>NC_136495.1:25997382-26292382 GCF_053919585.1 Euprymna scolopes | reverse complement strand
ATATACAAACTTTTAAGTCTGTAGATCAAAGATTCGTTGTGTATATAGGTTGAGAAGTGTTCTCACAGACACATTTTCACTTTTATAGATATATAGAAGACTATCTGAAAACACTCAAATGGAAAATGTTAACGAAGTTGCTCAAGCAATTTTTAAGGTCCCAAAGCACACTTTTTCTCTTAGAGTGGTGTTTTTCTCCACTTCCTGTCTTATGCTACAGGAAGGACTGTAAATATCGAAATTTCATCCATTGTGACGAAGGTGGCCATTTTTCTGCCAAACTGTGGTTTTTATTTTGTTCAGCATTCCAGTCCTTACTAATTCACACGTTTACCGATCATTATAAATTTTGGAACGCAGATTTTAGTCGTAATAGTTAGTGTTGTGTCGTGGAACAACAGTCAGTGAAAATAAGAACAATCAAGTCGAGGTTCGGTTAAGGAACAAGTGTATTAACAATAATGTACAAAGATAGGAAAGCGTGTATATCTGCTGGGCACTCGGCTAGCAGTTGAAGTGCAGTCGCATCTCTCTCACCGGTGTTGGAATTACTAGCGCTATTTATAGTGCTAACCGGTGTAAATTCCTCTGTTCAACGAAGTTCGGTACAACAGTTAGTAACATGGGATATATTTGATTTGATTTAGTTTTATGCAAAGAGGGGTGTGTGGAATCCATTCCTGAAAATCCAGATATCTGAAATTTAAACATTACGCATTAAAAATTAATTAATAAATAATTCAAAATATATCAGATTCTTTGGAGTATTTTGAAAGGTTTTATGGGGCATAAATACATGTAAACCCATCGATTTGAAAATTTAAATATTTCAGATTTACATTGAATTCGATTTATATTCAGTAGACAGTAATCATACAAGAAACCCTTAAAATATATTAAAGGATTTTGATTCTGATTAATATCCAAAGATTTTGTATTAAGTTTAAGGAGGCTTAAGAAGAAATTGAAATTCAAGGAATCTTGCTTAATCAATTACAAGACGTCTCTACAACCACCGATATGCATGACAAAGAACACCTTACCTGAGAATTCTTCCTTCAAACTTCTCGGCTAAACATTCACGGGTAATATGAATTGAACAAATTCATATAGGACATTGAGAAGGCTGCTGCAAAAAGGATTGGTTCGTTCTATCATGCTAGAAGACTACTCACACCTGAGAGTATCCTGTGCCTCTACAAAGCCACTATTCGCTCGTGCATGGAGTATTGTTGCTACATCTGGGCTGGTGCATGTACCACTAGTCTCTCTCTCTCTCTCTCTCTCTCTCTCTCTCTCTCTCTCTCTCTCTCTCTCTCTCTCTCTCTCTCTCTCTTGGATAGGGTCCCAAAATGAGTCTTCAATCTAATTGTCCTACTTTGTCAACGAAGCTCCAACCCCTGCCCCATCGCAACAATAAATATCTATTTGCCTGTTTTACAAGTATTTTAATGGAATGTGCTCTGTTGAACTTGTTGCATTTGTGCCCCCTTGAATTACATATCCCCGACAAACCCTCCTAGAACCACAATCACGCCGATTCACTGTTGAGGCCCCTAAATGGTAGAAAGCTTTCTATTCTAATAGTTTCTTCCCTCGACCAGCTAGACTTTGGAATTCCCTTCCTGCTGCCTGCTTCCCTGACTGTACTGATATGCAGAAGTTTAAATGTAACGCAAACCAACATCTTATTAATCTTTCCTATGCATCATCCTAAATAGTAACTAACCCCTTACGTTCATCTGGCGATATGCCTTATTTGGAATGAACGTGAGTTAAAAAATATATCGGTGTCTAATAATTAATCCGAACCCAGAAAATTTGACATTTAAAATGAGAGAGAGTGTTATTATAATGTACCCTTTAAAATATCTGTTAAAATTTTAAATAAAGAAACTGAAATTTGGGAAATTCTCATCATGTAATACCTATTTTTTAAATTATAACTGAAAATTTCTGAATAAATAAGATAAAATATAAATAAATAGTTATTTATATCTTATCATATTTATCATATATTTTTTATCTATATATAAATACGATAGCGTGTGTGTTATTTTCTGAGTCACGCTTGCATCCGGATCGCTTACTTGTTACTACTTCTATTTCTTATCATAAATAATTTTACCTGGAATTATGTATAAGTTTTGGTTTCGGTTTTGATTATAGCTGATTGCACTCCAATAATGTATTCTTTTTTATATAAATAATTAAATAATTTTATCAAGAATTCTTCATAAGTTTCGGTTTCGGTTTCGATTATGGCTAAAGCAACTCAAGTTATATATATATATATATATATATATATATATATATATATATATATATATATATATATATATTCCGGGTTTTTTTCACTGTTTGTTCACTTTGCATTGTTTCTGGTTTTCAATGCCTCTGATGAATTTGCGCTGACTCTTTCCAACTTCTTATGGTTGATTCGGCGCAATGAAACCGCTGGTACGACATTGAAATATGTATATATAGTGTCGTAATAAATATTGTACATATATATATATATATATATATATTAATAAGTTTTTATTTCGGTTTCGATTCAAGATAATGCAACCAAGTCATATGGATATATTTTTATTTTTGAAATCGCAATTTTATAAAATATAAAAATCGATAGAACACTAACTCTATAATAATAATATATACGAAATCTGCAAGAATTAAAATATCATATTATAGCATTCTTTATGGTCGGACTTTGCCGGGCGTTCGTGTTAGCTTATATAAATACTTTTGCAGTTTTAACAAAAAGCTACAACAATAACAGAGCGTCTCCATTTACACTGAACATCTACAGAATACCAACATCAATATATTATATATTGATGAGTCCCCTGCGGAATTTCCATAGATTCCGCTAGATTATTATTATCTTCCATTTATTAGTTATTTATTTGTTTATTTATTTATCTATTTAATTTATTCTTCTTTCCTTTCGATAGGATGGCGTCTTAACTTAACGCATATGTTAACCGAAATAGAAACCACTACATTAAGAAAAAACATTTTTTTTAAATTGATTTAAACAGTTTTTTTTTTTTTACTCGCGGTTCAGATAATATTAGACTCACACCAGTGAGGAGGGTAAGGTATGCCTAAAAGCTGTCGAGTGGTTGGCCCCGAAACAGTGCATATTCTCTCCTGAGGAACTAACATTATCTGGAAAGCGGACACTAATACTCCAATTTAGAAACAACCTACAACTAAGAAACTGGGAGCTGTAGAGATCTACTTCACATCTGAAAACAATCGTTAAAATAAAATCCATGAACAGACAAATAATCAAGCATTTTGTTTTTTCTTTTCATTTTAAATTCATATTGTTTGATATTTTTATCCTTTTATTACTATATATATATATATATATATATATATATATAGTTTCCTTTGCTTTACATAAGCATTGATATGTCGCTACCCATTCATGGCCATGTATCGGGTAGACAGTTACTAGTGCAGATCTCCTCAGGCGATATTGCTTATACAAAAGTTACGGACTAAGCTATTTCAAACATGGCGTAACTAAAAAAGAGCATAATTGCGACTTCACTTCCGATTTTCGGATATATTAATTATGCCCACATTCCTTTATTTTCATTTAAAGTTGATGAGTTTGTCTTTTTTATAATGAGTAAAGGACGACATAAATTCAAAAATTGGCATAATTATTCATTCGAATCCGATAACAAAAGCCATCTCTGGCTTCATTAGCTAATTCATTCGGCCACCGTTAACGGTGAGAAATACTGTTGAAATTTAAACATTTATTTTTTTAAATGTTTTTTAACGTCTGTCAGGGTGATCTAATCATTATATATATATATATATATATATATATATATACACACACACACACATATATATATATATATATATATATATATATATAAAGCTGAACGTCTGTGTGTGTGTGTATGTGTCTGGTCACGAATAGGCTTCTATATGGTTGACTATTATAGAAAACTGATCACATATAATGATAGAAGATGTATCGAGACACAGGAATGAGTATGTTTGATCTGGCATAATGATGATTTATTAAAATTGTATATATATATATATATATATATATATATATATATATATATATATATATATATATATATATATATACGAAGGTCGTTCCACATGCGGAAAGCTTTATATAGCTTAACGGTCATATATTTTCTATAAAGTACTATATATATATGTATGTATATATATATACATATATATATATATATATATATATATATATATATATATATATATATATATATACATGAGCGAGATAAGACACCGATAAAATTCAGATGAAAAATCCTGATAGATGTTACTTGAAGTAATAATTCAAGGAGATCCTAGCCAAAAAGGAAAAGCTCAATATTTAAGAATAGAGCAATATATAAGTTTCGTGGTTAACTTTTAAATTCTGAAAAAACAACATATAGAGACATATATTCGATTTAAGAATTTATTGTTTGACAAAAGGAATATATAGAAGGGGTTATTTTAATTTCCTTAATTCGTGGATTTTCAACAATGGCTATATTATCAGAAGAAACTAAATGCAGTTAGCAAAATGTTCAGCTGCGATTTATAACCCCGAACGACATTGGACTCCTTCCGATAATGGATTACCCAGGTTGTATCAACTTCTCTTTTCATATAATTTTCTCCATATAATTATCCACAACCACTCAAAAAACTATTTTCAATAATTGTGCTGAAAAGCAAAATAGCGTTCATTCGCAGCTGAACATTTTGCTAACTGCATTTCATTTCCTCTGATGATATGAGCCATGGTTGAAAACCCATAGATTAAGGAAATTAAAATAGACTGAAAATTGACAGAGTAGTTTGATAGGGAAATGTACACACACACATAGATACACATACAGAGAATTTCACTTTAATATATGTATATATATATATATATATATATATATATATATATATATATATATATATATTCCGTAGAATAAAACTGAGGATCAAGTAAAAAATATGGGTAATAAGACAATCGCAATCGTGTCTAACGAATAGACACTCCCTCTAATATTTTCATGTTTGTTTAAAACCGAAAACATGCTAGTCGGTCTCTAATTGGAAGCGTAACATTTTTTAGAGGAAAGTAAATGGAGTGGTGTAGGTTTTTAGGTAGGTTGAAAGTAGATGGTGTCGTCCCATGAAATGGAAAGGACAGAATTAAACCATGATGCGGGCATATTCGAGGAATTCTTTTATGAAAACAAAAACACTTTGATCCTAACCTGAAGGTCAAGATGTAGTCAGACAAATAATCATCGAGAAGAACTAGTGAAGATTGTTATGTTCAGTAATATTCAGTCAGCCAAAATGGTGATTAGCATAGTATTGCTTATCAAGAGTTCCCGATGGGGTTACTCACATAATGAAGTAATCGGTGAATAGGTCAAGCTATCATTATTTTAGCCAACGTGCAAGCAAGCGAATGAAAAGTCTATTCAGCAAATGAAGGCGCTGCATCCTCATAGTACAACAGAGTATTGGTTTAAAATCAACAATTAATTAAATGACATAGAACTAATACCGGTTTCTTTTACTAAATAGTTATAAACTTCTGAAAAATAAGAATTCCTATTATTTGGATTCTTCGGACTGCTGTCCTCATCTTTAGTGTTATTTTCACAACGTTTCAACCGATATAACCTGCGGCCTTTCAAGTGTATCTCATTAAATACGGAAACCTTTCTGACCAACAATCATGCAGGGTGAACTGAGTCTGTCTGTCGCCTAAAAACTATTTGAGATTATTTTAGGAATTACGGTCGACCAGCAGGAAGGGAACTCTGAAGGCAACTAGCAAAGACCTCTCTCTCTCTCTCTCTCTCTCTCTCTCTCTCTCTCTCTCTCTCTCTCTCTCTCTCTCTCTCACTAACACACACACACTCACTCTGTCTCTCTCTCTCTCTCTCTCTCCATATATATAAGTCATATATATATATATAAGAAACACTTAATATATGATGTATAGACATTTATTATCCAATGTATTCCGTATTGTTTTCACTTGTCGACATGTATTCTTTATATATATATATATATATATATATATATATATATATATATATATATATATACGAGGGGTGTGCAATAAGTAATGCTGCTAACCCACTTCCCATAGTCGTAGAGCAACGAAACTTGGCACAGTTATTAGTCTTTCTCTACATAGGAACCACCCAGAGTTATGCATTTCTCCCATCGTTCGATGCAGCTCTGGAGACCGTTTTTTGTAGAACACCCCAGGTTGGTCATCCAACCACGACGTGACTTCAGAAATCAATGCTGCATCATCTGGGAAACGCTTTTCTTTCAAAAACAACTTGATGGCTGGGATGAGGTGAAAGTCAGAGGGTGCAATGTCAGGAGAGTAGGGAGGATGGGGAAGGATTTCATAACCACACGCCTGTGCTTCTGATCTGGCGATATGCGAGTTGTGGACCGGAGCGTTGTCCTGCAGGAGGAGGGTACCTTTGCTGATCTTGCCCCGCCTCTTGATTTTGATAGCTTTCCCTTAATTTCCTCAAAAGTGAAGAATAATAGGCTCCTGTAATTGGGGTACCCTTTGCCAAGAAATCTGTCATCACTACTCCGTCCTGGTCCCAGAACACTGTGAGCATGACCTTGCCAGCGGAGGGCTGCACCGTTGCCTTCTGGGGGTGGTGAGTCCAAGTGCTTCCACTGCACTGACTGGACTTTGATCTCTGGATCATAGTGATGCACCCAAGTTTCATCCTGTGTAATCAGTATTTTGAAAATCTTTGACACATCTCCAAATTCATCCTCGAGCACTCGACGCATTCTCGCTTCTGGAATGGTGTGATCAACCTTGGAATCTATCTGGCAGATACCTTATGCATATGCAAATGGTCATGAATGATAGTTTTAACAGACCCTGTACTAATCCTGATATCTTGGGCTATTTGGCGAATAGTAATGCGCCGATCTTCTAAAATTCTCCAAATATCCCGTAGAGATATAAATCATTGCACATGCAAAATTTCAGCTAGATCAGAAACTGAAAGTGGGTTAGGGGCATTGCTTATTGCATCCCCATCGTGCATATATATATATATATATATATATATATATATATACATATATATATGTATATATATATATCGTGTATATATATATATACGATATATATACCGTATATATATATATATATGTATATATACGGTATATATATACGGTATATATATACGATATATATATATAAATATATATATATATATATATACGGTATATATATACGGTATATATATATATATATATATATATATATATATACGGTATATATATACGGTATATATATATATATATATATATATATATATATATATATATATATATATATATATATATACGGTATATATATACGATATATATATATATATACGGTATATATATACGATATATATATATATATACGATATATATATACGATATATATATATATATATATACACGGTATATATATACGATATATATACGATATATATACGATATATATAAGATATATATATATACGATATATATATATACACGATATATATATATGCACGAGATATATATGCACAAATACACGATATATATACACGATATATACATACACGATATATATAATATATATGCATATATACACGATATATATACATATATATATATATATATACACACGATATATATACACGATATATATATATGTATGTATGTATATATATATATATACTAGCATGGCTACCCAGCGTTGCCTGGTTTGACATGAAGTTTTGTTTGAAACACACCGGTATACTAATTATTTTCATCATGGGCAACGTGGATATCCCCGTAAAAAAAATAAAAGAACGGATGAAAACATGTAAATGTAATCGCTCAAAAAAAAAAAAGAAGTATGTGATACCCTCTCCACCAGATATTTCGGCAGAAGGGCTACAGAGAAACTATTCTCCGGATATTGCGCACTGGAAATACCCCCCCCCCCAAAGAAACGATAATTAAAAATAAATCATTACAACTTTTCTTTAAAAAAATAGCAGTGAATGCCCGTGGAATCGCAAAAAAAAAGAAAAAAAATATCTAACAAAAATTAATTCCAAAAACAATTAATGACATTTTTCATCATTTTATGTTTCTAATGTAATCATCCCCCCCTCCTAAAAAAATTGAATTTGTCCTATTTTGTGGTTCGTTCTGTTTATAAAATTGTTAGGTGAAAGTTCATAATGGTTTCATAAAAATTAATTAAATTTATCGTTATTTTATGTTTCAAATGTAATTCCCTCCCCCACCACAAATAAAACAAAAAATTTTTGTATTTGTCATGTTTTATCCCACCTCAATCGCCAAACTTGAAAAAATGCTTGAGGTGACATGTCTAGTTGAACGCTTTGTGGCCAACAAGTGGGTTCTCACTTTACGTTAAATTTATATAGAAAAGTTATTCTCCACGCTAAAATGTTAATTTTTTTTCAAAATTTCTTCTTCCATATTACTTATAAAAACTGCTTAAACGTATTAGGCCACAAAAAAACAGGTCTTAATTTTTTGGGTCAATGTCAAGTTTCTTTCCAACTCATCCAAAAACTTTAAAATGACGACTTTTAATGGTTTCCAGTGGTGCGATTTGGGCCAGATAAGTAGTTTTCATGATATGAAGGAACTACTTTTTTAAATGTGATATTTTTAGCACTATCGAAAACCATTAAAAGTCGTCATTTTCAAGTTTTTTGAGGAGTTGGAAAGAAACTTGACATTGACCATTTTTTTCTAGGCGTTAAACGACGCTGGGTCACGTCATAAAAATGTACCATTTTTAATTTAAGATATTAAATAAATAATAGAGAAAATCTGTTTCGCAGGCAATTAAACACACTTGCTGTGGTATAATTATTATAATAAATCCTGGACAACACCGATTAAATTTTAAAACAAAAAACAAAAAGAGCAGGGGATGATGGATTTTGTTCACATGTGTCTGTGACTAACTCTGCCCTCGTGAGGATGCAAGTAAATGAGGAAATAAGTTTTAATTATTTTTCTCTAACAAATAAAAAAGGTTACTTAAAAAGTAAGAATAATGAAGAAAATATTTCCTCTGAATTAAAATAAAAAAATAATTCAGCTTAGAATAATATTTCAAATGAAAATAAAAACAGCAAATATTTAACATCCTGCTCCGTTTAAAACAATTTTTCAATTAAGCTATCACAGTTATTTACCCTTTTGGTTTTCTGGTTTTTGGTTTGAAAATAAAACGCTTTTAGATTTCAGATAGAATAAATTAAATCAAACGTAACTTGAAATGTAAATAAACTAAATAATTAATTTTTTTTTAATTAGTACAGTTGAAACAAAACTATTATGTCGAATAAGTAATGTCATCGAGGTAATTATTTAAATAGATTGCATTTAATGTGATATGTTATTGACCGTAACTCAGTAATGAAAAAGTGGTTTAAAGAATGCTTTATATTGAAAGTCCGTATACAATATAATGTCTCTTTTGACATTAATATTTCTTGACCAGGAGATGTGTACACACATATGGCCTTTATATTTCTTTGGTGATTGGTAGTTGTACACACAGACACACACACGAACGCTACTATATATATATATATATATATATATATATATATATATATATATATATATATATATATATTCATACCATCGAGACACTCAAGCATCAACTGATGATAGAATGTCTCGGACCCAAAGAACTTTTACTTTTCTGTTCTTCACTTGGATATTGTCCAACGTTCTTCCACCTAAATCGAACAGTATAAGTCGTTTTTTATTAGATAGTAACTGCTTATCAAGGCCCACTCAAGTATATATATATATATATATATATATATATATATATATATATATATATATATATATATATATATATATATATATGGGGGGTGTATATATATTAAGGGAATTAGAACAGTCTAAAGTACAAAGTTTATTTTAATGTGTTAGTAAATGCATTAATACAATTAAAAGAAATCAGTGCTCGTTGTAATGTAGATATATAATAAGCTCGATAGGTATGTATATCCTAGAGCTATTTTAATACTGAGTAAAATGATTCATAATTTATAATTAAAAATTGGTTTCAAAAGGAAGAACAAACAAAATCAAAATTGATTTTGTTTGTGCTTCCTTTTGAAACCGATTTTTAATTATAAATTATGAATCATTTTACTTAATATATATATATATATATATATATATATATATATATATATATATGATAACACTTATGAAGAATTCTTAGTAAAATTATTTATTACAACAAGTTGGAAGTTCATAACAATTAAACGACCCGGGTGTAAGAGTAACACAGAAAATAAATAACTAACACGCACGCTATCGTATTAATATATAGATAAAGAAACAATGGTTATATCGAAGATGTTAACTGAGCTTTATTGATGATGTAATCTTCCAAATAATTGTGTCTTTAATTCATTTTGTATTATTTTCATAAGACGTTCCCTATGAAATTGAAATCATGGGGTTTTTATATATATTTGGGGGGAAATTGATTTTGTTTTAGAGAAATAGATTTATGCCAAAGGAACATAATACAGTCTACAGTTTATATATTATTTTTAATAATATATAAACTTATATTATTTCTAAAGCGTACTGGATAACTTTTAAAAGTATTTGAAAATTTTATATTTAAAGAATTCTTAATAACTCTGTAGATGGAATATAAGATTCTTCCTTTTGGGGCAATTACATGTTGAAAAAAGAAAACATTATTTCAGAATTTACAATTGGAATTAGTTTTGCATATAAATTTAATGTACATTTATAACCCAATTCGGACCAATCGTCTATTCAAATGGCATTTTAAGAGTATATAACCCGCTTTTTCTTAGCTAAGTGAGGTAAATTGTATGTGTGTTTTGGGTTGAAAGGTATTGAAAAAAAAAGCTTAATTATCTCCACCACAAATCCTGTGTATGTGGCAACAGTTACCCTAAATCCGTCCGTTAATTTTATCATTAACCTTGAGTCCAGTGCTCCCTCCAAAAAAGAATATTTTACATTTAAGAACTAGAATGATTAGATGCCAGGCAAATGCTTTCTGTCCAAAAAGTCGGATAATATATGACATTAAACTTGTATGCGAAATTGATCCCGTAATCTAAATTCTAAAATAACTGCTGTTTTTTTTTTCTTTTACTCAAGTTTTTTCAGAGTGGCCATACTAGTGTTGGGATGATTAATCAGAATCGGGAATCAGTGAAATCGGAAATTCTTGAGGCATTAGAATTGAAAACCATTTAGCGTTAGCTCCGATTCTAAAAACGAATCTTTACAAACATTTCTTGACAATAAAAAAACGAAGCAAACATAATGTATTTATTTATTAGAAGGTCGTTTATTTTTAGGGTAAATCCAAGCGCCATAAAATCACAGATTAGGAATCCAAATCAAGTCTCAAAGTTTAATGCATTTTTTTTTTTTAAAGTAGATTGTGGTAAACAAAGTAAATGTTCTAGAGTTTATTTCCCTACTCCCTTACCAAATCTTTTAAAATGTTCAAATTTCTTTTTGTATCCATTTGTTAAACTTCTATATAAATCTCACAGAGAGGCCAATGCTAATTCTATGAGATTTATAATGCTAGAACAAGTTTTGCTTTTTTATTTTGCTGGAACCACGCTGACTTTACTCGTTGCCTTGTCTCTGAAATATTGTTTTATTATACTTTGTAATTTTTGGCACAAGTTAAAAATATAGATGAAAATTTCCGTATGAGTTTATCAAATCTTGGAGATGATATATAAAAGGAAAAAATTATAATTTTGCCAAATTAAAAAAGTAATTATATCTGCATTTAAAAGTATCCTTCCAAAAGAATGAGATGCTATGTTTTTTTATGAGATTATGCGTGAACATATTGAAAAGATTATGCGTGAACACATTGAAAAGATTATGCGTGAACACATTATTAAAACAAATTTTAGAAGTCACTCCGTCGGTCGGTCGGTCGGTCGGTCTGTCCGTAACACTTTTGTGCTTGGCCTTTTTGGTTAAGATCAAAGGTCTGTTGTTAATATATGCTGTTCTTAGCTTTATAAGTTTTTCTTTGCCTTTTGGTCAAGACCAAAGTGTAGTATCTGTTCTTACTACATGCTGCACTTATGTTTGTAACTTTGTGATATAAAGTGGGGGATAACTTTTCAGTATTAATTTAATGTAAAATGATCACCCACTTTACAACCAATCAGTCTCAAAGCCATTCAAGTCATTCTCCAGATCATTCAAGTTTTTTTTTAAGGATTCCAGTTATTTTTAAGCATTCAAGTCATTCTTAAGATCATTCAATTCATCCTTAAGTTCATTAAAGTCATTCTAAGTCATTTACTTTTTATTTATTTAAGTCATTTCAGCCCATTTTTCGGTCATCTTAGTTTATCTTTAAGAATTTCATGTCAATCCTACATTCACGCATTACACGACAGCACGAGACTAATGGCTATCGGCCTTGTTATATATAAAACAATTACTATGTTTAAAGGTAAACTTTGGTAAATGCTCGAAATTTGGATATATGTTTGGTTAGTTGTTGGTTTTTGCAGAAAACAGGTCGAAAATCAAATAGCAAGGAAGGCAATTTTGTGTACGTTAAAATTACATTTAAAATTCTCTATCTTTTAAACATTTAAGAGGTAATTTTAATTTAATAATAATAATAATAATTTTAATTTAATTTAATAATAATAATTATTATTATTATTATTATTATTATTATTATTAATTTAATTTAATTTCTATATAATTGAGAAACTAGCGTTATTTCGAAAAATGGGTTTATCTAGGGGAGATAACTAGCATTTACTAAGGAAACAAGGTTATTTTGTTGCAGATAAGGAAACACGAATAAACT
Source organism: Euprymna scolopes (assembly GCF_053919585.1). Classification (NCBI taxonomy): domain Eukaryota; kingdom Metazoa; phylum Mollusca; class Cephalopoda; order Sepiida; family Sepiolidae; genus Euprymna; species Euprymna scolopes. The sequence goes on along the minus strand of NC_136495.1, from coordinate 26,279,436 downwards.
TCATTTTTGTCCCAATAATATTAGATTTCTGGAGAGAAAAAAATCTTTGCTATTTATCTTTGAAATAAACCAAGAAAAGTAATATTTATTTATTAAAGGGTTTTTTACAATTAATTTATTCAACTTCAAAATTTAACTAAATTATCACCGTGAAAACATTTTTATGACTTTTATTCACGTTTACAAAAATGTTTTTCTCCCTTTTAGAAATTAACTTTAATTTTTATCATTCAAATACAATAAAAGCCAAGTACGTCCAGGGATGGAATACTGTTGCCATATCTGGGCAGGAGCTGCTAAAAACAGCCTATCCTGCCTTGACAGAGTACAAAATAGACTTCGTGGCTTAGTGAGGGATGCTCTTTTCTCTACCCTGCAACCGCTCTCCCACAGAAGAGACATTGCGAGCCTATCCTTGTTTTATCGTTATTTCTATGGCAGGTGCTCGTCTGAAATCAAATCTCTGGTCCCCCCTCGTCAATCTTTCACGAAAAACACCCGTCTAGCTGAATCCACTGTGAAAAATTTCGCCCACTCTTTATCTGTGCCTAAATCAAAACGTGGCTTCCATGAACAAAGCTTCTTTCTTAGAACTGCACGCCTGTGGAACTTTGTTCCGCCTGTCTGCTTCCCACCGGACTACAACTTGGATGTCTTTAAGTCCAACGTAAACAAATTCCTAATGAACCGCCCCCTTAAGTAAACACTTCATCAAATCTCCACACTAACGTACTGTACTTGCAATAACCATTATCCCTGAGTGTCTTCCGGGCCTTGATATGTGGTGACCACCGCGTAAAAAAAAAGATTTAGTCGGAAACCTACAAGAAAATTTTAATAAATCGGCTTTCAAAATTATGTCCTCTATTTTTATTCGGCCATTTTTGCCCGTACCTAATTTCGTTCATCATAATGTTCATCATTCGAACAGCAAATGATAAAGAAGTGTTTTTCGATTAGCCAATGAAAAATATTTACTTCCTTATGATGCTCGATTTTTTTTATTTATTTTTTTTTTTATTTAATAAAGAAAATTAAAAATAAAGAAAATTATAAAATTTCATTTTTGTAATATGAAAAATACTTTATTAAAATAAAATAAACTGTATTTCTTTCTATAGGCACCTCCAAAAGTCACCACAGAATTACCCCGCCCCCATATGTAAAACGATGTAACTTTATTATAAATTAATATTATCAATATAACTTTTGTACCATTTCAAAGAAGAAGGCCAAAATAAACTAGTCATAATTTTTTTCATCGTACGAAAATAATGAAATTGCGAGACGAAAATCGTGCTTACATAATTGGCGCTTTAAAATAACGTTCCCATGTAGTAAGCATTTCGAACGTGAAAACATACCCGTGTTTAATAAATCTAGCAAAAATCAACTAATGGTCAGATTTTCGTGAACTTTTCGATACTTATCCATTTTAGAATGAAATTACATATAAAATGCAGTTTCCGTAAAATATATGAGGGGAAATATTTTTTTAGTACGTGTCACCCATATTTATTTTTTCGAAATTTGAACAAAATCTATTTAAATCTATTGAAATTTCTATTTATTATGAAACATAAGAGTTTAAATAAGTAAAAAAATATTTATTTTTTAAAAGTTTAAATACACGTATTGAACAAACATTTACCTTGAAGTTGCAATTAAAAAAAATGATATAAATTTAATATTATTATGTTCTTTTTAAATAGCGTTTCTTCGAATTACTATATACTATAATCAGTTGAATTGCCAAGGAAAAGAAACTTCATAAACATTAATTAATTTTTAAAAGATTAAAGCGATTAAAATTCCATTATTTCAAAATGTTCCGTTACAACATAGATTTTTAATTAATTGTGTTTAAATTTATTTTTAAATATTAAGTTTTATATAAGCATGGCTCTTGTCAGCTATTTTATCTCCAGATTAAAACCGATTTGAAAATATTATTGCACAAACATTAAGCATTTTGTAGCCCTCTCATATTTTGTTTGTCTCTTTTTACCGAACGAAAGTATGGAAGCCGAACATGAACATTCAGTAAAACCGTATTTCATATTTAATATACAAATGTTTATAATATTATTAATCATTAAACTGTGTAAATCTTAAAACCTACCAAAATTATAACAAAGATGAATTATTAATTGCAGTTTGAAGAAAATAAACAAAGGTTTTAAAAAAAGCATTAAGTCGCTTCTGCTTTTTCATAGTTCGTATAGTTAACACAAGTCTGACGTCACGGAATCATGCTTTCTTTTTTCACATTGTTTTGGAGGTACCTATCTTTCTAATAGACAAAATTGCAGTTTTATTTACTTATTGTCTCTTTTGCAACAAATAAAAATTTACGTTTTACATCTATTCGGTTCTCGGTTAGTGACGGAGAAATCCTGAATGAATTCTCAGTATCTGAAATATTATATATATATTTTGTTTTTGTAATATTTATATATATATATATATATATATATATATATATATATATATATATATATATATATATATATATATATATATATAATGTCCTAAATTAGCGCCGTTCCAATTTTACGAAGAGCAGATAACTCTGATAAATAGCGTCGGTTTAAATTCAAGCAAAGAAAAGTTGAAACAGGATAGTAAAAGACAATATGGAACCATAGACGATCTGTTCCAATCTTACATAGTTGCGTTTTTATGGCGAAATATCTAAAAAAAAAAAAAAAATACATATATAACATTCTTGGACGTCTTATTTGATGTATTAAACAGTCCTATCCAGTTTACATAGGCACGGCCAAAACGAAAGGGGGGAGTATTTTTTAATAACGGATTATTAGATAATTACTTGATTTTTGGTGAATTTTTAAATTCACCAAAAATCAAGTAATTATCTAATCAATACAAAATTTTCACCGATTATTAAGTGAAGAATAATCATTATAATGGTGTACTTCTTTTTTTCATAATCGATAGTTATATTGTTTTTATTTATGTATTTTACCACAAACACCCTACTTTATTTTTGGTTACAGATATGTTTAAAATAATTAACCGAAACTGAGCAAAATATATCGTATTGTGGAGAGGGTGAGTATTGTAGATTTAAAAAAAAACTGCACACGTATCAGATTTTAATGTTGAAAGTCCGAATTTTTAATGTGTTTTATTTTTTTTCTTTTGAGTTTTAAAGTGTGAAATTCGTTGAATATGTTGATGATTATTATTATTATCTTTCAGATTAGCAAATATATATATATATATATATATATATATATATATATATATATATATATTTCATTATTTTTGCGAAAAACACTGTTTTGCAATCTTTGAAAAATAAATTAATAATTTTCTTTTAGTGAACTCAATTTTGCTAATAAACCATTAAATAGGAAATGCTTTGAAGAATCGATAATAAATAAAGAAAAAAAATCGACAAATAACTGCGCATCTTGCTAAAAATACGATAATTTCTTTTGGCAATGTCTTGTTTATTCACCTATGGTGGCCCAAGTATGATAGAAAATGCAGGAGTTGCTTTCATCACATACAACGCCTGGCATTGCCAAAATGGTCACCCATCTGGTACTGGCCAGCTTCATCGTTTGGGGGCAACAAATATATATATATATATATATATATATATATATATATATATATATCGCTTATGAAAAAAAAATTAAACTCATAACTTAATCGTCAAATCAAAATACATGGCTACATATAGTTTATTTTGTATCTTCTAAGCCTTCATACTTAATTTTAAATTATCATTAAATTTTGCTTTTTATCAATTTCGCTATGCAAATCTATAGAGCGATATAAAAAGTTGGAATTATTTGAAATTCAGGTACTTATATTATAATATGTTTGCATATTCTTATAGGAAATCATCTTTAATCTTATTTAGACGAAAAAAAATTATTTGGTTCAAAAACCTTTTAAAAATATTTTAGTAGTTTAGAAATCGAGACAAAAATGAGAGTGAATGGTGTGTGGTTTTGGAAATTTTTAAATTTTAAATTTTATTAAAAATTATAGAAAAGGTTTTATTCTGCTTTTCATATGAAAAAATTCAAGCGTTTATCTTTCTGGGAAAAAATGTTGCTCAAGAATAACGGATTTTAATAGATTTTAATTCGTTTAAAAAAAACAGCAACTTTGTTTTCCTTTCACTTGTTTGGTCTTGTCTATACACGTTATTTGTTTTTGTTGTTGTTTTTGTTGTTGGTGGTGGTGATGGTGGTGGTGGTTTTTACAGAAATTAATGTTCGTATTTAACTTTTGCTTGAATGTGTTACAATCTTGTCCAAACTTACTTTTTTTATTGATTTTTATAGAAATAACAGTTTGTATTCAATACTTAAAACTTCTTTTAAATATTAGATATAAAACAGTTTTGGTAAATTGTTACGATGTGCTCCAATGTATTATAAACACCCCAACCTCCCCATGTTAAGAACGGCTTTCGGAATAAATATCCCCAACCTCGAAAGCCGTTCTTAGCATGGGAAGGTTGGGTTTTATTCCGGAAGCCGTTCTTAACATGGGTGGTTGGGGGTGTTTATACTACGCTGGGGCAGGTCGTAAAAAATACCACATTTTTTAACACAAATAGTTCACAAATGGGAAGGAAAAACAAGTTGCATAAGTTTGCCAAAATTGTTTATAAATAATGTTTGAACGATATTTCCTTTTAAATAATTTGTCAGTAATAGTAATAATGATTACTGAAAAGTTTAGCATTTTTAAATAAAGTCTAGCTTATATTTTGAACGAGAAAGAAAGAGAAAGGAAAACAATAAATTTGGTTTAACGATAATTTGAATTTGGACCGACGCTAACGTAAGACAGAGTTATCTACCCTTCCTAAAATTGCAAAAATTCTTAGCGACGCTAATTTAGGGCATTACAATTTATTTTTATTTATTTATTTATTTATTTATTTTTATTATTATTATTTTTTTTTTAGTCTAATATGCATACAATTTTATTTATATTTTTATCTAATATATATATTAGATTTCTGGGGGGAAAAAAAAGTTTCTTCATATCTTGACTTTGTATCTTTGTTCTACTAATCATTTCGGCGTCCTAAATTATTATAATACAATAACCTTATTTCATTAGTAAGTGCAAGTTGTCTCGTCTAAATAAAACCCGTCTTCCGAACTAAGGAAAATGCTATGCTTTTGGCTGCAAAAATTTGCAACCGTTTCTACTGAAGCGTTTTTTATTATGTAAGGGAAATAACTAGGAATTAAATTTAATGAATTACTTCCCTTAGGTCGTAAATGTTTCTCTCATCCTATTTAAAGATAATTGTCGAGCTGTTAGCTGCTGTACTTGTTATTACTTTTATTCTGCTTGCATTGTTTTTTAATATAAACTAGTTCCGCTTATTCAGGCACAAAGGCCACTCGAGGATAATATTGTAAAAGTTTTCATGTTAACGGTGATACAACACGAGACGATGATTGAAACTGGGCAGAATTTGATTATTTAATAGGACGAATCGACGAAAATTTATGAACTTGAAACTGATTATATCGTAGGTTGCTGGGAAGAATCCCTACGGTATTGGGTTCCACAGATGGGTAGTTTTTGATAATAATTTTTATTATGAAAACGTTTTAGTTTAAGATACACGGAGTAATACGTTTTTTTTCTTTTTCTTTTTTACGGTGGTTGTTTGTTAGACATCCTTTTGCTGTTAATGAAGACGAGGTAGTGAATTTTTGCCCTAGGGACCCATACTTCTAGGCAATACCATCGTCTTATATATATATATATATATATATATATATATATATATATATATATATATATATCCTTGGATTTTACTTGTGCAAATGGAAATTCAATTAACTTTCTTGAAGTTATATATTTGGATTTTACCGTCACTGGATTATTTATCTTCCACCAGACTATCCATTCATGTGTAATCACCTTTTCCTTTCCCATATTCCCTCTGCTTCACTTTTTTGTTATCAAGTAAGATCTTTGACTTACTTGTTGTTTCATCAAATACTTTTGCATGCAAAATCCGATCCCGCATTTTGCTAATTCCTACCCTCTGATGAGGAGGAAAGTATTTCTTCGAAACTCCGCGGATTAAGGACTATCCACTCGTCTAGTGTTTCCTTTTCCAGATTAAATATGTTTTTAACTCCTTTTCAAAGTGTTTTTTAACATGTTTTATTAACTGTTTGCTCGTATATATATATATATATATATATATATATATATATATATATATATATATATACACTGCCCTGCAAAAGTTTATAATACACCTTTGAAACTGTCAGTTTTTGCATTTCTAGTTTCTAAGTGGCAATGAAACTTTTTATAAAATGTATTGAAACTAAGATACGAACAGTGGGAAAAAATAAAAAATAATTTAACATAACGCGAAAAGAAAACTCAATAATTAACAACGCAAAAGTTTACAACACATTTACAAAATAATATCAAGTATTTTGTAGAATAACAATAAGTTCGTAGGAGATTATTCAAAACCTCTGCATGCTGCAATCAACAATAATTGTTATGCTACAAAATACTAGATATTATTTTGTAAATGTCTTGTAAACTTTTGCGTTGTAAATTATTGGGTTTTCTCTTAGCGTTGTGTTAAATTATTATTTTTTTATTTTTCCCACTGTTCGTATCTTAGTTTCAATACATTTACTACGTTTATAAAAAGTTTCATTACAATTTGGAAGCTAGAAATACAACTGACAGTTTCAAATGTGTATTGTTAAGTTTTGCCGGGCACCATATATATATATATATATATATATATATATATATATATATATATATATATATAATTTTTTAAATGTAATTATCCACTGATACGTGTTTCATCGTCTACGACTCATCAGAGTGGCTGAATATAACGAGATTCAGCCACTCTGACGAGTCGTAGACGACGAAACACCTGTCAGTGGATAATTACATTTTAAAAATAACATATATATATATACCGCTCCCCATGTGGGGGTACCAAACTGGTTAAAGGGAAAATTATTCCCAGCTCGCAGTTAGGTAGAAATGCGCTTTCGTAAATAATTGAATTCATTCAAAGCATATCGCTAAAATCAAAAACAAACAACACACACACACACACACACACACACACACACACATATATATATATATATATATATATATATATATATATATATATATATATATATATATATATATTGTAAGAAGCCTAAACTCCTATCACTGGGATATATATAGGGAATTACTTTTGGAACGCCAATCATATATATATATATATATATATATATATATATATATATATATATATATATATATATATATACTTAGCAGGGAGATTCGCCGTTGCTTGGGATTGACTGAGGATCAGTGAATGTTTTATACTTCCGATACTTTTTAATTTCATCGAAATTCGGTAATCAAATTAATTGCCTGTCTGCTTTAGTCAGGAACTTGCCACGGTGCACTGGGAGGAAACATCACATGCTTCCACGCAGTGAGCGCTTTTAATGAAGTTGAATTTTACTTTTGCTAACAAGTCACTATCGATGTCCAAGGGTCATTCAAGTACAAGAGTTAATGGTTTCTGTTAGATGAATAATAAGATAAATATGTTGAGAATTGCAGACAATGTTTATATCTAAGCAAAATTTAATTATTTAAGAGGACGGCTCAACAAGAATTTGTTAACATTGGACTTGAAACGACCATGCTGTAGTCAGCTAGAAATTACCTCGGTTTATTGCGTTTCTTGGAAAGAAACTCTGCTCATGGAATGTTCGTTTAGCTCCAGATGCACAGAGTTGTAGTTAGACGAGATTTTGCAGTGAATGTTTTTCAGCGATGGGGGTAGGCTATAGATTGGAGCTCAGTCGAACGCTTACTATGAAAATTATGATACAATGGAGAATGACTAGCAATGTCTGGTGAGAAACAAAAGGTATTGAATTGCTATGGATGTGTGATTGGCGTACGTTCACTAACATGTTTCTTTGAAAATATTAAATGTTGCTTTTAGATCTTATTTCAAAATACAACCAGTTTCTGAATTTTTGAGATGAGGGTTTTTATTATTTGGATTCTCTGGACTACTGATCTCACTTTGAGTGTCATTTTTACATTTTCTTCACGTGTACTTTGTCAAACGCGGGAATATTTCTGTCGAACACGGGAATTTTCTTAAGTAATTCACAATTATATTTTTCTGTCACCCGCACCAAGAATTGAACCTTCAACTTTCAGGAGAATATCACTTTTACAATTGATTTTTCCAGGGACTTTGTCACTAGTCCTTGCAAACTTAGCACCTCTATCCAGTCTGATGAAACTAGAGCATGCTACTTACGTGAAGTAAAAAAAAAACGGGTTCTGTTCGAAATTCCGTCCAAATTCTCAAGTTCGCCAGAAACATTTCCGAGTTTGACAAAATACACCCGAAGAAGGCCGGGGGTTACATCGACTGAAACTTATTGAAAATAACACTCAAAATGAATACAGCAGTTCAAAGAATTCAAATAATTTAGGCAGCCAGTATTCTCAAGATACAACGATTCAATCTGCAACGAAAATTCTATATAAAACATAAGCATTAGAGACCAAATCTGTAGTTTTCCCTTTTTTTTACATTATCGTTTATTGAAAGCACCGACCCGTTCAACATAATGGTTAGAAAATTCACTAATGGTTTGAAAGACCGGGTTTCTATAACTAGCTGAGACTTGCAAAAACTCAATAGATGATACTTAATACCTTTTTGCAAAACCTTCAGCAGTCATATAGTGAAAGTTAATCGTAAATGAGACAATCCAGGTGGCTCACCTGCCTTACATTTTGGTGTAGTCCTTATTGAAAGGAGAACCTTCTGGTTGCCCTCGACTATTACTGTTATTATTGAAAACAACAGCATAACGGATAGAACACATCATGCATCTAAAAAGCTTAAAAATGTTTCTATTTACTTTTCTCCTGACGAGCACAGTTAAATTTAGATTTTAAATGGATACTCTGGGTTTTTTATGGAAATCGCTGTAGACAAGGCAGAAAGCCACTTGATATTAAAAGTTGAATGAAATATTTCTTCAACGTTAAAAATTGGCTAACGATAAGTTTTAGATAGATCGATATGAGAACTAAAGAACAAAATAAGGGAAGCTAGAATTATGAGGAAGGCAAAAAATAATCCCAATGTTTTCTTTCTATTTTTCTCATGTTAGTACAGAAATCAAAATTGTTTCCATCAAGAAAGATTTCGACATCACTAGCCGAGGGAAGAAAAGATAAGTATAGAATAAGAACTGATACTACACTTTGCTCCCACGTTTAAACATGTTAATAGAAACAATATACAAGATAAGCTTTTCTCATAAACACAACACAAATAAATAATGACTTTTTTTTTGTTTTTGTCTTTTTCGGGCGTATGTCCTCAGACCACATGTCAGTTTAATTTGCTATCGTCAAGGTAAATTAGACCATATTCGCTATTCGGTGGTCGTTGTTTTGAACAGATCTGATAATTAAGTTATTCTTCCTCTGCGCTTTCTGCAGGTTGTCCGACAGCTGACCAGGCTATATATTTGCAGTCAAACATTGCAACGCCACCACATTTGTGAGCCATTAGCCATGTCACTGACCAACATGTACCCAAAAACCTTCAGGAGCCATTCCGTCACATTGTTTTTGCTGACTAATCGATCGAATGTATTTGTCTTGATAATGGCCGTGTTTATTTGTTTTCTACTGCAGTAAGGCATGGTACAAGGATAGAAGGTGGCGAAACTGCTCTTCCGAGCAGACATTTAATGTTTACAAAAATAGCTGATTGCCCGGCATCTCTAGGCAGCAGTGTTTCAAGCAATAAACCAATATTTACCTGAAGGAGTATGTAATGTTAAGACGATGGCCCTGGAGCATCAATCTGAATTAAACCTTTGTTTGACTAAGGGGTCATAACTTATCACAAACCAAATATCACTCAAGGATAAGATTTTATGAGTGCTAGGTGTCGGATGATACAACACCGTGATGATTAGTAATAGTGAAAATTGGGTACAATTTCATTATTTAAGAGAAGAACACAACAAGAGTTCGTTTCCAATGGATTTTTTTTAAGAAGTTATAGTTAGTGGGGAAGCAGCCGAGAAGTATTGTGTTTCAAAGACGAGTAGTTCTAAGAAAAAATAGACTTTGCTCGTGGAATTTACGTTTAGTTTCAGGCACAGATACAGAGTAAAAGAAATTATTGACAGTGGTTATAGCAAGATGAGTGTATGCTATGAATGTTTTACAGAGTTGGGACCATGGATTGAAACTCAGTCGAGTATCGGCCATGAACAAAATGATAAAGAAGAAATAGACTCGCAATGTCTATTATATGAGAGAGGGTAGTTTGGAGGAGAAAAGGACACTAAATGTTAAAATAGTTTTGTACCCTGCCATGAGCATCTTCTCCACAAATGTGGCAAGGAATGGTAAAATATTACCAAGGGATCTCCTAGGTTGCAACAATTGTAAGGCATTGGCCCTTGAGCTCGTTTGCTTTCGTTTTGTTTGGTTGTTTTATAGCATAGCAACCCTTTTCTTTTGCCGAACGCCATTATTTTGGAAATAGTACTCATGTTGCATCCAGTTATTTTGTAGAAGGTTTTTATTCTTCAAGATCTTTGTATCTTCAATCGCTATTTTGAAGTGTTTGGTTTGGTTGTTTTATAGTAGATTCTATTGTTTTTTTTTTTACCTGCCCTGCAGAACATGGATGAGTTTTGCAACGAGAGAAGGAAAAAGGTTGCAGTATTAATGTTTGGTCCATTTTAAGTTAGGAAACCAGTCAGGAAGTGGGGGGGAGATAGAAAGAGAAAGAGGAAATGGGAAGAAGGAAAAGGGGGGAAAAGAGGGTTGTTTTTGGTTTTGGTTTTGCAGAACATAATTAAGTTTTGCAAAAGGAAGTAGAAACCAAAAAGCATCAATGTTAGGAGCATTTCGTCTCACGAAGCCAATATCTTCAGAAAGCCTGATCTGGTAACACCAGATCTTGCCAAGGGATCTCCTAGGTTGGCACAATGGTAAGCCATTGACCTTTGAGCTAATGATGCGCTCTAGTTGCTCATGTGAATAATGTGAAGACATTATTTTTGCTTATTGATGCATAGTGATGGACAAACGGAAGTTGTCCTCAGATTCTAAGTGCGTTCTACAAGTTTCTTTTTTTTTTTTTTTAGATGAAGCAAACTTTAAATGGACATTTCTATTTAATTTAATTGCAGATTTGGCATTCTACACATTATTGATGAAATAAAACCTAACTTAATTAATGCGTTTAGTTTGTAAAAATTAGACCTCTTGATTACGCCAAATACGTGCAAACCGAGGTAGGCATATGTTTGAAATTGTATTTAAATTATAAATACTAAAAGCGAATCTTTGGAATAAACCATATATTTGTATAATAAAATATTTTTTTGTGATTTATTGAATTTAAAGTTCGCCGCCTCTAAAATAAACATCTTTTATAATCACTCATCGATGATTGTCTTCGGAGAGGTAAAATTAACTCATCAAAACGGAAATTTTAAAACAAAAAAGATTGAAATAAAAATATAATGCTATTTAACCATCAATCTAGAATCCTTATTTCAATTTAGATCAAAATCCATTACACGATTTTTATTAAAAAAAAAAAGTTACTTTAACAATTACAAGCTTCTCCAACATGTGATATTCATGACAAATCACACCTAATAGAGAATTCTTCTTTCAAACTCCTCGGCTTAACATTCGCGGGCATTATGAACTAGAACAAATACATCTTGGTTGTTATCGTCACAACGTTTCGGCCGTTTGGCCTTCCGGCCTTCATCAGGTGTTTTGTATCGAACTTGGGATAGAGAGAGAAAACCTTGAATAACAACATAGGTTTAACATTAACAAAAACCAACTAAGAATTGTCCTAGTGACATATGGCCGAGTGGTCCTAGTGTTACATGATAAGGGCTGTCCCCTTTTCATGTAAGTATAAAAATGGAGAATTTAGTTTAAAATGAAAATGAAATGGCATAGGCGAAATTCGAACCTCGTAATCTAGTTTAGAAATAGATTACGTGTGAGAATTTAAAAATGTAAAACAAAACATTTGTTTAGAAATAGATAAATATTTCAAGAAAAGAATGTGAGCTGTCAAGTTTATTATGAAATTTTAAATTGAAAGAATGCAGCTTATAAGATAATGTTTTTAATATATTGAATATAGGTTAAAATTCCTTTTGTAGAAATAGGAAAAGTTTTGGACACGTATGTCCAGGACACGTGGAAGAATGCACATGTTTTAACATGTGTATGACGTCACGGAAAATAGAAAGTTCTAGAATAGAGAAAAACTTTAGTTAGAAACCAGTCAGTGAGAAAACTCAGAGACAGTCAGACGTCTGGAAGCGAGACGTCACTTCAAGAAAAAATGTGAAACTTTGAATTCTTGATGATGGAATCACGGCCGTGTGAAGAATAAACCATTATGTGTTTTGTAAAGCTCGTCTTGTGTCTTATGATTCCTACAGAAAGGTAAAGTCCAATTGTATTATGTATTTGTGTTAATATATGTCTTTACATACACGTCTCAACATCATCATGTCTACACAATGTCCGAACTGCTTGAACACTGTGTCCTCACTCAAAGAGCTTTCTCCTTCTCTTCCATTCTACACAACAAAGAAGGAACATTTTCATATATAAGAATCTCTTATAACATGAACAATATCTCTCTAGAACTCTCTGTAATAAGATTCAACGTCTCTCTCTCTCTCTCTCTCTCTGAGTCTTACAGCATCCCTCACTGTAATAAGACTCCCTTCTAAGCATCTCTCTCACAAGACTCTTTTAATAAGACCCCCTATATGTAACATATACATATTTGGTGCCGTAAATGACCAGACCACCCAGCAAGGATGGGTTTAAAGAAAAAAAAAACGAACCTGGGGTCGATAGCATGAAAAAAAAAGTTAAAAACACAACGTTTTAAAAGGGTCCAACATAATTTTAAAAAATAAATAAATAAATAATACCACGGAAAAAAAAATTACACGATCACAGAAATGCGAAAAAAAAAAGAAAAAAAAATTGAACACACACGCACACAGAGAACAAAAGATACAAGAAATATTAAAAAGAAATAGAAGAAAAGGCCGATATGCCGTAAAAGAATCCGTAGTAATGAATGGAAATATAGTAAACACGTCACCACGCGTAATTCATTGATAAATGAATTGGTTTGATAAAAACACACACACACACACACACACACACACACGCAAATGCAGATATTGGGGGTCACCTATTATTGTTTTGAAATTTGTATGAAGTGTCATTAGAAAAATTGTGTCAATATGAAATCGTTTGGACGAATTGTTGAATTTAATCTGTCAATCAAAACAGGAATTTTTCAAAGGTCGCATGTACTCTCTGAAACAGCGTGTAAAGTCTGTTTGGAATTGCATTTTGTGTTCATAGTTGAACTTTTCGGCTTTTTATTTTTTGTGTGTTTCATTTGAATTTTTTTTTTTTTTTTGGAAAAAAAAAAGGGACAATTGTTTTGGACAGACTGTTGAATTGTTGTTTGTTACAGATGATTTTTTTTTTGTTGTTGAAAAAAAAAGTTATAACTGTTGCAAAATTTTTAAATGTATTAAGGTATTTTTTTTGAAAATGTTTTATGATGTTGAACAAATATTGTAAATTGTCTTATGTAACTAAATGTTATGATTTTCACAGCAAGAATTCAAAGTCAGCAGTAAATATACATTAGATTAAAATGATCTAGTAGAAAATAAGTTAAGACGTATGGTTGGCTTACAGATTCAGTTAGAATTTTAGAAGGGGGACAAGAATTAACATTACGTAAACGGGTATTTGGAGAGTTTTTAGATGTGATACGCCGTAAGAAAGATGTTTTGTTTTAGCATTTGGTTTTGTTGTTTTTTTTAGAGATCCTAACATTTTTTTCTCCAAGAAAAGTGACTTGGTAGGGATTAATAAGCCCAAGAAGTGCCCCTATACGAAAAATTTGGGAACCTGGTTAATTAAGTGCTTAAAATAAGCTGGTTGCACGTACCGACTCCAAGCAAAGTAGTAAGTCTTGGCTTAATTAATAAACAGGCGTTGGAAAGAATACGAAAATTCTTAAGGGGACCAGTAAACCGATGAGAGGTAGTCCCGAGGCAATCACATATAGCATAATGAAGTAAGAGACAGGCAAAAATATGCCGTAGATTACGTAAGAAAGATATAACCTTGTATTTCTTTTAGAGATGCATGAATGTAGGATATATCTGCTGGATCTTAGAGGCTCTGGTGAGAGAAAAGAAAAATCACAAAAAAATCGGGCAATTAGATAGTATTTAGAGCGCTATTAAGGTGTTGGGCGCAGAAAAGTGTTAGTTAGTTAGGGGTGATATTTCTAAATCCTCGTCGAAGTTTCAAGAATCCAAGCAAGGAGATCCGAGTGAATCCGTATGAGAGAAAAAAAGGTATATCTTAAAATTCTGAAGTCAACCACAAAGATTTAAGTATATGAGCTTTGGTATGTCCCGTGTAAGATAGTTATAGAATAAAAAACAAAGCCATACTTGATAAGACTAACCATGCGGAAAGAGAGATCAGAACACTTTTGAGACGAAGGAAGTCAATTTCGAGAAAGGCGAAAACCTCTAGTCTGAGGCATATGGGTGCCTGGAAAATAGCTGATGTGAATCATAGGTAAAGACCCTATACCCAAAAAGTAAATGCCACGAAGATCAGAAAGGTTCTAATCTTATAAATAAATAAATAATTGTGAAGTCGGCCGTGAAGGGCTGACTGAAAGAGATTTTTTTTTTTCGTTTGATTTTTAGCCTGATCTTTCTAGCCGTGTGGTTGTGTAGATGTAAAAATAAAAAAATGTACTAAATTTAAAAATGCATACATTTTTATTTTGTGAAATATGGAAGGGAGGGATGTTACATGATAAGAGCTGTCCCCTTTTCATGCAAGTATAAAAATGGAGAATTTAGTTTAAAATGAAAATGAAATGGCATAGGCGAAATTCGAACCTCGTAATCTAGTTTAGAAATAGATTACGTGTGAGAATTTAAAAATGTAAAACAAAACATTTGTTTAGAAATAGATAAATATTTCAAGAAAAGAATGTGAGCTGTCAAGTTTATTATGAAATTTTAAATTGAAAGAATGCAGCTTATAAGATAATGTTTTTAATATATTGAATATAGGTTAAAATTCCTTTTGTAGAAATAGGAAAAGTTTTGGACACGTATGTCCAGGACACGTGGAAGAATGCACATGTTTTAACATGTGTATGACGTCACGGAAAATAGAAAGTTCTAGAATAGAGAAAAACTTTAGTTAGAAACCAGTCAGTGAGAAAACTCAGAGACAGTCAGACGTCTGGAAGCGAGACGTCACTTCAAGAAAAAATGTGAAACTTTGAATTCTTGATGATGGAATCACGGCCGTGTGAAGAATAAACCATTATGTGTTTTGTAAAGCTCGTCTTGTGTCTTATGATTCCTACAGAAAGGTAAAGTCCAATTGTATTATGTATTTGTGTTAATATATGTCTTTACATACACGTCTCAACATCATCATGTCTACACAATGTCCGAACTGCTTGAACACTGTGTCCTCACTCAAAGAGCTTTCTCCTTCTCTTCCATTCTACACAACAAAGAAGGAACATTTTCATATATAAGAATCTCTTATAACATGAACAATATCTCTCTAGAACTCTCTGTAATAAGATTCAACGTCTCTCTCTCTCTCTCTCTCTGAGTCTTACAGCATCCCTCACTGTAATAAGACTCCCTTCTAAGCATCGCTCTCACAAGACTCTTTTAATAAGACCCCCTATATGTTACACTAGACGCTGTATCAAAGTTTACAAAGGTGCTGAGTTCAATCCTGAACGAATGCAGTAAAAAGTAACATTCAAAACAGAGAATCAGCAACTATGTCCCAGAGCCTAGCTGGAGTCCGAACACGGTACCCCCGTAATAATAATAAAGGGTTGGGTTCGAGACTCCTAACAAACGGTTCCCCAGTTCGATAAAAAACACCTGATGTGTCAAGGCCGGAGAGCAAAACGGCCGAAACGTTGTGACGATAACAACCAAGATGAGGAAGTCAGTCAGACAATTTCAATCAATGAAAACACCTCATCTCAAAAATACAGACAATTACTAGAACAAATACATTGTAGACATTGCGAAAGATGCAGCAAAGAAGGTAAGTTTTCTCTATCAAGCTAGAAAACTATTCACACCTGAGAGTATTCCGAACCTCTATAAAGCCACCATTTGCCCATGCATGGAATATGGTTGGCACATATAAGCTTGTGCATCTGCCATTAATCTATCCCTCTTAGATAGGATCCAAAAATGGGTCTCTTTGTCAACTAAGATCCAACCCTCGTCCCAATGCCGCAATGTTGCAGCTTTGGGTGTGTCCGTTTTACAAGTATTTTAATGGAATGTGCTCTAATGAGCTCGTTGCAATTATGCCCCCTGTATGCACATATACCTGACAAACAACAAAATTACACTCCTTCACTGTTGAGGTCCCTAAATGCCAGAAAGCTTTCTATTCTAATAGTTTCTTCACTCAAACTTTAGAATCTCCTTCCTGCTACCTCCTTTCCTGACTTTACTGATGTGCAGAAGTTTAAGTGTAACGTAGACCAACATCTTGTTAAGTTTTCATGGGCATGGTTCCAAATAATACGTCCAAGTGGCGATATGACTTGTGAGAGGTGAACATGAGTAAAAAACTGAAAATTTGTTTGAACGTGCTGTTTGAACAAGTGTTGAAATGAACGTGCTGTTTGAACAAGTGTTGAAATGAACGTGCTCTTTGAACAAGTGTTGTAATTAACGTGCTCTTTGAACAAGTGTTGAAATGAACGTGCTCTTTGAACAAGTGTTGAAATGAACGTGCTCTTTGAACAAGTGTTGTAATTAACGTGCTCTTTGAACAACAAGTGTTGAAATTAACGTGCTCTTTGAACAAGTGTTGAAATGAACGTGCTCTTTGAACAAGTGTTGAAATGAACGTGCTCTTTGAACAAGTGTTGTAATTAACGTGCTCTTTAAACAACAAGTGTTGAAATTAACGTGCTCTTTGAACAAGTGTTGAAATGAACGCGCTGTTTGAACAAGTGTTGAAATGAACGTGCTCTTTGAACAAGTGTTGAAATAAACGTGCTCTTTGAACAAGTGTTGAAATGAACGTGCTCTTTGAACAAGTGCTGAAATGCAGACTCAGTCGTGATGCTGGTGATTAATAAAGTATGAGTTCCAAAAGTAATGCTTCCTATTTTCATTCCGCCCGAGAGAATTGGAGATGATGGCAAATTGCTTTTTTTATAATGACTGTAATGACCTGAAAATTAAACTCACGAATGACGCAGAAATTAATGTGTGCATGCACATATATATCTCAAAATTTATGGTTAAATAGTTCAACTTAAGTAGAGTATAATGCATAATAGAATAATATTTATAAAAAACAATCATAATAGATATAGGTAAATTCCAAAAACAGGTATTTTAATAATTCAAATACTATAGATATTAATATCAGCTCAATAGTTGCTTATTGAAATCAAACAGAGCTATTATAAAGAATGTTAACATATAATTTATATCAGTTTGAAGAATTCAAGCAATAAAATTTTTAACATGCCATCATTTCTAAAACAATTTTAAATATTTACTATATATTAATATAAAAACAGTGGTATAAATTACATAAGTAGGTTTATTTTCTTATAACTGAATATATGTATTAGACAATAATAAATTGTGATTAGAACCCAGGCGTGGAGCAAACACTCTCAGTGCTGACGGACCTAGTAGATCTTCCCAGATCATACGTCTAGGAGAAGGAAAACTCTGAAACTAACCCAAAGAGGAGGGAGGCCTCTTCAGTCTTGGATGACAAGTTTCCTAGAGCTGGTGACTCAAGCAAATTACCGGTGTGCAAATCTAATCTGATCAAGGAGTAGATAGGCTCTGTCTATCGCCCGGCTTCCATACTCCTTCTTTGCCTATTAGTCAAGCGCAGAGACTATATCACACTGATTCGACAGAAACACAGAGTGGTAGATCTTGTTTCTTATCTAGGGCAATGAACGCCGTTTTCCCCACTCCCGACACATCTCACCCCTCAAAACTGGACACTTAGGAGTGCTTGAGTACCACATATGCCTGTGCAATTAGATTGGGTTGAGCTTCTTCTGATGGGTTGAGAGTACCGGATTGACAGTTCCTGGCTGCTGTTTCCGACTGGTAGTACAGGTGTCCTAACTCTTTGGTAGCGCTTAGAGTGGCTGCTCCATCAACCGTTGTATAATATCGGGATGTTTGTAGTGCCATGTCGCGCATGGAAAGAGACCCTGCACTCATCCCCGGTGGGCTTACCTGAGGCCACAATCCTAGTTGAAGAAAGGTCAGCTGATGGTCTACTTGTGTTGTATGTGTGATGCTCTGCATAACCTCCTGTTCAGCTCCCCCTTACCTAAACTGAAACTCTTTAAAACATATGATGACAGTACAATCTAAAAATAAGCTTAAACCAGGCTTAGGGTCAAACAAATCCAACTTGCCTCCTCCCTTGAGGCTTGCATTCACGAGCATCCGTGGGCTTAGAACTAATTTAGCTGATGTAGAAGCATTTCTCCTAACAAATACCCCGGATATCTTAGCACTAAGTGAGACTAGCCTACACTCCTCCATCCCCTTTAAATACTTTAACATGACTGGATATCTCCCACTCTGCCGTAAGGACTCTGACAGACATATGCACAGACTTGGAGTTTACATTCGTAATACCCTTCCCTCGACTAGAGAAAAAAAACCTAGAATCGGACGATCAAGCTTTATGTGCTTTAGACTAATCATGCAACACAACATTAGCTACTATTATTTTCTCTGCCGCTCTCCCTCGACCCAGGACTGCACTATAATAAACAAAGTCACTGACAGAATAGACACAGCCCTCCCTCGACACTAGCGCACAAGTACATGTATTTGGTGACTTTAATATCAATCACAAGAACTGGTTTGGATTCTCTACTTACACAGATGCAGCGGGCAGAACAACACATAGCTTCTCTATATCTCACTTCCTATCACAAATGGTTACATTCCCAACGCGTTTCCCTGATCAGCAAGAACATCACGCATCACTTTTAGATCTGTTTTTGACTACAGTTCCCGATGATTGTATAACGAATGCCGACTTGGGAACGCTAATCATGCAATGATTGACATCGCCCTAAACTCTAGAGCCAAAACTGAAGAGCCAGTGCTCAAAACAACGAGATATTATAAAATGGCTGACTGGGGGGACATCAGAGATCTTATCAGAGATGCCCCATGGGAAAATATTTTTCTCTTCCTGTTGAACAGTGCGCAAATGAGACCACTGAATGGTTCAAAACTGCAATTGAAGCACATGTCCCCATGCGGAAATTTTATAGCAAGCCCCACTCTCCTCAATGGTTTATTTCGACTTGCGCATCTGCCATTGCTCAAAGGCAGCATGCATACCGCAGATTTAACCGATATAAGTCCAGTTCAAACAGACAGAAGTACAGAGGAGATAGAAGTAACGTTAAGAAAGAAATAGCGACAGCTAAAAGAGAATTTACTGAAACCACTAAAAAAACACAGAAATTAGGAACTCGTGACTTCTGGAAAATCTACAACAGTGTAGTAAATAATGGGCAATCAACAATTTCCCCACTAACCAACAATCACGAGGTTGATTGCTCAGCAACCGAGAAGGCTAATATGCTTGCCAGTCCACACTTGCCCCTCTCAACCACCCCCTACCTGACTTTCCTTTGCGGACAGACGCCACGCTAGACGATCTGAAAATCACCCCTGCTCAGGTGCATGCTATCATAAAAACACCTTGACACTTCAAATGCATGTGGACCCGATCTCATCCTGTCTGTATTATTAAAAAGTGCTCAGCTAAAGTAGCTCCAGTTCTCCTCAAACTCTACCACAAATGTCTTAATGAATCTTGTTCTCCGGGCTGTTGGAAAACTGCTTCTGTAGTACCAGTATTCAAGAATTCTGGCGAAAGAACTGACCCATCAAATTATTACCCCATTAGCCTCCTCCCACTTTTTTCCAAAATATTTGAGACCTTAATATACCATGCTCTAGTCCATCACCTTACACATGCTAAACTTCTGACTGACCAACAATAGGATTTAGACAAGCCCGTTCCGCAGCAGACATTCTAACTGCAATATCTGACCGTATATACCACTCACTGGACAAAGCCGGGGAGGGCAGCGCGGTAGCTCTAGATATATCTAAGTCTTTTGAAAGGGTATTGCATGAGGGTCTCCTCAGGAAAATTAGATCATACGGAATCACTGGTAGAATACTAAGCATAATTAAATCCTTTTTAGATAAGAGAAAACCCATGGTTGTCCCCGACGGTCGTACATCTAAACAATATGATATAAATGCGGGAGTGCCCCAAGGGTCTATCCTTGGACCTCTGTTGTTCCTAATATTCATAAATGAACTCCCCGACAAAATTGTCTCTGAGATGGGTATATATGCTGAGGACACCATACTCTATAAAGACTAAACTAGTTTGCTTCAATAATTGCAAGAAATCTTCTCTACCACCTATAGCAATCGCCAAGGACACTTTATCTGAGAGTACATCTTTCAAACTCCTTGGCCTAACGTTCACAGGAAACATGAGTTGAACAATTACATTGAAAGCATTGCCAGGGCCGGCGCAAAGAAGTAAGGCTCTCTCTACCGTGCTAGAAGATTACTAACACCCGAAAGTATCCTGTACCTCTATGAGGCCACCATTCGCCCATGTATGGAATATTGCTGTCATATTTGGGCTGGCGCATCTGCTACTAGTCTCTCGCTCCTAGACAAGGTTCAATCTGATAGGCCCTGAACTGACATCTAAGCTTCAGCCTCTATCGACGAAACGTTGCATCCCTCTGCCTGTTCTACAAGTATTTTAATGGTGAATGCTCTGACGAACTGCAGGCACTTGTGCCCCAACTACATAAACACCCTCGACACACCCGACATGCAGCTAAATCTCACCCCCACACAGTAGAGATCCCTAGATGTAAAAGATCTTTCTACTTCAGTAGTTTCTTCCCCAGAATCGCAAGACTTTGGAATTCCATCCCTGCTTCCCCAACTCTACTAACGTGCAGAAGTTCAAGTGTAACGTGAACAAATATCTTGCTGCCCAAATCCCCACATAGTACCCCAGTAGATGTTACCTCTGATAGTAGCCCCCTACACCAAAGTGGCAATGTGCCTTGTTTGGGGTGAAAATGTAATAAAAAAATAGCGGCATGAGACTCTAAGAAAGCAACCCTTGTCATGGACATTCCTCAGAAGCAGAGACGCATCATTGAATTCCTGTTGAAAACACATTGCGAACGGTGGTGACTATGTAGAAAAATAAATTTTGGGGTACAGAAGATCGTTCATTTCAATGGTACCGGTCAAGTCTTCGCAGCTCTTCACCGTTTTAGGTTTTGGGTTTTAAAAAATTGGCTTTTCTGTTTTGGAACGGCCTTTGCATTTGAAGATTTCTGTTTTCATATTGATTTTGTTTTTCAGGGGATATCGCCATCTTACTGAATTCTGGAATCACCTTAAAAAAGGCCCTTCTCTTCAACCTTCTCTCGGCTTTCATGTCTTACATCGGATTGATCCTTGGGATTGTCTTAGGAGAAATCACCTCTGCTCACCGCTGGATCTTTGGAATTGCTGGAGGCATGTTTCTTTATATTGCTTTGGTTGATATGGTAAGTAAAATATCAATAACAGACGATCTAGCAGTGCTACCCGGCGTTACCCGGGGAAAAGGTATTACTTATTTCTACAAAAAAACTTCTATCTCTCTCTCTTGTTTCTCTTTCTCTCTTCCCCCACTTTCTCCGTCGACATTTCTATTCCTCTCTGTAAACCTACACACACACATGTAAACAGAACACTTATGTATGTAGATTACTTGAGTAATTAGTCGACATAAGGAAATTAAATTCTTTAAAATAGTGGTTGGAAAATGTTTTCCCTAGCTCTGAAGAAATGTTTGCAAGGTTAGGCGGGGTTTAGACGTTGAGGGAGTACAAGTATAATTTTTAAAAATCGGGAACTACTTGCTTTATTTTAAGTCGGACGTTATGTTATGGCTTGCAATAAGCCACAAAGAAAACAGAACAACTGAATAGAGTGTAAACAATGTTTTACTGGAACAACAACGTAAAAAGGTTACAACTGAAAAGAGTAGTAAATGTCACCAAGCAAGCGATGGTCGCTCTGCTGTTTAATCCACACCTGGGCTCAAAAGGTCTACGCTTATATAATGGATAGAACAGTCCATTTGGAGGGTGATTCATCCACTACACTCCCCTCCCAAGCTGATTTCCGCGGTTGTGAAAATCAGTATTTCTTCCTTTGGGGGCAGACCACCAAGGGGTCTGTGCGCTTCCACTTTCTGCCGGAGCGTCTCGGTTCTGACATCTCTTTTGGAGGGTCTATGTCAAAACAGTCATACACAGTTTCAATCGCCTCACTGCCGTCCTGCGGCGGTTCTTCTTGATTCTCGTAGAACCGTTTCTTGATTTGGTTCAGGTGCCTCTTATGTTGGATGTTGGTTGGTTAGTTGTTTTTTTTACGGCATATCAACCCGTTTTGGGTTATTTAATGCCGAATCCAAAGATTTTGAAGAAAAAAAAATTTTTAATAGAATATATTTGTTGTTTTCACGTCGGCTTCTATTTAACCCATAGTTGTGACCCTAACAGGTACTACCACTCCGGGTCAGAGTAACCCTGGGAGCAATGGTAATTAAAGGGTGGCTTCACACTCCCCAAAGCCCACAAGCTGGGGCCTCATCACTGGATATAGTTTAAGGTCATATCCAGGACCCCCATTGAGGGACTTTTACCCTCTGCAGGAGGGGCAGTCGGCGTATTGTAATGCCCCACCGACAGGGCCTCTTATGTTGGAACTTTGGGCCCTGAATGATGTATGTAACATGGCCGATTCTTTGTAAGATCGTGCACTGTTCCCAAAAAGAAATGTTATTTCTAAAATGTCTAAAATACACATTATCTGCGCTGTTAACCCGTTCCGTTGGCATTGTAGAGGTTCTGTTGTGTACTATGTGTTTGGGTAGCAGTTTATCAAATACGGATTTTATTTTCCGTCCAAACATGATTTCTGCTGGAGATCCCGCATCTGGTTTGTGCGGATTTCTCGTGATTCTGTAAACCTGCAGAAATTGCTGAAGGGCCTTTTCTGTCGGTGTACCGGACGCCTTTTTTAATGCCCTTTTAAGCGTATCGACGAAGCGTTCGACCTGGTCGTTGCATCTGGCGTGGTATTGGGGTGTCGTAATATGCTTGAATTCTCTGAACTCTGTCGAGGTGACCTGTGTAGCGTTGTCGCTAACCAGAAGTCTACAACCCCAAACCGAGCAAATAATTCCAATAAAAATTTGTCATTGTTGACATGGTCGGCTTTTGCGTCTTAGTACCTCTGGCCATTTAGAGTAAGAATCAACTACTATCAGGTAGTAAAAATCCTCCACAGGTCCCGTATAATCGATGTGGATCCTCTGGTTGTTCAGCTTTAGGCCAAAGTTTATATGTTATCGGTGGTGCTTTTGCAGCCAAAGCACAGCCTTTGCATCTGTTCACCATGTCGGTAATATCTTGGTCCATAGCTGCCCAATAAACAAAACTTCTCATTAGGCTTTTCATTCTATTTATTCCTGGATGCCCCATGTGAAAATCACTGAGAATTCTTTTTTGAAAGGTTTGGGGGGTGACAACCCTTTCACCGTATAACAGTATTTCGTCGCAACCAGAAAAATATCTGAACTGGTGTCACCCAGTGCTAATTTCTGTTTCGTGGTTTGAATGAAATTGTCATTTAGGGATTCTGACTTAATTTCCTGAAGTGTGATAGGCAGTTCGCGGATAATATTGTTTATCATGGTTTTTACATCACTATTAATACGTAGTGCCGCGATTACTGAATCTTAAAGATAGACTGTCTGCATGGGCTAGTTGTTTTCAGGGGAGAAATTGAATTGCAAAATTATATTTCAGCGGAATTGTGCCCCATCTTAATAGTCGGTTCGCAGTGAATGTTGCAAGCCCTTTTTTTTTATCCAAAAATGGATATAAACGGCTTATGGTCGGTTTGTAGAAAAAATGTTTTCCGTAAAAGAACCGGTGGAATTTTGAAACTGCAAATATAATTCCTAGGGCCTCTTTCTCGATCTGAGAATAATTCTTGTTCGCTAGCAAGAGAATCCGTGATGCGAAAGCAATAGGCTGTTTCGAGCCATCCGGCATTCGATGTAGCATGCACGCCCCGACGCCATATTGACTAGCGTCGCTAGCTACTATTATGTCCAACTGCGGGTTGAAATGCGCTAGGAATAGTTTTGAGGTCAGGATTCTTTTTATTTCTTGGAATGATGTCTGGCAATCTTTTGTCTACTCCCAAGCCTTATCCTTCTTCAGCAATTCATTAAGTGGTGCGCGCAATTTGTGCATATTTAGGATGAACCCCTGGTAATAATTTGCCAAACCTAAAAAAAAACCTCTGCAAGTGAGTTATGTTTACTGGTGCTGGCATTTCTTTAATAGCGGTCGCCCTATCTTGGTTTGGGCGTCTGCCATCTTTATCGATTATTTGACCCAGGTATTTAATTGTTTGTAAAAAGAACTTGTATTTATCTGCTTTGATCTTAAATCCATAATCTTGTATTCGACTGAATACTTGTCTGATATATTTGTCATATTCCTTCCTGCTTTTACTCGTATGATAATGTCATCAAGATATGCGATTGCGATGTCCAAGCCGGACAGCATAGTATCCATTACTTGCTGGAATATTGCGGGTGCCACCTTGATACCAAACGCGAGTCTTTCGTGTCTGTACAAACCCCGATGAGTGTTAATACAGAGGAGGTTAGCGCTTTTGTCGTTTACCGGAATCTGTAGGTAAGCGTCGCTTAGATCGATCTTAGAAAAAAACTTGCCGCCATTTAATTTCGTGAACACTTCTTCTGTAATAGGTAATGGATAGTGAAAATCTGTTAAAAACCCGTTGAGTCCAGTCGCGAAGTCGACGCAAACGCGAATTTCCCCGGACCTTTTTTTTATGTAAACTGCCGGAGCAGCCCACTCACTATATTAAATTTTAGCCAGTATACCGATGCTTTCTAATCTGTCTAGTTCCTGATTTATTTTGTTCAGGGAATCGAACGGGACATTACGTCTCTTTTTAAACACTGGTTGTGTGCCAGGTTTCAACTTAAAATCTGCGGCCATTTTTGTACATCTCCCCAGGCCAAGAGTAAATACGTTTGTGAATTCTTTTTTAAAACAAGTTATAAGTTTCTCCGTTTCTGCTAGGCGGGTATCTATTTCCTTGCAGAATGGGGATATAGGAAGATGTCAGAGGCGAAACACCTCCATGCTGTCAGAACCGAGCAGGTTCTCACTATCTTTTAGCACATACAATCTTAGTTTTTTTGTTTTCCCCCGTAAAGTGACGTTTGTAATTAATTTACCTTAAAAATGAATTATTATGCCATTAACGGCCGTCGCCGTTCTGTTAGTTTTTAATATAGTCGGCTTTCGTAATATTTTTCACGTTTTGAGATTTATTATTAAAAGATCCGATCCACTGTCTAATTGGAATTTAATAGCCTTGCCGAAATTGTAAACCGTTACATATTTGCGTAGATTTTCATCTACGACGTCCTTAGTTCTGATTTGACGTAGACGGCATCTATTCTGAGTTTTCCTAGTGTGAACTTTTATGACCGATCTTATTGCATAAATAGCATCTTTTTGTTAAAAATGGGCAATCCCTTACCCAATGTATTCCACCACATCTGAAACAAGCGCTCGGTGCTTTTAGTTTTTTCTTAGTTACTTTTTTTTTTCGCGATGCCTGCTTCGACATTTCTTGTATCTTCTTTTATAATTGTTACTTTTTGCCAATCCTCAGTCAATTTTTGAAGTGTTACGTTCGGTTCCTTTTCTAATCTTGTAATGACTCTGCGCCTGATTTCCGCATCTTTTCCCGAGGTTAACCCTTGCGCAAACACCAGACATTTAAAAGTGTCTGCTGTTAGTTAAGACAACTTAAAGTCATCACAGTGTTTGTTCACTACAGCTGCGTAGATGGCAAAATCGTCATTATCGTCTTGTACCATATTCAAACATCTCCAACGCTTATGGAAAAGAGACGTTTTCGGCGAGAAAAGTTCTGTTAACAAATTTACCCTCTCATTGAATGATAAATCTGCTGTTTTCCGATGCAAGATGTAATCTACGAATTTATCATGCTCAGCCTTTTCCAATTTTCGTAGTAGAAGTCTGGTTTTCTTCATAAACAAACTTTTATAAATAAAAATAGGGAACTAGCTTTATTTAAAGTCTGACTTTATAAACAAACTTTTATACATAGAAAAATAGGGAAATACTTGCTTTGTTTGAAGTCTGACTTTATAAACAAACTTTTATACATAGAAAAATAGGAAACTACTTGCTTTATTTGAAGTCTGACTTTATAAACAAACTTTTATAAATAAAAAATAGGGAACTACTTGCTTTATTTGAAACCTGACTTTATAAACAACTTTTATAAATAAAAAATAGGGAACTACTTGCTTTATTTGAAGTCTGACTTTATAAACAACTTTTATAAATAAAAAATAGGGAACTACTTGCTTTATTTGAAGTCTGACTTTATAAACAACTTTTATGAATAAAAAATAGGGAACTACTTGCTTTATTTGAAACCTGACTTTATAAACAACTTTTATAAATAAAAAATAGGGAACTACTTGCTTTATTTGAAGTCTGACTTTATAAACAAACTTTTATAAATAAAAAATAGGGAACTACTTGCTTTATTTGAAACCTGACTTTATAAACAACTTTTATAAATAAAAAATAGGGAACTACTTGCTTTATTTGAAACCTGACTTTATAAACAACTTTTATAAATAAAAATAGGGAACTACTTGCTTTATTTGAAGTCTGACTTTATAAACAACTTTTATGAATAAAAAATAGGGAACTACTTGCTTTATTTGAAACCTGACTTTATAAAAAACTTTTATAAATAAAAAATAGGGAACTACTTGCTTTATTTGAAGTCTGACTTTATAAACAACTTTTATAAATAAAAAATAGGGAACTACTTGCTTTATTTGAAGTCTGACTTTATAAACAACTTTTATGAATAAAAAATAGGGAACTACTTGCTTTATTTGAAACCTGACTTTATAAACAACTTTTATGAATAAAAAATAGGGAACTACTTGCTTTATTTGAAGTCTGACTTTATAAACAACTTTTATAAATAAAATGCATATCATTTGATTTTTGCTTATTTTAAAACTGTGATAAACATTGAACAGTGTCTATATTTTATACATTTACAGATTCCTGAAATGAACAGCGTGGCGGAGGCAAGTGAGAACGATCAATTTGGAACTTGGCCATTGTTTTTCCTGCAGAATATTGGCATGATTCTTGGATTCGCAGTCATTCTCGTCATTTCCTATTATTCAGAACATATAACAGTTTTCTTATAACAGAAAATCCTGAAAGACAATTCGATCACTACGAAAAACAAACGTTTTACTAGTTATGCCCGCCAGCACGACACTGGCCTGCTGACACGACAGCTGCTGCTGATTTTTAAATAAACATAACACATTCGTCAACCAATTGCAATTACAATATTGCATATTTTCCTAGCGTAACACAAGGATCATTGTATAGTTTTCAATTAAAATTTTCTTACTTAAAAGAGCATTTTAAATAGATTTTATTAAAGAGTCACCGCTCATCAAGGCCCGAATGCCACTCGAGGACAAGGGTTAATGGTTATTGTCAAGTGGATGGTGCGACAAACATGTATAGGCTTGCAGACTCTGGTTTGAAATTGATTAAACAATGGTTTTTATTTCGAATTAAGTAGGGGTATTAAAAATGCGGGTCAGACTTAAAAATGTCGGATTTATTCTGAAGAAATGAAACATGTTTGTTTAGTATGAAATTTAGTTATTTTAATAATAAATGTTTAACTTTTCTGAAATATAAGCAAAAATACAATTGAAACAAAATATCAATGGAAATTAAATATATCAACGAATTCTTAATTAATGTATACAAAATGTAAAGTTTTGTTTTTATGAAATCACCCCAGACAAGCGATGAAGCCATCTGATGTAAGGTGCTAAAATACCACTTCAAGCTAACTATAACTGTTACATGGATAGATTCTGATCCAGAAAACAATAATTCTTCCCTCTTTGTCGGAAACATCGTTCATGGAACGTGCGGACTGCAAGACAAAATAAGGAAAGCGATGGTTCTGAGGCTGCTGAAAGTAAACACAAAGTCCATTTTTTTCTCTTTCTCTACTGTAACCAGACGACACCCCACAGTGGGAAAATGTCGAGTTACATGACAGTAAAACAACCCTTTTTCCAGGTTAAAAGGGACGTTTCTTTTTATTTTAAGTTCGATTGACTTTTAATTATCCCCCCCCCTCGGAAGCATAAAAAAAAATAATAATAAAAATGGTCAGCGGTCCGGCTTGCGTAAAAGGGAATTTGAGAATCAGCAGCAGTTGTACTGCCAACAGGCAAAGGTCGATTGACGGATATAAACAGAAAAAAAGTAAAAACATATTATATTGTATAATTATAATATCATATTAGTAATATATTATATACGTTTACATTTGTTGACATTAGGGGTTTTAATAGTTGTAGCTTCACGAAAAGTCATTGATTCTTAACGACCTTGGATAAAAAAATAATTTGGAAACAGTACACTCCATTGGCGAAGAAATATCAGAATTTGGATAATTTTATTAATGTAACTGGACATTCTATAATCATCTGTATTATTTCTTTCTCGGCATCGCTCTCTCTCTCTTTCTCTCTCTCTCTCTCTCTCTCTCTCTCTCTCTCTCTCTATATATATATATATATATATATATATATGTATATATATATATTTTTTTTTCGTGGTTAAATCTTAAATTCTGAAAAAAAACAACATATAGAGACATATATTCGATTTAAGAATTTATTGTTTGACAAAAGGAATATATAGAAGGGGTTATTTAACCACAAAACTTATATATTGCTCTATTCTTAAATATTGAGCTTTTCCTTTTTGGCTAGGATCACCTTGAAAGTATTACTTCAAGTAATATCTATCAGGATTTTTCATTTGAATTCTACAGTGTCTTATATATATATATATATATATATATATATATATATATATATATATATATATATGTTATATACGTCAAAACAAATTAAAAAGGGCGACTTTCTAAGTAAAATAAAAAAAAAATGAGCTTCGAGGCGGAGCCAATATTAACCGTATGTATTGCTTGAAAAAAAAACAACAATAACAAATATATATATATATATATATATATATATATATATAGAGAGAGAGAGAGAGAGAGAGAGAGAGAGAGATGTATATATATATTTAAATATTACGTGCATAACAGTAAGTCTTTTATGCACGTAATAATATTTTAATAAAAATAATTAAAAAAAAAAATAATACGCCCTAAGTATGTGGGGCGACAATAAATGTCAACAAAGGGCAGATAACTCATTTCTTTTTTAAAAAAAGCGCTCAGGGAGTGAAAAGAAAGAAGAAAATGATGCAGAATCGCTAATAAAATAATAAAAAAAATCAATAAATCAACAATATATAGATATGTACATATATTTGTTTTTACATGAGTCATGAGCAACATATTACTGCTTATATATAAACAAATAAAGAGTATATTCTGCTCTACTTCGGTATTGAGCACTCTTGTATTAATCTTGTTACACTTTATTGGTTACTTAACATCTTTAAAACAATAACCTTAGAATATATATATATATATATATAATATATATGTATATATATATATATTTATGATATGTATTAAATAAGGTTATATGTTTGTGCGTATGTATGTTTGTGTGTCACGACATCACAATAAAACGGTTGATCTAATCGCTAAACTAACTGTATGTTTGGTATCAGCAATTTGGAGATGTCAAAAATTCTTAAATCTTTAATCATTATGATTAAACAAACGTCAAAAAATTCTTCATTTCTTTTCCTCTCTTAGTTTCCCTCTTTGTCCTGCTCTAAGCAAGTCTGTCGACCTAGTCCACAAATCCCAAAACTCCATCATGACAAGTTTCAAGAAAATATACACGATTAAACCCGGATCTCCAACTTCTAACGTAGATCCCCACTACCATGTCTCCTTCTCCAACATCAGGGGTCTACGTTATAACTTTCCAGAGGTTGACACCGAATTACAGGAGACTAAACCAGACCTATTATTCCTAAGCGAAACTGGAATTGGACGAACTATTTCCCTAGATAAGTTTGTAATTAAAGGATACTCTAACTTAACTTCCGAATCTGACCCCAAATATCGCCATGGGCATGGCATATGTGGCTATATTAAAGATGGGTTTCCATGTGGTAGGGGCATCTCCAGAGAAAATCCTAACTTACCCTACATGTGCTTTCGGGTTGCACTTGCTCACACCACTGTGTTTTTATTTACTCTCTATCGCCCCCACAAAAGTGGAGTTACTATCTTTAAAAGCATATCTGAGAAAATTGACCCCGTTCTATCTGCTTATCCTTCAGCTAATATTCACGTATGTGGAGACTTCAATGTTCACAATGTGGAATAATTAACCCACTCAAACAGGACCGATGATGAGGGGAGGTTCTGTCGTGATTTCTCCATTGCTTATGATCTCACTCAGATTGTTCACGAACCCACCCGTGTGCCCGACAATGACGGCCAGTATGCGAGCCTCCTAGGCATTTTTCTCACAACTTGCCCTGAACTATGTTCAGTTTCCGTTCTGTCTCCTCTTGGATTTTCCGACCACTCTGTTATATCAATAAAGATAAAAATGAAATGTAATAAGTCCTCATACGTACATCTCCATCGTACAGTATATCGATACACTTTGGCTGACTGGGATATATCAGATCTACCTCTGCGTTCGATATTTAAAAAGGATGTATCTTCTATAGTATCAGACCTGACGGAATGGTTAATTCTAGGTATAGACCGTTTCCTACCCTCGAAAAGTTCCAGCAAAAACCTTACAGCCAGCCATGGTTCTCTCCAGAATGTGCTGTTGCCATTGCGCACAGAAATCACTTTTTCCATTGCTTCAAACGTAATAGATGTACTGAGACTAAATCCGCTTTCAGGACTGCCAGCAACCATTGTAAAAAAGTAATAAAGAACGCAAGAAAGTTTTATGCTCATTCCGTCAAGTCCAAAGTAGCTGAGCAGCGGCTTGGTTCCCACCAGTTTTGGCAAATAGCAAACAGAATCCTGAACAGAAACGTCTGCTCTATTCCACCTATCATCAATGGACCTGAGGTAATCTCGTCAGCATCAGACAAAGCCTAACTCTTTGCCAAAAACTTTGAAGCTAATTCTACCCTTTGCGACCAAGGCCGCCAACCCCCAATATTTCCTCCTGTATCGGAAAACACGCTATGTGATATACAAATATCTGTTCGTTATGTTGCCAAGCTAATCGAAAACCTTGATTCCAGTAAAGCAACTGGCCCTGACAGTGTTCCAATTATAGTGCTCAAAAAATTTCAACCTAAACTAGCGCCAATACTTACAAAAGTGTTTAAACGTTCTCTTAAGGAGAATTGCTTCCTATCTCCCTGAAAATCAATAATCAACCTTCTCAGCAAAAATAACTTTCTTAGTGACACACAATATGGTTTCCGTTCTGCTAGATTTACAGCAGATGTGCTTAGAGTTATATTTCATAGGATTAGCGAATCTCTCGACAGAGGCAACCTTTCTAGGGCAATTGCTCTGTACATATCAAAGACTTTTGATAAGGTATGGCATAAATGTTTACATTACAAGATCTCCAGCTATGGTATAGCTGGAAATGTCTTCTCAATTATTAAATCATTTCTCTCTGATAGGTTCATAAGAGTATTAGTTGATAGGCACAGTATTAATGCTGGAGTCCCTCAGGGTCCCATCCTGGGCCCAACTCTCTTGCTGATTTACATTAAGGATCTTCCAAATCACATCCTTACATTATTTGTAGACATTTATGCTGATGACACTACAATACATGGTAGAACATCTAAGATCGTAAACGACCAAGTTCTCTCCGATTCTGTCTTCTGATCGTGAGCAGGTGATACAATGGGGAAAGGAGTGGCTGGTTACTTTTAATGCATCTAAAACCAAACTTCCATATTTACACCATGAACGTTCTGATCCCCATCTGGCATCAATTGAAATAAATAGCTCTCGTCTTGAGGAGGCCTCATGTTTTGATAAGCTTCTGGGCTTGACCGTTACCCTGATCTGAAATGGAACACGCACATTAAATCAAGGCCGCTGGAAAAATGGTAGGATCCTTCTATCGATCCAGTAGATATCTTACTGCTGACGCAATTCTCTATCTATATAAGAGCCAAGTACGTCCAAGAATGGAGTACTGTTGCCACATTTGGGCAGGAGCTGCTAGAAAGGACTTGGCCTGCCTCGATAGAGTTCAACATAGACTTCGTAGCCTCGTAGGAGATGTCCTTTTATCTCTCTGCAACCTCTATCTACGGGAAGATATGTTGCGAGTTTGTCTCTGCTTTATCGTTATTTTCATGGCAAGTGTTCGACTGAGCTTCTAACTATGGTCCCTCTTGCCAAACTTTCACAAGAAACACTCATCTAGCTGAAAACACTATCAATAATCCCCCCACACTTTATCTGTGCCTAAACCTAAACGTAGACTCCATGAACAAAGCTTCTTTCTTAGAACTGCACGCATGTGGAATTGTCTTCCGTTTTCCTGCTTTCCAGCTGACTACAATATGGTTGTATTCAAGTCCAACGTATACAAGTTCTTGATGAGCTGTTCCACTTAGTTAACAAATTTACCTAATTTCTATTACTTACAATTACTATATTGTTCAATTGGCTACAGTACACTCTTAACCCTTATCCTCGAGTGATCTCTGGGCCTTGATAAGTGGTGATGCCTATTTAAAAAAAACAATTAGAAACAAATGTTACGGCATTTTCAGAGTTCTGTTGCAAAGTTGATCGGCTGAACTTTTTTATTACCAAAAAAGAAACAAATAAACATGAAAAATAAGTCAGAATTGTTTTGGTTTAGTTTAATCATCATATATATATATATATATATATATATATATATATATATATATATATATATATATATATATATATATATATATATGGAAAATTTGTTTTGTTTTAATTCACTTCAGACAATTAAACTATCAAATTATGTCCCCCTTTGGCTGAAAAATACAATTTTAAATATATAATATAAAAATATTAATCAATGATGTTTAAAAAAGTATATATCTTTTATCACTGAACCATACAAGCGAACGGTGCATTGTTCCTGCTGTTTTTTTTTTGTTTTTTTTTTCAAGGATTAAAAATGTCCGACCTTACATTCTGATAATAACTTCAAGATAAAACCATCACCAATTTAGGAGGTTTATGGATAGACTTTTTATCAGTTAGACTTGTAACGTCTTTGTTTTTTATAAGACTTTTTGAATCCATTGTTTAAACGTTGGTGATGAGGTGTGTTTCATGCTTTGTTTGTCTTGAAGTGGTTCTACTTTCCTCCTTCTTACTATGATGCGCTCTTTACATCAAGTGGTTTACTGCTTTGTCTGGAGAGACTTCCATATAATAACGTAGAAACATCATGTTGATGAAATATAATTAAAAAACAAGAACATAAATTGTGAAACTGCATGCATTCCTATGACAACGTAAGGATGAGCCAAGATCTTATCTGTGCTTTACTACACCACATTGTATGAAATATTCTCAAATGTGTCCCATGGAAATATAAATAATTCAAAGCGATTCATCCAATGATTGTGGAAATGCTGTTATCAAATGACATCATATATATATATATATATATATATATATATATATATATATATATATATATATATATATATATATATATAATTATTTCCACAGCGAAACAACGTCGCAGCTCACGACAGCCAATAATCGTGAAGTCCAAGACTCGAGTTTCGTCCTCATTTTAGGCTTATCAGTTAGACGTATCCGAACTCGAGATTCGAAACCCGAGCCTCTTGCATTCGGGCCTCTGCCAACTGAGTAAACAGCCCACACACAAGAAAGTCTACTAACTATTACAGATCAAGCAAACCGCGGCGAAATCCGACTTTGTAATGGACCTACTTCGTCTCGACAAGGGACGGTGTCATCCAACCAGCTATAACTCAAGCCGATGTTTCACAAGTAATAATTTTCAACTAGCTAGGACAATGCCATCCAGTAATGCTAACCTAGCGAGCAATTCGCAATAGAATTTTTCAGGATGTGAGAGTTATATATAATTATTTCCACAGCAAAACAACGTCGCAGCTCACAAGAGTCATGACAGTCAACAAACAGAAAGTCCAAGACTCGAGTTTCGCCCTCATTTTGGGCTCATCAGTTAGACATATCCGAACCCGAGATTCTTGCATGCGAAACGAGCACTCTGCCAAGTGAACAAATATATATATATATATATGAATGTAATAAAAATTACAATAAGTTTACTACTTGTGCTTCCTTTTTAAAATCAAATATGTTTTTAACTCTTTTTCAAGATATCTTTTAACATGTTTTATTAATCATTTGTTCATATTATATATGAATGTATATATATATATATGTGTGTGTGTGTGTGTGGTTGTGTGTGTGTGTGTGTCTGTGTCTGTGTCTGTGTCTGTGTGTGACATTCCGTCAGAATTTTGATCTTGACTGAAGTTGTCAAGATCAAATACCAAGGTTACTGGGCTTTCTCTAACGTGCTAAAAAGTTAGTTACGCCTGAAAGTATATTGTAGCTCGACAAGACAGACATTCGCCCATGCTTGTAGTATTGTTGCCACATTTGGGCTGGTGCATCTGCTAGGAGTCTCTCAATCCTAGAGAACATTAAAAAAAAGGGAGTTGCCAACCTATTAGGTTCCGCACTGTCAACCAAACTCCAAACTCTGTCCCATCGACGAAACGTTGCATCCCTGTGCCTCTTTTACAAGTATTTTAATGGGTGGTGCTTCGACGAACTCCAAGCCCTTTTACCCCTCGACATCAATACCCTCAACTAACTCGACATTGTGGAGATCTATAGATGCCAGAAAGCCTTGCTCAACTCCCCACATAGTGTCCTTTCAATTCTGTCCCAAATAGTACCTCTCTACATCCAAGTGGCACTGTGCTTGATGGTGATTAAATTGTTTTAAAAATAATGCTCTTTTTTTTTTAAATCGTAAATATAATTAGGTAGGGTAAACCCTCCTTATGCTAAACATACATAAATCACGTGAAAAATATGACTAGCAAAAATATGAAGCCGTTAGAAAAACTTGTAGGACCTGGTGCATTATATGCCGTGTAAGCTATTGTTGAAATATGCTTTTAGATAACTTTGTGGTTATCCCTTTACAGAAAAAAAAGAAGCGAACTGAGATATCATCAAAATTGCAAGCTAGGATCTCAGATTATTTTGCATGCATTGTTTTCATTTAGTTTTCACCACGACAACCTGCTCATGACCCGATGAGCATACAGCAGTTCTGAAACAAGGATATCACTACCTTACTGGAATAACAGCCTAAGTTGTTTCATATTGCCCCTTGTGATGTATATTTCTACTCATACTTAGATAAATAATGCAGGCGAAGGTGATGCTATCAAGGGGTCGTAGCAATACAGCTTAAGAGCATCTAATAACACTCTTTTAGTTATGCATAGAAAGGTTGGGCATAGAAGGGTTGCAAAGTTTATTATACTCGAATCATATTATTTTGAGAGACATTCGATGTCATTTAATGGTTGAAATTAAAATAAATTAATGGTGACATTAGTTTGGTTACTTTTCAGTGAGCTCATAGTGTTATATTATAACCCCTTCGTAAGAATTCAAAACACAACAACCATTGGTGTAAGCAACAGTCCGTTTTTTTATTTCTCCTGTTGTTCTTGCTTATGGTAGATAGAGAGAGAGAGAGAGAGAGAGAGAGAGAGAGAGAGAGAGAGAGAGAGTGGGGGAGCGACAGAGAGAATTATCGTGGCGTCCACTCGGTTGACAATCAAATCTCCAACTGCAATCTTTTTCCTTCTGTCACTTTTTCCTGTCAATCTTTTCAAAACATCCACATAACCAGATTCCTTTCTGTTACATTTTTCATAACAATAACAAAGTTTGTTTATATTTGTGAGAAATATTGAAACAATTCCCGTTTAGCTTGTCAATTTCTGACATTTCATCCACAGACGCGTGCCACATTTTAATTCATGAACATACATATATGTATATACACCTATACACATATATATACTAGCATGGCAACCCGGCTTAGACCGGCTCATTCGTGTAACAATAGATAAGGTTTTCCAGGGAAGGTTCTCGTTTCTGTACCGGAATAACAACGCAGCTCCTCTGATCTTGGCTTCTATATCTTATTCCGCCCGAATAGATCAGACATGATTACAAATTATATTATTATGATGACTGAACTTATGCAGTCATGACTTGAAAGCTTCATTTCTCTGTTGTAGATATTGACAGTGTGGAACTCTGAGAAATTCACCCCTGTTATGGAGGTGCGTACGGAGCAGAGAGGATTTATTGAATTATTGGTAAAAGTGCATCAAAATTAGTGGTAACTATGTAGAAATATAAAACCTGGGGCACAAAAGGTTGCCTTTTTTAATGGTACCACCCTCGTCTTCGTTGCTCTTCAACTGTTTGAGTGTTATTAAAATAGAGGAGGCTTTACTTTTGGAACGCTCCTCGTGTGACAAAGCGCGCTCCAGAGCTTCTGCAGCCATCGCTGACAAAAGTAAATCGAGAATGTGACTATATAGAAAAAAGAGATTCTGGGGTATAAAAGGTCATCGTTTTAATGGTAACGCTCCCGTCTTCGTAACTCTTCAGTTTTTTAATTTAAAAATAGAAGGCTTTACTTTGGAAAATACCTTCACAATATAATAATTTATTTCATTTTATTTCTGCTGTAACTAAATAAAACTACAATCATATGTACTATGTGTACCATATATATATATATATATGTGTGTGTGTGTGTGTGTGTGTGTGTGTGTGTGTGTGAGAGTATATATTTACACATGGTAAACATAGTAAATAAATAAATATATATACATACATACATATTTATTTATTTATTTATCACATTTTGAAATTAATGCCATTGGACCTATAATTCTGGATATTTTGTTTCTTAAAAGGAGGTTTCTTTCGCTTTTCGGATTACCAATGAGGGAGTCATTACCTACGCAAAAAACGTTATTCCCGGTTGGTTTGTTTTTTTTCCAATTCTTCATGTATATATATATATATATATATATATATATATATATATATATATATATATATATATATTTACCAGTGGTGAAAAAACCGGACTAGAGTGCTCAATGTGTAGTCAGAGCAGTATATAGGAAATTTATTACTGTGAGTCCAGAATGAGTTTACAAATTGTTTCAGCTAGAGGAAAATCCTCAAAGAGAGGAAAAAATCCAACTAGCATCGTCAGAATTCATAGATGGACTTAAGTTAAGCACCACCCATTAAAATACTTGTAAAAGAGGCACAGGGATGCAACATTTCGTCGATGGGACAGAGTTTGGAGTTTTGTTGACAGTGCGGACTCTAATAGGTTGGCAACTCTTTTTTTTTTTAATGTTCTCTGGGATTGAGAGACTCCTAGCAGATGCACCAGCCCAAATGTGGCAACAATACTACAAGCATGGGCGAATGTCTGTCTTATGGAGCTACAATATACTTTCAGGCGTAACTAACTATCTATGAATTCTGACGATGCTAGTTGGATTTTTTCCTCTCTTTGAGGATTTTCCTCTAGCTGAAACAATTTGTAAACTCATTCTGGACTCACAGTAATAAATTTCCTATATATATATATATATATATATATATATATATATATATATATATATATATATATATATATATATATATATATTAACTGTTTTTCTTACAATTTATGATTGAATATCATAAATGGTTGTTTCCGCTAATGCATCAATCAACAAATTCTAGTTTTGCTACGATTATAATTTGCTAATTTCTTACTGTCTTCTGATGGGAAGAATGGCAAGTGTGGCATTCTTTGAAACTCCGCATATGTGTCGTATATATGTTTACGTACCCATTTTAAGTATAATGGACTTACACAGAGACTATGAATATAATTACATTTACCACGTTATTGGGAAAAAATCGTAGCAGTTATGGCCCCAGAATCATGACGTGTACTTTTGTGATATACTTTTGCTGATACACTTTTTGTTAACTATACCATTGTGTTTGTTTTGATTATTACTCGCATTGGCTGCAATAATATTGTTTTTATCATGGTTCTCGATTTATAATTCCAATAATGTTTTTAAACGTTTCGTATCAATTCTGTGACTCATTATACAACTGGTTATTCTTAAAACATCGTTTTCTCATCTCTATATGTTTTTCTCTTATAATCCTAATTATCACTTAATTATAATACTTGTTATTTCCATTTTGTTTATTTTAAATTGCTAGTTTTTAGAGATGTTTATGTAACTATCGTCTCATCCTATTACTTCATCATTATGTAAGAACTGTTATGTAAAAACCTATAATAAAAAAGCAACGAACAAACATTACGGAGAGTTTTCTTTTTTTTTTTTAATTACTAGTCTGTAGAAATCTCTTTGAAGGTTTTTCTAAAATGTTTGGGACGCACAAAAATGAAGCTAATCCTATTAGTTGACCATCATTATTACGGTATCTTTCTGTTACGAATCCGTATAGTAAGATCCAGGTAAACTCATGTTCGTCGAATCTTTGATAGTAATTACGTGGTCTGTCGAATAATGCAAGTTTATATGATGCGATAGCGATATTCGAAAAAATACGACGGTGTAAGAGAAGAAAGACAAGAGATAGATAAATATAAACATATATATATATATATATATATATATATATATATATATATATATATATATATATATATATATATAAAAGGAGAGATGGGGAAGAGAAAAAAAGAGAGAAAGCGTAATTACTATCAACAATTACACAAGCATCGCTCTTCATGAATTCGACTGTCCGGTTTCTTAAAAGAAACTAAAGCAACGTTTTTTGTTTATTGTTAGTTTCGTATTTTTTTTGGTAAATGTCTGTTTTCAGTTGAATTTTTTTTCACATAACGGATAGAACAAGTTCAACAAGTTAGACTATAAATTTCTAAATAGGCCATTTTACCTACATGTTTGCAATTAATTATTTGCTTTCGGATTTGTCATACAGTAGTTATGAATCACGTTGAAGCACCGGTCCTCGTCAGATCACTAATGTTAAGCAACATTGAACCTGATCAATACCAAATGAGTGACAATTTAAGAATACCAGGCGCTGTATGTAGGAGGACATCAACACCTCCTGCAAGAACTGTAAAAGCTAACATCGTCATCTATCTTGACAGGGATATAGAAGAAACTAGGGATCACTTGTGATTTTAATATTCTCATGAAACTTCCTCCTCCATACGAAGTCGGTTTAACTTGGGTGTGGTGATTGTAGATTCCACACGGAATCGGTATTTGTGTCTTTTTTTTTATCTGTACCTGGAATTTGTAGATAATAAAGATGATAAAAACAGTTGAGTCGAGCAGTGAGTGGAAGGTAAAGCTTTTTAGAAATGTCTACATCATCACAAACGGTCGGCATCATAGATCAATTTGTAACCGTGACACTTTGTCGATAAAACAGCCACTTTCTACAAGTTATGTTTCAAAAGTAATGCTTTTTATTTTTATTCTGCCTAGATATATTAAAGAGGATTGAAATAGCATTGTTATGATGACTGAACTTATGCATTTATAACCTTAAAGTTTTATCTCCTTGTTGATCGAGAATGTAAGACTCTAAGAAAACAACCCCTGTCATGAATGCGCAGCAGGGGCTGCTTTCCATAAAAGAGATGCATCATTGAATTCCTGGAAAAATTACATTAAGAATAGTAGTGACAATATATAGAAAATTAAATTCTGGAGCATAAAATATCGCTTGTTCTAATGGTACTACCCCTGTCGTCATAGATCGTCAAAATTTCGAGTTAAAAAAATAAATACCAGTTTTACTTTTGGGACGACCCTCTTATCTAGACGAAAATTAATTTGTGTTATATTTTTGTCAATAAATAATTCTTTTTTTATCGCGTGTTCACAAAAATGTATCCCACTGTTGGAACATTATTATTTTCCTCAGAATTATACATGTGTTATCTCACATCACGTCAACGTTCAAGAGTGCGTTCTGCACTCAAGAATTAACAAGGCCGATAGCCATTAGGCGCGCGCTCTCGTGTAATGAATGAATGTGTGAATGTAGGATTGACATGAAAAGCTTAAAAAGCTAAGAACAGGATCTATTAACAACAGACCTTTGATCTTAACCAAAAAGGCCAAACACAAAAGTGTACGGACAGACCGACAGACCGACCGACCGACCGACGGAGTGACTTATAGAGTCGCTTGCACGCGACTAAAAATAATATATCATATTCTTTCTGATGAGTTTGACCGGCTGTTCAACTTTTTCAAAGCCTTTAGAAATTTTATCGCTGGGTCCGTATTTGACTATGTAATTTGGTATTCAACCTCGAGGACATTAAAAGAATTACGTTCTACTAATAACGATAAGGCTGATACAAAAAGTAAACACTTAGCTAATATTCAACGACAGGAAGTCGGAATATTGCATTACGCTTAGATTGAACACGTTTTCTTAATTCTCTAACAAGACTCAAAAATTTCTTAAATATGACTTATAACGGTAATATCTTAAAATGAATATTAATAATTGCGGAGCCTGCGCCGCTGCAGGAGTTGCTGGAAATGTTTTGCAGTACTTCACCATTCGTCTATCG
The DNA here is from genome assembly GCF_053919585.1 of Euprymna scolopes. Lineage (NCBI taxonomy): Eukaryota > Metazoa > Mollusca > Cephalopoda > Sepiida > Sepiolidae > Euprymna > Euprymna scolopes. The sequence continues at coordinate 26,238,258 of NC_136495.1, read as the reverse complement.
GGACGCAGAACCGGATCTTTTGTCGCGGTTTACTCTCTTAGCCTTTCCTTTTTCCAATGCGTCCACAAGACAGTAGAGCTATTTGTCCATGACTGGTGAAAATTTGGAAATATTTCTAATTTTGATGAAAATAACGGATACCATCACTGTAGTTATGGTTGCATCAAAATGAAAGCGAAATCCTTAAATGATTCTTTTTAAAAAAGAGTTGGGTGAAAGATACGCTGTCGGGATTGGTTTGTGTGTGTGGCGGCGACGGCTGAGAAATGTCAAACACGTTGGAAGTCTATCAGTCCTCCGTTTTCTTTCTGTCTCCTTTCTGATATATAATTTATCTACCTTATATAGACATCAACCAACTTTTCTGAGATATAAATATTAAAATATTCCATTTTTTTGCGTTGCGCAATTCATAACCTCTCGATCAGGAATATAACTTTCTTTGTTTTCGGCGATAATTACAATTCCGGTTATATTATTCGATACAAGAATGTAAAAAGAAAAACAATCTGGAATGTACGTGTGTGTACACTCCGCTTTTATTAGCGTCACCCCGGCTCCATATTCAAGAATATCTTTTGTTTTGTATTGTTATATTTTTATAGTCTTCAATATTTCTTTATATGTAAATTTTTCTTTACTAATCAACAATTCTTAAACCAGCTTTATATATATATATATATATATATATATATATATATATATATATATATATATATATATATATATATATATATATCGTATAATGCTAGCCCTTCTCTTCTTCCGATGAGAATAATTTAGCTTCGAAATGCCATGGCCTAAAGAGATTTTTTTTCTCTATTTCACCCTTCTTTTCTTATTGATCTGATGATATAATAAAGTTAGATGTAACTGCTATTCCTCATCTCAGATAGATATAATAAATATCTATCTCTCTATTTCTCTCTCTTTCTCTCTATATATAATATATATATATATATATATATTATATATTCGTGGGTGTGTGTGCGCGCGTGTGTGTGTTTGTGCGTGTGTGTATGTCAGATAGGAACATAAGTTATTTACCTGAGACAAACGCAACATGCTTTTCAAGAAGAAGAGGAAATGTCAAACTCACAGGGTCGTCATGATCAGTACGCTAAATTTGAGGGGCGGAGGTTACAAAAAAAAATCACCACTTATCAAGGCCCAGATGCCACTCGAGGACCGTTGATGCAGTTTTGAAACATGATATCACTTAGGGTTAAGCGAATATAACGTCACTTAGAATTAAGAGAAGGGTGATCGAAGATGTTTTAGTGCGGTTTCGGAGCTCGATACAACCAGACATGACAAGAAATGGTCTAAATAATAGGTGTATAACGCATCTTATAATCTGTAGTTCAGCATTTATCTCCTTCTGGTGTCTTTTATTTGGTTGCTATGTGGATTTTCAATTTCAGAATGTCCTCAGTCATCGGAAGATCTGCTATGAACGTCCCAGACTGAGTAGAACTAAAGGCATAGTTTGATCAAATTATTTATGACAATAAACGATCGGACACCTCCTGAGCTGAGAATGAATGTTACAAATTTACATTTATTTTATTGAATTCAGCTAAAATTAATTAAATTTAATTTTATATTAATTGCATTTAATAACATTGTTTAATTAAAAATAAACAATACTCTAACTTTAGATATACTTGTAACATAGTAGTCCCTCATTAGCTGTTTAAGAGCGCCAAATAGACATTTTTAAAGTGATTATCTATTTAAGTGATTTAAGTATAACGTACTTTCAATTCCTCGTGTTTTAATATTGCTTCTAACTTATTAGATGATTTCAAATAGTAATATATGAAATGCAATTCAAATTATTATGCGTGACGTTTCTTCTGATAGATATGAGTCACGTAACTAATAATTCAGAGGATGGTAATTGTCAAGATGGCACGTATAAAGAAGACTTACAATCGACACTTACTTATCTTTTCTTTTACTCATGTTCACCTCGAACAAGGCATATCGTTACTTGGACGTAACGGGTTACTATTTTATACCAGGACTAGGAAGATTAGCAAAATGTTGGTTTACGCTTAATTTAAACTTCTGCATATTAGTACAGTCAGGGAAACAGGAAGAGAATTATAGCTGTTCGAGGTAAGAAACTATTAAAGTAGAAATCTTTCTGACATTTAGCGACCTCAGCACTGAAGTGGTGTGATTTTGTTGCTAGGCGGGTTTGTATGTCGAGGGAGCACAAGTGCAACGAGCTCATCAGAGCACATTCCATTAAAATATTTGTAAAACAAGTACAGAGATGAAACACTGCGGTGATGGAATAGGGTTTAGAGCTTAGTTGACAAAATGGGACCTATTAGGTTGAAGACTCCTTTTTGGACCCTATCCAAGACGGAGACTAGTGGTATATGCACCAGCCCAGGTGTGGCAACAAATTCCATGCATGGGTGAACGGTTGTTTTTTAGAGGTACAGGATACTCTGAGGTGTGAGTAATCTTCTAGCTTGATAAATGGAACTTGCCTTCTTTGCAGCAGTCTTCGCAATGTCCTCAATGTATTTGTTCCAATTAATATTTCCCGCGAATGTTAGGCTGAGGAGTTTTAAATAATTCATAGGTAAGGTGTTATTTATCATGGATATCGGTTGTTGGAGAGGCGTCTTGTAATAGTTATAGGAGAACAGAGATCTTAAGTTTTCGGTTGTCTTGCATTCAGACTAAGGGTTGTTCTTAAGCTGAATAAAAGATTAAAAAGTGGAACCAAAACTATTTTACTTGTTTCTCTGTTATTGCTTATACTCCCGGCCTTTTGAAATCAAAGTAGAGGTTTTCTTTGCTTTTTTCAAATAAAATAAGCAAGCAACAAACGTCTCCACTTTTTGAAATCACAATAGAGGATGTCATCGCTTTTTCAAATAAAATAAGCAAGCCAAAAACGTTTTCACTTTTTTGGAATAAAATCAAGAAACACAGGAGGTCTCGCTTTTCGAAATCAATCAAGCAACCCAGGTGATGCTTTCGCTTTTCGAAATCAATCAAGCAACCCACGTGATGCTTTCGCTTTTCGAAATCAAGTCAGCTTCTCTGGTTCTGCAATCAGTAAGTTGTATTTATCTTTGATTTTTACACATTCTTTAATAGACACAAACGCATCTTAGCAATCTCACGTATCAAAATTCCCAAGTCACAACCTATAAAAAAACATAAACTTAAATTACAGATGCGACAAATAATTACCCCACATATATCGTTCGCTAACATTTATTTTACGTAACCTACTTATAATTGTCAAACGCAGGGATGTTTCATGAGTGTAAATTCAAAAAAAAAATGCATTAAATAATTTATTTTTATTTTTCTAAAACAAAACCCCACGTTTGATTATTTCATTTGTAATTACGTTAAATTATATTAAACGGGATCTTTCGGAAAACGGGAGACATTTTCATAATTGTTTTTACTTTTTCTTAATTCATAGCACTTGCCATTAAGTTTTGAAAGTTTTTATTTGTTTTACGTAAGCATTAGTATACTGTTACACATTTATGAGCATGTTTCGGTCAGTCAGTTACAAGTAACTAGAGAGATCCAGGAGATATTGCTTAAATAAAAGTTAAACAATACCGCCTGACGATGTATCTAGATACTTGTAACTGACTGGTCGCAATATGCTCATGACTGTGTAACGATATATTACGGCGCATGTAAAACAAAACGTAATCTTGGCCTACTTCGGTATTGACCATCTTTGCATTAACTCCGTAAAAATTTATTTTTTGCTTTTGCTTTTTCTCTGGGAAATATTAACCTGGAATTTGCTACGTAGTCGATTTTGTTACTTAGCCTGAAGGGAAAACAAAAAGGAAGACCATGTACTACACGTTTATATTTTAAGAGCAAACTATATTTGCAAATATATACGAATGTGCATATTTCCTCGTGTCTAAATAGATGTTTCTCACGGTTCAGTTGAGCTACACAAACATTTGCTCCTTTCTACTAAGGTTAACTACTTTCTGATATTTCCCGAAAAACTCTGGTCTTGATAGAGGGGAGATAAAAGCTTTCTGCTATGGTTTCAAATGACCTGAACTAAAAGCAATAGGAGACTTGATTCCAAATATTTCTTAAATGTTTTATCTCCCTTTTCGGTTTTCATACATAGAGTAAAATTCATAGTGTGTAAAGATTATTTGATACTGGAGATATTCATGATCGTACCCTATTTCCAAAAAAGGGTAGATACGATATACATATATGTATTATTATATATAATATATATATATATATATATATACTTGAACAGTTTTCCATATATATATATATATATATATATATATATATATATATATATATATATATATATATATATGCAAAACTGTTCAAGTATTCTTCTAAAAATGTGTGCTTGCCTTTTCTTTTCTGGGAAACTTTCCTTCGGAAAAAAAACATACGAAACTACTTTCCTTCAGAAGATAAGGATACGAAACTTTACTTCACAAGATAAACATACGAAACTTTGCTTTAGAAGATAAGCATACGACACTCTAGTTTCAGAAGATAAGCATATGACACTTTGCTTCAGAAGATAAGCATAGTATACTTTACACCAGTAGATAAGCACACGAAACTTTGCTTTAGAAGATAAGCATACGAAACTTTGCTTTAGAAGATAAGCATACGAAACTTTGCTTTAGAAGATAAGCATACGAAACTTTGCTTCAGAAGGTAAGAATACAAAACTTTTCTTCAAAAGATACGCATACGGAACTTTGCTGTAGAAGATAAGCATACGAAACGTTGCTTCAGAAGATAAGCATGCGACACTTTGCTTCAGAGGATAAGCATGCGAAACTTTGCTTCAGAAGATAAGCATACGAAACTTTTACTTTAGAAGATAAGCATACGAAATTTTGCTATAGAAGATAACATACGACACTTTGCTTTAGAAGATAATATACGAAATTTTACTTCAGGTGAAAAGCATACGAAAGTTTCCTTCAGAAGATAAGCATACGAAACTTTACTTATTAAGATAAGCATAGGAAACTTTGCTTTAGAAGATAAGCATACGAAACTTTGCTTCAGAAGGTAAGCATACGAAACTTTGCTTCAGAAGATAAGCATACGAAACTTTGCTTCAGAAGATAAGAATACGAAACTTTGCTTTATAAGATACGCTTACGAAACTCTGCTTCAGAAGATAAGAATACGAAACTTTACTTCAGAAGGTAAGCATACGAAACTTTGCTTCAGAAGATAAGCATACGAAACTTTGCTTATTAAGATAAGCATAGGAAACTTTGCTTTAGAAGATAAGCATACGAAACTTTGCTTCAGAAGGTAAGCATACGAAACTTTGCTTCAGAAGATAAGCATACGAAACTTTGCTTTATAAGATACGCTTACGAAACTCTGCTTCAGAAGATAAGAATACGAAACTTTACTTCAGAAGATAAGCATACGAAACTTTGCTTTAGAAGATAAGCATACGAAACTTTACTTATTAAGATAAGCATAGGAAACTTTGCTTTAGAAGATAAGCATACGAAACTTTGCTTCAGAAGGTAAGCATACGAAACTTTGCTTCAGAAGATAAGAATACGAAACTTTGCTTTATAAGATACGCTTACGAAACTCTGCTTCAGAAGATAAGAATACGAAACTTTACTTCAGAAGATTAGCATACGAAACTGTGCTTCGGAAGATAAGCATACGAATCTTTGCTACAAAAGACAAGCATACGATTGTTTACTTTAGAAGATAAGTATACGAAACTTTGCTTCAGAATATAAGCATACGAAGCTTTGCTTGAGAAGATAAGTATACGAAACTTTGCTTCAGAATATAAGCATACGAAGCTTTGCTTGAGAAGATAAGTATACGAAACTTTGCTTCAAAAGTTAAGAATGAGAAACTTAATTTCAGAAGTTAAGCATACAAAACTTTACTTCAGGAGATAAGCATAGGTTACTTTGCTTTAGAAGAAAACTACAGAAGACAAGGATACGAAACTTTCGTTTAGAAGATAAGCATACGAGACTTTGTTTTAGAAGATAAGCATACAAAACTGTGCTTAAAACGTTAAGCGTACAACGCTTTGCTTAAGAAGACAAACATAGGAAACTTTGCTTCAGAAGATAAGCATACGAAACTTTGCTTCATAAAATTAGCATACGAAACTTTGCTTCAGAAGATAAGAATACGACACTTTACTTTAGAAGATAAGTATACGATATCTTGCTTCAGAATATAAGCATACGAATTTTTCTTCAGAAGATAAGCATACGAATCTTTGATTTAAAAGATAAGCATAAGAAACTTAGCTTCAGAAGTTAAGCATACAAAACTATGCTCCAGAAAATAAGCCTACAAAACTTTACTTCATGAGATAAGCATACGTAACTTTGCTTTAGACGATAAGCATAAGAAAGTTTTCTTCAGAAGATAAGTTTAGGAAACTTTACCTCAGAAGACAAGCATACGAAATATTACTTCAGAAATAATCATTCGAAACGTTGCTTCGGTGTAGAAGATAAGCATACAAACTTTGATTTGGTTTAGGAGATAAGCATACGAACTTTACTTCAGAAGATAAGATTACGAATCTTTACTTCAGTAGATAAGTATACGAAACTTTACTTCAGAAGATAAGCATACGAAACTGGGCTTAAAAAGATAAGCATACGAAACTGGGCTTAAAAAGATAAGCATACGAAACTTTGCTTTAGAAGATAAGCATACGAAACTTTTCTTTAGGAGACAACATACGAAAATTTACTTCAGACGATTAGCATACAAAATGTTACTTTAGAAGATAAGCATACGAAACTTTACTTCAGAAGATACGCATACGAAAATTTCATCAAAAGTTTCGTATGCGTATCGCATACGAAACTTTGCTTTAGAAGATAAGCATACGAAACTTTACTTCAGAAGATAAAAATACAACACTTTGCTCCAGAAGATAAGCATATAAAACTTTACTTCAAGAGATAAGCATACGAAACTTTACTTCAGAAGATAAGCATACGAAACTTTACTTCAAGGGATAAGCATACGTAACTTTACTTCAGAAGATAAGCATACGAAACTTTACTTCAGAAGATAAGCATACAAAACTTTACTTCAAGAGATAAGCATACGTAACTTTACTTCAGAAGATAAGCATACGAAACTTTACTTCAGAAGATAAGCATACAAAACTTTACTTCAAGAGATAAGCATACGTAACTTTACTTCAGAAGATAAGCATACGAAACTTTACTTCAGAAGATAAGCATACAAAACTTTACTTCAAGAGATAAGCATACGAAACTTTACTTCAGAAGATAAGCATGCGAAACTTTGCTTAAGAAATAATCACTGGAAACTTTGCTTCGGTTCAGAAGATAAGCATACAAACTTTGCTTTGGTTTAGAAGATAAGAATACGAGCTTTACTTCAGAAGATAAGCATACGAATCCATGCCTTAGAATACAGGTATACGGAACTTTGCTTCAGAAGATAAGCATACGACACTTTACTACAGTAAATAAGTATACGAACCTTTACTTCAGAAGATAAGCATATTACACTGGGTTTAAAAAGATAAGCATACGAAACTTTTCTTCAGAAGATGAGCAGACGAAACTTTGCTTTAGAAGATAAGCATACGAATTTTTCTTTAGAAGATAACATACGAAAATTTACTTCAGTAGATAAGAATAAGAATTTTCATTCAGAAGATAAGCATACGAAACTTTACTTCAGACGATTAGCCTACAAAACGTTACTTTAGAAGATGAGCATACGAAACTTTACTTCAGAAGATACGCATACGAAACTTTGCTGTAGAAGATAAGCATACGAAACTTTACTTCAGAAGATAAGAATACAACATTTTGCTTCAGAAGATAAGCATACGGAACTTTGCTTCAGAAGATAAGCATACGAACTTCACTTCAGAAGATAAGCATCCGAAACTTTACTTATGAAGATAAGCATACGAAAATTTGGTTTAGATGATAAGCATACAAGACATTTCTTCAGAGGATACGCATACGAAACTGTGCTTCAAAGGAAGGCATACGAAACTATCCTCTAGAAGATAAGCATAGGAAAATTGCTTCAGAAGATAAGTATACGAAACTTTGCTCCAAAGTTAAGCATACGAAACTTTGCTTCAGAAATAATCATTAGAAACTTAGCTTCGGTTTAGAAGATAAGCATACAAACTTTGTTTTGGTTTAGAAGATAAGCATACGAACTTTACTTCAGAAGATAAGTATACGAATCTTTGCCTTAGAAGATCGGCATACGGAACTTTGCTTCAGAAAATAAGCATACGAAACTTTACTTCAGTAGACAAGTATACGAAACTTTACTTCAGAAGATAAGCATACGAAACTTGGCTTAAAAAGATAAGCATACGAAACTTTGCTTCAGAAGATAACATACGAAAATTTTCGTCAGAAGATAAGCATATAAATGTTTAATTCAGTAGATAAGAAGATTCAGAAGATACGAAACATTACGTCAGAAGATACGCATACGAAACTTTTCATCAAAAGATACGCATACGAAACTTGCTTTAAAAGATGAGCATACGAAACTTTACTTCAGAAGATAAGAATACAACACTTTGCTTCAGAAGATAAGCATACGGAACTTTGCTTCAGAAGATAAGCATACGACGCTTTACTGATGAAGATAAGCATACGAACTTCACTTCAGAAGATAAGCATCCGAAACTTTACTTATGAAGATAAGCATACGAAACTTCGGTTTAGAAGATAAGCATACGAGACATTTCTTCAGAGGATACGCATACGAAACTGTGCTTCAAAGATACGCATACGGAACTTTCCTCTAGAAGATAAGCATACGAAACTTTGCTTCAGAAGATAAGCATACGAAACGTTACTTTAGAAGATAAGCATACGAAACTTTGCTTAAGAAGATAAGCATACGACATTTTGCTTCCGAACATGAGCATACGATATATCTTCAGAAGATAAGCGTAAGGAACTTTGCATAACAAGATAAGCATACAAGACATTACTTAAGAAGATAAGCATACGAAACTTTGCTTCAGAAGATAAGCGTAGGATACTTTGCGTTAGAAAATAAGCTCGCGAAACTTTGCTTCAGAAGATAAACATACGAAACTTTACTTCAAAAGATAAGCATACAAACATTGTTTTAGAAGGTAATCATACGAAACTTTTCTTTTGAAGATAAGCATACGACACTTTGCTTAAGAAGATAAACATACGACACTTTTCTTTAGAAGATGACCTACGAAATTTACTTCAGAAGATAAGCATACGAAACTTTGCTTCAGAAGATAAGCATAGGAAACTTTGCTTTAGAAGGTAAGCATACGAAACTTTGCTTCAGAAGATAAGAATACGGAACTTTACTTCTACAGATATGCATACGACACTTTACTTTAGCAGATAAGTATACGATACTTTACTTCAGCATAAGAAATTTAGCTTCAAAATTCAAGCATACGAAACTTTGCTTAAGAAGGTAAGCATATGAAACTTTACTTCAGGAAATAAGCATACGTAAGTTTACTTCAGAAGATAGGCACACTAAACGTTGCTTAGAAGACAATGATACGCCCTTTTGTTTAGACGATTAGCAGACGAGCTTTGCTTCAAAAGATAATCATACGAAACTTTGCTTTAGAAGATAAGCATACGAAACTTTACTTCAGAAGATAAGGATACAAATCCTTATATCAGAAGATAAGCATACAACCTTTGATTCAGAAGGTAAGAATACGTAACTTTGCTTTAGAAGATAATCATACGAAACTTTGCTGAAGAATATAAGCATACGAAACTTTACTTCAGAAGATAAGCATACAAATCCTTACTTCAGAAGATAAGCATACAACCTTTGATTCAGAAGGTAAGAATACGTAACTTTTCTTTAGAAGATAAGCATACGAAACTTTGCTTCAGAAGATAAGCATACGACACTTTACTTTAACAGATAAGTATACGATACTTTACTTCAGAATATAAGCATACGAAACTCTGCTTAAGAAGATAAGTATACGGAACTGTGCTTCAAAAGATAAGCATAAGAAACTTAGCTTAAAAAGTCAAGCATACGAAATTTTGCTTCAGAAAGTAAGCATATGAAACTTTATAATAGGAAATAAATATACGTAACTTTACTTCAGAAGATAGGCACACGAAACGTTGCTTAGAAGACAACGATACGCCCTTTTGTTTAGACGATTAGCAGACGAGCTTTGCTTCAAAAGATAATCATACGAAACTTTGCTTTAGAAGATAAGCATACGAAACTTTACTTCAGAAGATAAGGATACAAATCCTTATATCAGAAGATAAGCATACAACCTTTGATTCAGAAGGTAAGAATACGTAACTTTGCTTTAGAAGATAATCATACGAAACTTTGCTGAAGAATATAAGCATACGAAACTTTACTTCAGAAGATAAGCATACAAATCCTTACTTCAGAAGATAAGCATACAACCTTTGATTCAGAAGGTAAGAATACGTAACTTTTCTTTAGAAGATAAGCATACGAAACTTTGCTTCAGAAGATAAGCATACGACACTTTACTTTAACAGATAAGTATACGATACTTTACTTCAGAATATAAGCATACGAAACTCTGCTTAAGAAGATAAGTATACGGAACTGTGCTTCAAAAGATAAGCATAAGAAACTTAGCTTAAAAAGTCAAGCATACGAAATTTTGCTTCAGAAAGTAAGCATATGAAACTTTATAATAGGAAATAAATATACGTAACTTTACTTCAGAAGATAGGCACACGAAACGTTGCTTAGAAGACAACGATACGCCCTTTTGTTTAGACGATTAGCAGACGAGCTTTGCTTCAAAAGATAATCATACGAAACTTTGCTTTAGAAGATAAGCATACGAAACTTTACTTCAGAAGATAAGGATACAAATCCTTATATCAGAAGATAAGCATACAACCTTTGATTCAGAAGGTAAGAATACGTAACTTTGCTTTAGAAGATAATCATACGAAACTTTGCTGAAGAATATAAGCATACGAAACTTTACTTCAGAAGATAAGCATACAAATCCTTACTTCAGAAGATAAGCATACAACCTTTGATTCAGAAGGTAAGAATACGTAACTTTTCTTTAGAAGATAAGCATACGAAACTTTGCTTCAGAAGATAAGCATACGACACTTTACTTTAACAGATAAGTATACGATACTTTACTTCAGAATATAAGCATACGAAACTCTGCTTAAGAAGATAAGTATACGGAACTGTGCTTCAAAAGATAAGCATAAGAAACTTAGCTTAAAAAGTCAAGCATACGAAATTTTGCTTCAGAAAGTAAGCATATGAAACTTTATAATAGGAAATAAATATACGTAACTTTACTTCAGAAGATAGGCACACGAAACGTTGCTTAAGAAGACAAGGATACGATCTTTTGTTTAGACGATAAGCATACGAACTTTGCTTCAAAAGATAATCATACGAAACTTTGCTTTAGAAGATAACATACGAAACTTTGCTGTAGAAGATAACATACGAAACTTTACTTCAGAAGATAAGCGTACGAAAGTTTCCTTAAGAAGATTAGCATACGACGCTTTACTGATGAAGATAAGCATACGAACGTTTCCCTCAGAAGATAAGCATACGAAACTTTTCTTTCGAAGCTAAGCATACGAAACTTTGCTTCAGAAGATAAGCATCCGAAACTTTACTTCAGAAAATTAGCATAAGAAACTTTGCTTCGGAAGATAAGCATACGAAACTTTGCTTCAAAAGATAAGCATACGACAGTTTACTTTAGAAGATAAGTATACGATACTTGACTTCAGAATATAAGCATAGGAAACTTTGTTTCAAAAGATAAGCATACGAAACTTTGCTTTAGAAGATAAGCATACGAAACTTTACTTCAGAAGATAAGCATATGATTCTTTGCTTCAGAAGATAAGCATACGAAACTTTGCTCCAGAAGATAAGCATACGAAGTTTTGTTTTCAGAAGATAAGAATACGAAACATTACGTCAGAAGATTAGCATCCGAAACTTTTCTTCGGAAGATAAGCATACGAAACTTTACTTCGGAAGATAAGCATACGAGACATTGCTTCAGAAGATAAGCATACGAAACTTTACTTCAAAGGATTAGCATACGAAACTTTGCTTTTCGAAATGATCTTCAGAAGATAAGAATACAAAACTTTGCTTCAGGAGAGAAGGATACGAAACTTTGCTTCAGATGATAAGCAGACGAAGCTTTGCTTGAGAAGATAAGCATACGAAACTTTTCTTCTGAAGATAAGAATACGAAACTTTGCTTCAGAAGATAACCATAGGATTCTTTACTTCAGAAGATAAGCATACGAAACTTTGCTTCTATCCGTCATACACTCTAAATATTTCAGCTACCGATTATCACTTTTTCAAGCATCTCCACAACTTTCCTCGTGAGAAATGCTTCAAGAACGTAATCGATATCAGAAACGCCGTCAAAGATTTCATTCTTTCCAGAACGCAAGATATTTACGTTACTGTCAAAAATACACTTGTTTTACGTTGGCAAAAATGTGTTAGTTTTGATTGTGCTTATTTCAGTCAATAAATTTTTGTTTGAGCCGAGATGTGTTAAATAACCGCAGGAAAGTTCTTGTTAACCTGGTGTAAGGGTATTAACTTTGGTCAAAGCTAAACTCTTCTTTCTTTAATATGATTTTTTTGGATTATGGATTTCCGATACTAATTAGAGGCATTCTGATAAAAAATTATCTAAGAACACTCCCAGACGCATAAAATACATTGATGTGCAATTAAATTTACTCTCATGAATGTTGATAATGCTGGATAATGATAGAAATACCCTTAAACTCTCGACCTGAAGTCGAAGGGCCTCTGCTCAAACCGAAAAAGATACTTCAATAAAGCTGATTGGGAAGCCATCGGGGATAAATGCAAACATGCTCCATAAGGAAATACTTTTTACCATCCCTGCGGAACAATACGTAAATGAGACCACTGAATGGTTTAGAGCGGCAATTGAAGCACATGTTCCCATGCAGAATTACTTTAGCAAACCCAACTTTCCCCAATAGTTTACTTGTACTTGCGCAGCTGCCATTGCTCAAAGGCAGCATGCATACCGCTGATTTATACGGCATAAATCCAGTACAACTAGACAAAAGTTTATAGAAGCTAGAAGTAACTGTAAGAAGAAAATAGCCACAGTAAGAAAACGCATTGAAACGCAGAAATTAGAGACCTGTGATTTCTAGAAAATCTATAACAGTGTAGTAAATAATGGGCTATCAACAATTCCTTCACTATCCAACAACCTTGAAGTTGTTTGCACGGCAACCGAGGAAACAACTTTGTTTTCCCGTCGCTTTGCCTTCAATTCTAATATGGACGCAGCAAAGCACTCTTTACCAGATTTTCCTCTGCGGACAGAAAACGTATTAGATAATCTGAAATCACGCCTTCTTAAGTATATCATTAAAAACTGGACACCTCAAAAGCATGTAGGTCTGATATCAACCCGGTTGTACTATTAAAAAATTGCTCCGTGAGGTTGCGTCAGTCCCCTCTAAATTTTTAAATAAATGTCTTAACGAATTTTGCTGTTCTGACTGCTTTAAATCTGCTTCTGTGGTACTAGTTTATAAGAATTCTGACGAAAGAACTGACTCATTAAATAAAACTCCTATTAGCCTCCTCTCTCTCTCTCTCTCTCTCTTTTCGCCAAAATATTTGAGTCCATAATAAATCATGTGCTAGTGTACCTCATCACAGCTATTAAACCTTTGTCTAACCAACAGTATGAGTTTTAGCAAGGCCGATCTACTACAGATATCCTAACCGTAATCTCTGAATGTATATACTATACACTGGATAAAGCAGGGGAAGCTAGCATAGTAGCCCTAGATATATCTAAGGCGTTTGACAGGGTATCGCCAGATGGTCTTCTCATGAAACTCAGATCATATGGTATTACTGGACGAATACTTAATATAGTTATATCTTTCTTAAATAAGAGAAGAATCCAGGTTGTCCTACATGTTCGACATCAAAACAATATGATATTCATGCGAGTGTACCTCAGGAGTCGATCTTTGGACATTTATTGTTCCTGATATTCATAAATGACCTCCCTGATAAAATTGTCTCGAAGATGTGTGTTTTTGCTGACAACGCTCTATAAAAAACACGAGGAGAAACAAAATGCACACATATCCAAGGCAATAGAGGAAACCCCAGAGTAATACCTTCTGTTTGTATTGGAATGGGGGCAAAAATGGATGGATTCAATGTTGCCAAGACTGCGCTTCTTTCCTTTAATAACTACAAGAAACCTTTCTCAGCCACTAATATCTATGGATAATGATACATTACCTGAAAGTACTTCGGTCTCGGCTTAACGTTCACGGGAAACGTAAGTCGGAACAGATTCATCGAGGGCATTGCCAAGGCTGCTGAAAATAAGGTGAAATCTGTCTACCGTGATAAAAATTTACTTACGTCTGAGAGTATTCCGTACATCTACGTGATTACCATTCGTCGGGTTAGGGTATGGAGTATTTTTGCCACATTTGGTCTGGTGCATCTGGAAGTAGTCTCTTACTATTAGGCAAGGTTCAGAAAACAGTCGCCAACCTAATGCTTCCGCACTGTCAGCTAGGCTTTAACCACTGTCCCATAGACAAAATGTTGCATCCCTCTGCCTGTTTTACAAGTATTTTAATAAAAGCTTCTCGACGAACTACAAGCCTTTGTAATCCCTTAACGTAAATACATTTGACAAACCCGACAAGCAGAAAAATACTACTTATGTTCCAGATCCTACCCTCTACATTAAATTGGCACCGTGGCTTATTTTGGGGGAAAATGCAATGTATATATATATATATATATATATATATATATATATATATATATATATATGTATGTATATATATATATATATATATATATATATATATATATAAACTGCGTCAATCGCTTTATTGCAGATTAGTAAAATATCAATATTTCACTACATATATGTCACAGAAAAATGAAAATTGCACCATCAAATGGCTGTTTCAAGGTTAGTTATTTCCCTAAATGTTATTCAAATCCATGCGATATTCGCGAAGTTATGACATTTTATTTATTTCAAATAATTTATACTGTCCATCGCTTTATTGTATGTTTTTTTTTTAATACCAAAAATGAGCGATTAACGGGTACCGAAAAGGAAAGGATCGTTGCTGGACTGGCAGAAGGATTGTTCATCAAAAATTTAGCTATGGAGTTGGAAAGGGATCCAAGAACTTTGGCTTCATTCGTGAACAATCCCAACATAAAATCTAGAAAGGATAAATGTACCAGAAGAAACATTTGACATCGTGATATTCGGAAAATTCGTAGGGAAGTAAACCTAAATCCAAACAAAACCAGTGCTTCCATTTTTGGAAGAGCTAGAATCGGTCCAAGATCCAGGTATGCCCGATGTAATGTGTTGAATGAAATGGCAAGGAACATCAAAACTATTCCAAGACCTCCATTGATCAAACAACACAGGGAAAAACGAAAGGCTTGGGTACAGAATTAAATGAAAATGGATTTCCAACGTGTCCTATTTACAGATGAAACCCGTGCTACTCTTGACGGTTCGGATGGCTGGGTCAAAGTTTGGAACTCGAACGGAATTCCAGCCCCTTACAGAGTATATCGCCAATAGGTGGAGGCATCATGTTTTGGGCGGGAATCATTGAAGATAAGTTGGTTGGACCATTCCGAGTTCCAGAGAGTGTAAATATTACCAGCAATGTTTACACAGCCTTTTGGATAAACATCTGTCACCATAGCTAGATGACCTTCCATTGTCACGTCGCTTTAAGATAATTTTTATGCATGACAATGCACCATCCCATTCTGCTAGGGAAACTGCAGCTTTCCTTGAATCCATGGGCTTCTTTGGAGAAATCCTCATGAGGTGGCCACCATGTTCTCCGGATCTTAACCCCATTGATCATCTTTGAAAAGAGGTGTTTATGAGGGAGTAGAGCAATTTACTTGAATTTACTGTGGAGGAAAATAGTTGATGCCACCAGGACCATAACTCCTTTTCAGATCAAACAATCGACTTCTTTGGTGGATAAAAGGTTGTTTAAAGTTATTTCAAAAAATATGGCTATAAATTATTCATTTATTTGACGCTTAGCATCTAGGATGTGCTTTTGTTTATTATTCTTTAACAGAAAAATATAATAAAAAGTAAAGTTTTCATGATTAGACATTGTATTTTTGCCCTAAAACAACATTTAAAGAGACCACAATAAAGCGATGGACAGTGGAAATTCCTTGATAAAGAATAAAATGACATAACTTTTTGAATATCGTATGCATTTGAATAGAATGTTGGGAAATAACTAACCTTAACGGAGTCATTTGATTATACAATTCTTAATTTTTGTGACTGGGAGGGCATTGCCAAAACTACTGCGTCGATCCCTTTATTGCAGATGAGTATTACATTAATAGTTCACTAATTAAATATAAATATAATACTCATCTCCAATAAAGCGATTGACGCAGTTTATTTATTCAAATATTTTTTTTTCAATTCTGTATTGAAATATAAATATTAATTACACCACGTTCATTTTAATAGCGTGATAGAGCAGCACTAGAATTATAAATACTATTTTATATTATACCGCTCCAATTAGACTTTGGTTTTTATGCTCATCCCAAAAAGTTCAGTTTACTATAAAAACGTACAATTGTTTCGGCCAATTTCTCTCTCTCTCTCTCTCTCTCTCTCTCTCTCTCTCTCTCTCTCTGTATATATGTCTTTATTTTTAGAATGTCACATCGACCTTTTTCAAACAAAGACGACCTTTCTCAAACAAAGAGAGAGGGAGGGAGGGAGGGGAGAGAGAGAGATGATTTTTTTTCTCAGAGTAAGTAAAATTAAAAATAAAAAAAACTGATTTGTTTATTGTATTTCCTGTCTTTATTTCGAAGGTATTAGAACGATTGCAATAAATATTGTCCTAGGGGAGTAGAGTGTGACAATACTAATTTGGTTGTCTTCGGCATCATTCAAATCAAGGCAATATGCGCCATTGTTTTCATATTTATTAGCGTCGTTTTCCGGCTGTTTCCAGGAGTTTGCGTAGGTCATTAAGTACGATGTCGTGATTCTGTGATTCTCCTTTCCTTCTCAAATAGAATGATCCGCCCTTCTGGCGCGCTTCCTCCAGAATGGTGGTCATAATGTCCATATTATCCAAACCTGCAATTCCTGGAAATAGACGAAAAAATATTAAAATTTCATTATCGCTCATATAATTAGGTGGTTGAAATACCCGGCTTAAGTCCGGATTATAATATTGAGCTGCCCTTGAACTGTTTAATAAGTAGTCGCAATGAACCTCAATGTACTAAAAAACAATCACAAATCTAATAAAGCCTTACTTTACGCTTGTTTTCCTAAAGCTTTTTTTCGCTTTAATTACAAACATCTGCTAAAATATACTTTAGTTCTAAGATTGACTTATGTAAGAAAATGAGTTTATATTTATTTTTTATAATTGATATTAATGTATAATTAACTGAAAAGTTACTTATTACTAGGGCTAGGACAATAGCATGTTCTTTTCATTGTTTTGACTCTCCAGTGGGTATCCGTTGATCTCTTATATGCTTTTATATAAAGTGACGTGGTTCTCAGTTGATTAACTGTGTCTGTGTCGGATATATACTCGAGAGTCAAAACAATGAAAAGAATATGCTGTTGTCATAGGCCTACATTACTTAGAAATCTATTATTAATGTTGCTATCACTCTGTGTTGATTTGATAGTTTACATACATCTCTTTTCAGTTAATTTTCATTATATGTTCGTACAAACTGTAAAAATACATCTAAATAAGATGGTAAAATAATGTCTCTTTGCTTCTGTGTTATTCTATAAGAATAAAATAAAAGTAATTTGACATAACTTACGTTAAAATAATTTGATATAACTTACGTTAAAATAACTTATAATCATATATATGCCACAGATTTGGATTTGCAAATAAAATAAAAGCAAGACAATGTTACGGACAATCTAATCTATTAGGTAAAGTGTAGTTGCCTGTGTATATGTCAAGCTAAACTCCTAAACGACGAATACAAAAAATAATGTTGGTATTTATTGGATCGGTGTTGCCCCGGATGAATAAAAGCTTGACTTTAAAAAGGAACATTCATCCTTTGACCCTAAGCTGGCGCATATTTCGTCAGGAAGTCTGTTTTCCAGTCATTCGATATACTACCTAAATGGAAGTGATTCTGATCTTTTATCAATGAGTTATTTCATTCAAGCCGACTCATTTCTCGACTAATCTATAATAGTGTGTGCGTATGTTTGCATGTGTATATGTTTGTGTGTTTACGTGTTTGTGCATGTGTTATATGTGTGTTTTTATGTGTGTGTTGGTAAGTGCATATGTTTATGTGTGTATTTGTGTATGTATGTGTGTGTCCAAATGGAGGAATTGGCTTAACGGAAACGAAAGCGACATGTGGAAGGGAGAGCGGAACCAACGGAGAGAAATGTTTAAACCTTTAACCTTTTTGAGACGGGCAACGCCGAGTAGCCCTGCTAGAATACATTAATGTGAAAACGATGAGAAATAAAAAAACGTATATAAATTGTGTCAGTATAAACGTGCCTCATCTCACGGTCCACGTTCAATCTTGACAGAAAATGGATACTTTCTGTAAGGGTGGCTGTGAAGCAAGGGTTGCATAATATCAATCTATACCTCTGCTGAATAAACACTATTTGATACAAGTTGCAAAAAGAACTTAAGGACAACCGGAAACATTGCCTAAATAAGCGCAGAGCCTATACAACATTTGTACTCCTAAATAGTCACTCATTTACTACTGACAATACTGGACGTCGCTTAACTTCAATGATCAAACGAGAACCCCTATCTCAGCATTTTTTATATTTATATTATACATATACACTCTCATGAACTCATGAAGCAAATTAGAAAAGAAAATTGAAATGATAACGATTAAAATTGGAGTTTATGCAGTATTTCTTGTTGAAATGTTCTAAATGTGTTCGTCGATGCTATTTGCATATCTTATTGATCGTCGCTGGTTTCCCAACATGAATTCAAAAACAAAAACAATTATCTCATTCTTCGAGACAGCGATCCCCGTCGTGCAATCCCCTGGGTGTATTTATCTCTCAAACACATCAGCTGATGCGTCAGCTCCACGGAATACACAGTACTTGCTGTTTAAGCGTCCTGATAATGAAAAGTGGGCTTCCCCACCGTAAACAGCCATTTAAAGGTTAATAATTCGGCAAATATCAATTATTAATATTCCCTCTAAATGAGAGCTTGTCGTTCAAATTTTTCAGCTTAACAAGCACAAAAATTAGGAACCCGTGATTTCTGGAAAATCTACAACAGTGTAGTAAATAATGGACAATCAACAATTCCTCCACTAACCAACAATCACTAGGTTGTTTGCTCAGCAACCGAGAAGGCTAACATGCTTGCCAGTCAGTTTGCCTCAAACTCTACACTGAACCCTTCTATCTCCCTATCCGCTGACTTTCCTTTGCGGACAGACGCCACGCTAGACAATCTGAAAATCACCCCTGCTCAGAGGCATGCTATCATAAAAAACCTTGACACTTCAAAAGCATGTGGACCCGATCTCATCCTGGCTGTACTATTAAAAAAGTGCTCAGCCGAAGTAGCTCCAGTTCTCTCCAAACTCTACCACAAATGCCTTAATGAATCTTGCTTTCCGGACTGCTGGAAAACTGCTTCTGTGGTACCAGTTTTCAAGAATTCTGTCGAAAGAACTGACCCATTCAATTATCGCCCCATTAGCCTCTTCCCACTTTCGCCAAAATATTTGAGTCCATAATTAACCAAGCTCTAGTCGATCACCTTAGAGATGCTAAACTTCTGACTGACCAACAATATGGATTTAGGCAAGCCCGTTCCACAGCAGACATCCTAACTGTAATCTCTGAACGTATATACCATTCACTGGACAAAGCGGGGGAAGGTAGAGCGAAACCCCTAGATATATCTAAGGCTTTTGAAAGGGTATGACATGAGGGTCTCCTCAGATAAATTAGATCATACGGCATCACTGGTAGAATACTTAACATAATAAAATCCTTCTTAGATAAGAGAAAAATCCAGATTGTCCTCGACGGTCGTACATCTAAACAGTATGATATAAATGCGGGAGTGCCTCAGGGGTCTATCCCTGGACCTCTATTATTTCTAATATTCATAAATGACCTCCCCGACAAAATTGCCTCTGAGATAGGTATATATGCTGACGACACCACACTCCATAACAGACATGACAGGAAAACAAATAGACACATATATAAAGAAATGGCAGAAACACTACAATCTGTAGTGGAATGGAGACAAAAATGGATGGTCACATCCAGTGCTGCCAAAATTAACTTGTTCCCTCCAATAATTACAAGTAACCTTCACTACCATCAATAGCAATGGCCAATGACTCTTTATCTGAAAGTACATCTTTTAAACTCCTTGGCCTAACGTTCACAGGAAACATGAGTTGAACAATTACATTGAAAGCATGCCAGGACCGCTGCGAGGAAGGTAGACTCTCTCTACCGTACTAGAAAACTACTAACACCCGAAAGTATCCTGTACCTCAATAAGGCTACCATTCGCTCATGTATGGAGTATTGTTGTCATATTGTGGCTGATGCATCTGCTAATAGTCTCTCGCTCCGAGACAAGGTTCTAAAGAGAGTCGTCAACCTGATAGGTCCTGAACTGTCATCTAAGCTTCAGCCTCTGTCCCATCGACGAAATGTAGCATCTCTCTGCCTTTCCTACAAGTATTTTAATGGTGAATTCTCGGAGAACTGTAAGCACTTCTGCTCTCACGACGTAAACACCCTCGACAAACCCGACAAGCAGCTAAATCCCACCCCTACACAGTAGAGATCCCGAGATATAAAAGAGATTTCTACTCCAGTAGTTTCTTCATCAGAACCGCTAGACTTTGGAATTCCATTCCATGTCCCTGCTTCCCCAACTGTACTGACACGCAGAAGTTCAAGTGTAACGTGAACCGACATCTTGCTTCCCAACTCTCTACGTAGTACCCCAGTAGCTGTTGCCCCTGATAGTAGCCTCCTACACCAAAGTGGCAATGTGCCTTGTTTGGGGTGAAAATGTAATAAATGTAATAAAAATAACATGAATTGGGAAAAATACATGAAGGACGTTGCCAAAGCTGCTGCAAATAAGTTAGGCTTCCTTTATCGTGCTAAGCAATTACTAATGCCAGAGAGTTTCTACATCTTTATAAAGCCACAATTCTTCCATGCATAGAGTTTGGTGCAACTAACACTAGTCTCTCACTTTTAGACAGGATCCATAAAAAGTCTCAAATTTAATAGATCTCGCATTATTGAGCAACTTTAACCGTTTTCTTATCGTTGCAATTGTGCCTATTTTTCAAGTATTTTAACGGAATATGCTCTGATGAACATTCTTGTGTCCCATTGATGTACATACTCCCGACTAACTCGACAAACAGCAAAATCCCACTCCTTTACAATTGAAATCTCAAGTTGCCGGAAGGTCATTCTATTCTAATAGTTTCTTTCGTCGGACTGCCAGAATTTGGAATTCCCCCCACACACACACAGTTGTATGCAGACAGTCGCAAAAATACAATGAAAATAATATGACTCGCTTTTTAGGTGTAACTACAGATATTTATTTACAAGTACTTTCAGAATTACGCCTTGTCTTTTGTTCAAAAATCATATCGTACTCAAATGTGCTGAACAACGTTCTTCCGGGTCAAACACGCGCTACTCTGTCTTTGTCCGGGCATGTTTAGGACACGTCTTTTCCTGCCGCTCTTGAGCCATGTGTGTCACACGTTTATTTCTTTCCTCTTCAGGGTTTTGTTTTATAATCTTTTTGTTTTCCTTCTTCCTCGCCGCGACGTCACCTCGCACCCGGCTCTGTCATTTGCATACGTTGGCTGTTGCTGCTGCTACCATACACACGTCCGCGCTCTGTTATAGACTAAACTTCAATCTCCCTGCAAAACATCCAAAGCAAGAACTGCAAATAACGATTTTTTATTCTTATATGTTCAAAAAACATATGGGATTTCCATGAAAAGAGCTTCTTTTCAAGAATTTCCAATAACACATAACCACAGGACATCTTCCCTGCAGGTTACAACCTAATCGTCTTCATATCAAATTTTTAAATTTCGACAAAAACTTATCAAAGTCATGCCATCCTCTTATCAACTAGTGTCCATTTTATTCCGTTTTCAATCCTTTCGTAGTATTGATCGTAATACATTCTCATTTACTCTTATCCTCGAGGGGTTTATGAACTTAGTAAGTGATGATTAATTACTATATGAAAGCCTATATGTGCGATATTATGAATTTCTGTTAAGTATTCGGTGCTTTTTTAAGGATATAAAGTTGGTTCAATCCGGAAACTCCGCTAAAATTTGCACTTTTGAATTCATTTAAATAAGAGATCAGGTTTTCACTGACCACAAAATACTGCTATAGTACTAACTATAAAAACAAAATATAAATGGTGTAAGTAATTTATTTTTTGTGTGGGGGTCAAGCTCATGCCATTTGTAGTTTCTGTGGGTAGAAATTATTTTAATAATTCTTTCAATAGAAAGGATATATCATTCCTCATGCAATTTCACTCAAGGAGGTGTTGTCTCTGGAAATAGGGTTTATTTTATAATTATCTACCAGAGAGGGAGAGTGAGAGAGAGAGAGAGGGAGAAGGACAGAGAGAGAGACAGACAGAGAGATTGTCGCACATGTATGGTTCCATGAAAATCGGCGGTTTATAACATTCGGTAATAATGAGAGGCGAATCAACATCACGTGCACGGCAATGAGACAGATTTCAAGATTGATTTTATACAATCAAATACTGGTTAACCAACTTTGAAAAAAACGTTTTAATCAAAAACTCAAATGCAAATAAAATAAAACCGAGAATTTCGGCAAAACAAATATTTCATGTTTTTCTTTTGAAGATTAAGTTTTACTGGCTTTTCTAAAAATCTACATGAACTGCTTGAAATAGGGATTAAATGCAATGTAAGTAAAAACTTACCAACTCGCTTTTTTAGTCTTTCCAAATCTGTGAACCAAATAGAAACAAAATCCCGTTAAAATAAAGAATTTATTATGAGATTATTTTCAAATGTTAGCTTACTATATATATATATATATATATATATATATATATATATATATATATATATATATATATATATATTAAGCTCTACTTACGTATTGAGCAATGTTGAAGAAAATAATGTCAATAAATACAAATATATATACCTTTAATGTTTCGGGTAAATAATCGGTTAAAACCAGAAGACCTCGTCAGGAGACTTAATAAATGGTTGCTTTCCCCAGAATCGCCTGACGAGGATTTTTATGTAAATTTGTTTATATTAATATATATATATATATATATATATATATATATATATATATATATATATATATATACTCGGGGTTTTTTAATCAGAAGTAATGGACTAGTGAATTCAACGAGGTTGTTAGATAGTGCTCAATAAAAAGAGCTGATAATACTTGTTTATTGTTATATAAACGTGCTTACATCCCGCTGCTACAAACAGCCACTTGTTTAAATCAAACAACAGATATCATCAGGCAGCGACTTGACTATTCAAATGTTGAATAGTCAAGTCGCTGCCTGGTGATATCTGTTGTTTGATTGACACAAGTGGCTGTTTTTTAGCAGCGGGATGTAAGCATGTTTATATAACAATAAACAAGTATTATATATATATATATATATATATATACATATATATATATGTTGGCGTGCATATATATATATATATATGTATATATATATTGTTGTGTGTATGTATGTGTGTGTGCCTGTCTGTGTTAGTGTGTGTAATTAAAAGTTAACATACGGGAATATAAAGCGTTTACGATTCATGGATTTGCTATGTTTGTACAATATTTTGTTGCATAGCGCCGGGTTTCTTCAGTGAAAACATCGTTATAATGGCTACATGGAACATGGAATAGCATATATCTTAATGCTTCTCTTGTAGGAATGAATAATGGCAGTGGTTTGTATTTGTTGAAAAGTATTTTAACTGTGAACGCTTAGATTCTATGGACCTCCCTGACAAAATTGTCTGTGAGATGGGTATATATGCTGACAACATCACGCTCTATAACAGACACGACAGGAACACAAATGAACACATATCTAAAGAAATGGCAGAAACACTAGCGGAAGACCTCCGATCTGTAGTGGAATGGGGGCAAAAATGGATGGTCCCATTCAATGCTGTCAAGACTAAACTTATTTCCTTCAATAATTACAAGCAACCTTCACTACCGCCAATAGCAATGGCCAATGACTCTTTATCTAAAGTACATCCTTTAAACACCTCGGCTTAACGTTCACAGGAAACATGAGCTGGAACAATTGAAAAATTGAAAGCATGCCAGGACCGCTGCGAAAAAGGTGGGTTCTCTCTACTTTCCTAGAAAGCTATTAACGCCTGAACGTATCCTACACCTCTATAAGGCCACCATTCGCCCATGTATGGAGTATTGTTGTCATATTTGGGCTGGTGCATCTGCTACTAGTCTCTCGCTCCTAAACAAGGTTCAAAAGAGAGTCGCTAATCTTATAGGTTCTGAACTGTCAGCTAAACTTCAGCCTCTGTCACATCGACGAAATGTTTCATCCCTCTGCCTGTTCTACAAGTAATTTAACGGTGAATGCTCTGACGAACTGTAAGCACTTGTGCCCCCTCGACGTAAATAACCCCGACAAACCCGACAAGCAGCTAAATCCCACCCCTTCACAGTAGAGATCCTTAGATGCGAGAGAGCCTTCTACTCCAATAGTTTCTTCCCCAGAACCGCTAGACTTTAGAATTCCCTTCCGGGTCCCTGCTTCCCCGACTGTACTGACATGCAGAAGTTCAAGAAACTTGCACCGATATTTTGCTGCCCAACTTCCTACACAGTACTCCTGATGCTTATGTCCCTGATAGTAGCCCCCTACAACAAAGTGACAATTTGCCTTGTTTGGGGTAAAATTAAATTTAAAAAAAAATACAACGTTTTCCTTTTCTTAAGGCACCATCACACTATTGCTGACAAAACACGACTACTTTAATAGAACCTTAACCATACAGAGTTACTGTACTAGTTACACTGCGCATTAAGAAAACAGTATTGAAAAGCAAAGAGTCTCACAACACAAGCTAATACATAAACTTTTCCATGAAGCGATTTTGACAATGTATAAATTATTCAACCTCATCAAATGGATGTACAAACATAACTGATCTCTTTCTCCCTGAGTAAGTCATACAAAATATATGGCAATTAAGCTACACAGAATATTCCGCGTTTCATCCACGCTAGGATTCATCAGGATTATGGGAGGATTTTGTGGTTGTCTCGCGTTTTTATATACGCACCTTCCATTGAGTTTTTAGTTAGCCAATCAGCTTTCTAGTTTCCACCGCACCCTTCCCAATTAGGAATATTCTGTGTAGCTTAATTACCATATATATTTTATAACTTACTGCCTAGCTCTACCTACGTATTGAGCACTGTTGAAGTCAATACTTAATCTTTACGCATAAATTGATACTTTCGTATATTAATTTGTGATTAAATGAAGTATATATATATATATATATATATATATATAAATATATATATATATACTTCATTTAATCACAAATTAATATACGAAAGTATCAATTTAATATTAAGCTTTATATATATATATATATATATATATATATAAAGGTTTTATTTAAAGTATAGGTATAATATATAATAATGATATATATTTTATGTATCGATTTTGTATATTTACTTCAACAGTGTTCAATAGGAGAATAGATCTAAGTAATAAATTACGGAAATACATAGCAAATAAAACTACACAGTATCTTCCTCGTTCCATCTTCTTAGGTAGTTGTTAGGTTTACATATGGACGTCTTTGTGTAGCTTAATTGCCATAAATACATTTTGATAACTTTTATATATATTGGTGGCCTGGCAAGGCCACAGAGAAGACAACCAAACAAGAAGAAAACGTAAGCCAAATTCATCCCACATCAAACAAAAAAAAAAAAAAACTGGCCTGCTAGGACATTATATATACAAATGTGGGAAAATTTTGGCATATTTTATTGGTTTGATATATATATATATATAATTCTTTATTGTTAACGAATTGTCATAAAATTTTAACCATAGAATAGTAGTGTAATCTTTTTAAAAGCCTGCAAATTTTCATGTAGTTTCGTGCGAAAGAACCAAAGATATGAGCATTTCAATATTCAATTTGGCTACGAATATATATATATATATATATATATATATATATATATATATATATATATATATATCAGGTCATGTTATATGCTACTGGTACCATGTAACCCAGTACTAGCTGCCTCATGGTCAGGTCACCGGCGACTAAACTGGTTCCCCCACCAGACTTGTTTGATGAGGAGGGTGGCTAGTCTCCCTAAAGGATTAAAAACAAGACCTTTCAAAGGGAGAATTAACCCTTTTTATTGGTCAACGGCCAAATAGCACCGTGTGTTTGTATCTATGTATGTTGGGATGGAGAGGGCTCCCGCAAGCCGTGGTGAAGGCAACCTTTCTAGGAGAAGAAAATCTCTGATTTAAAAAGCCATAAAGTGGGAAACCAGTACCCGCATTAAGCTGGTCTGCAGTTTAACTTGTTGCTGGCTATCTTGCTCTTGCTTGTTGCTGGATCTCAACATTTTGAACCGAGAGAGAGACTTAGCTGTCGTACAAAGCTAAGACTATGTAACATCATCTGTGTACAGATACTCCCTCAGGCATTTGTCTATTAAAATGGTCCTGTGGCGAGGGTTTTTGGGTTTATGGACTTTAAGTGTCTGAGAGAGTGGAGCTCGTCTGACAAGACGTGGCAATCATATATATATATATATATATATATATATATATATATATATATATATATATATGTATATATACAGGGTGGCCGAAAAGTCCCAGGACACTATACATGTATTTTTAATAAAACACAGTATTTTTTAATGAAACACACAGAAAACATATATATTCAACAAAAAAAGAGAACTTTATTAGAAACAAAGCAGAAAACAACTAGAGTAATTTAGTGGTCTAGGGGATCAGTATGTTGGCCCTCGTTGTTCTTGCACAATTCCATTCGTCTCCAGGTTCTTTGTGCCATTTTTTTTAGAGAATTCCTTGATACGCTAGAAAAGCTGCAATAATCGCATGCTTTAGCTGATCAATGATTTCGTATCTAATACCAGAAACTTGACCTTTAATTAAACCCCATAATGAGTTGTCTGGACTTTTCGGCCAGTGTCCTGGGACTTTTTGGCCACCCTGTATATATATATATATATATATATATATATATATATATATATATATATATATATATATATATATATATATATATATATATATTACAAATATTTCTCATATGTTGTTTCTCTCATTTTTTGTATGATTTTTTTTATGATTATTTCAAGTACCAAATAATCCTTATACACTGTGAAATTTATGTTATGTATGAAAAACAAAGCGGGGAGATATAACGTGAAATATTTAGAATCAAGATTTTCTTTGGTGTTATTTCAGATAATTCGTTTGTCTATTTTTTACTGATGTCGTTTATTTACTTGCATTTTCTATCTTGTATTCAGTTATCTGAATTAAGACAACATAACATGTTGAATTAAGAAAACATTAGCAAGGTGCAGTCCTGTCTATATTGACTATCCAAAGTTTTTCCTGGTAATCATGCAGCTCTGATTTACGTCCAGCGGTTGTGTTACAAATTTCATAAGCATTGGTTTATTGGTTTAAGAATAAATCCTATACATAGAAACATAGAAATGTATACGCATACTTACGTTTATATAAATATAGTATAATTCATATGAAGCAATAATTACAGAGTGCTAAATTACGTAAGTAATAGTATAATATATGCATTTATTTATATACAGGGTGATCAAAAAAAACAGAGGACATTCAATTGTTTTCCTGAGCATTTCACATTCAACGGAGAAAAAAAAAAGGCCAAAGACCCTAGTGTTTTTATGTAATGTTTTGAATATAATAAACTAGTTATGACCAAAATTTCATTTCATTCGGACAAAACACTAAGAAACGGTGCCTAATTAGAGTTGGGCCCGTTTTTTTAGTCACTCTGTATATGTAACTGGTGGGGGGCGCACGGCTTTGTCCGAACGTAAAATACGCTTAAATACGATATTTTAATTTGTCCTTATTTCGTATATATTATTATAGTCATGATTTCAAAAGTTTTAAAAAAAGTACTTAGGTGCCATCAGCTAGAATCGAAACCGAAACTGTAGCATTCAAAGTTGGTGACGTTACTACTGTACCAACGTGACACGCATATAAACTGGTTAAAAATTAAACATATTAAATAAACTAACATAAATGCACAAAATGTATAATGATTTTTTTTTAATTTTGACTCAGTTTTTAACCCTTAAAATCTATTTGAACAGGCTAAAGACCTATAAAAGAACTGTCTGTAAAAAAAAGGCAATAATTTCCTAGCGCCGCTCTGCGACTTTTAATTGCGGTAGAGATAGAGTTTGAAAATATTGAGAGAGACAGACAGACATACACCTATCCTTTTATATATTAGACTCTAGTTATGCGCACACAAGCTAGCCATGCCAATAATTTCTGAAGCAATTAAATAGTAAACTTAAATTTGAATGTGTTTTTTTATTTATCTTTTAAAAAAGAATAGAAAAGAAAAATGTATGCTTTTAGTCCTTTTTAGAAATTGACTTTAATTTGTTTAAAATTTTATTTATTTACAATAATGCGCCATCTATACCGGCGGTTTATAGAGTGATAGTTAAAGCAATCTCATCAATTTTAATAACATCATTTCATTAGAAGCCAGACCAATAACTTATCAGTCAGATGGACATCTTTTCTGGCTGATACATCCATTTGTCCTGAAATGCCTCATCATTGTCATAGGCGCTGGTAAACGAGCGGTATCAAAATTCATATCTTTATTTTAGCTCGCCCAAGAAACTGTAGATGCGAATGGCTTAGCAGCCCATAATGTTAGAAAAAATAATATAATCTTAACCAGATGCAAATCCATTTCTTAAAAAAAAAAAAAACACGCATAAATTATACTTTATTGTTTGTTTTCTTTTTCAAAAGATTGCTATTCTAATTTAAAGTAATTTCAATATGTCTTGAAATAAGGTACTGTCGTCACATATTAGGAAACGACACGTAGAGCAGGATTTTCAACCTTTGTTGAGTATAAAATCACTAATACTAATTAATTATCAGCAATTATTATTTCTTGTATGCATTATACGTATTTCGATAATATATTATGAGTACTAATAAAAACTTACTTTTCAATCACGCTGTATATGTAAGTTTAAGGGTTGTAATATATATATATATATATATATATATATATATATATATATACATATATATATATTGTATATATATTGTATATATATATATTGTATATATATTGTATATATTATATGTTGTAGTATATATATAAAATATGTTGTAGTATATATATATATATATATATACAGAGAGAGAGAGAAAGGGAGAGAGAGAGTGAGAGTTAGAGTGAGAGAGAGAGAGAGAGCTGAGTATTGGCTGACGAAAGCTTGATATTGGTATCTAAAATTGTCCTAATAATCGGGTTTGAAACCGAAGGTACCAATGACTTCTCTCATTTAAAAGCTTTTTGTAAACAAAAAATCTATATAAATACGCTCTTATTTTTTTCGGAGTTTCCTTATAATTGAGCACTCTGCTGGATTGTTTTTCCAAAAAAACTATATATATATATATATATATATATATGCATATATAAAAGAGAAAGTGTGTGTGTGTGTGTGTGTGTGTGTGTGTGTGTGTGTGTGTGTGTGTGTGCATTTCGCTACCAAATAATTCTGTCACTTTGTCACTTTTCGTTCTAGAGACTTGACACTGACTCTAAAACCTTTAAATGATTTTGAGAACCAGCCCGGCAAAAGATTCTAAAACAGCTCATTGTATATGCATTAGCAAAAGCTGTATTTTCGATTGGGTGTTGACCAATTATTCCTGATAAGTTTGGTGGCGAAAGTTTATTATTTTTAATGGTTGGTTGGTTGGTTGGTTGGTTGGTTGTTTTTGTTTTACGGCATATCAAGCCTTTTTCGGGTTTATTATTTTTAAAGCGTTATATATATATATAACGCTTTAATGCTGCATTATTTTTAAAGCCTTATATATATATATATATATATATATATATATATATATATATATATATATATATATATAATGCTTTTAAAATAATACACAGGAGAGGTGCTAGTCTACCGGCACTGATGAGTTGTTATACAACGAAACAGGACTGTATGTCGATGACTACAAATATATATATATATATATATATATATATATATATGTATATTAATATAAAGCTGAATGTGTGTGTGTGTGTGTGTGTGTGTGTGTGTGTCCGGTCACGAATATGCTCCTATATGGTTGACTATTTTAAAAAACTTATTGCATATAATGATAGAAAGTGTATCGAGACACAGGAATGGGTATGTTTGACCTGGCAGAACAGTGGTTCATAAAAATTGTGGGGTCTGCGTTCGCGCCTGGTCCACAAAGTATGGAAATAAAAAAAATAAAAATTAAAAGAAAACGTTTTCAAGTGTTTATGATATAGATGTACATATGAATACTTTGATAAGTATGTTTTAACTTAAATAGGGATGGTATAATAAAATTGTAGAGTCTGCGTTCGCGCCTGACCTCCATAGAATGGAAATACGCACAAACTTTAATAAAGACTTTTCATATCTATCTGCGTAAGTATACTTTGATAATTATGTTTCAGTTTGAAGACATATAGTATAATAAAATTATGGGGTGTTCGTTCGCACCTGAGCTCCATATAATGGAAATATGTCACAAAGTTTAACAAGGTTTTTTAATATAGATCCACAGAATACTGTGATAAGTGTTTCAGTGTGAACAGGTATGCTATAATCAATTATGGGGTTTATCTATTTTATTTTTACTTTCATCATATTTTGCTTTGGTTTTGATACCCCTGAATTCTAAGCTATCTCTTTACAACCCTTCCTTTTCATAACCTATCATACTTTCATAAATCAGAGTCCATGTTCTGTAGGCTGTTTTTGAACCCAGTCAACGACGGGTACTTTTTCTAGTATATATATATATATATATATATATATATATATATATATATACATACATATATATATATATATATATATATATATATATATATATATATATATATATATATATGAACCTCGTCTATGTGTGTGTTTCTCTGTGTGTGAGTTCGTTTCCTATGGATGTGAAAACGGCTGGATGGATTTTTGTGAAATTTTACGCGAAGATACTTTATGTGCCTGGCAGTGTTCACAGATATGTCTTGTATCGGAATATCTTCGATGAGTAACGATAAACGATAATCAAAATAAACCAATGAAAGAAGCAACAGACGATTTTTACAAGAGTTAACACATTGCACATGCTAACATCACAAATGCATTTGAGAATTTCAATAACCACTCAAGGCGAAAGGTCTGACACATAAAATCAACAGTAAGTGTTTAGATATAACAGGCGCGTAGTCTAAGAAAATGTTTCTGTTTAAAGTTCAATTGTACATACATAAATCCAAGCTATTATCACCGCACAAGCAGTAAGATAATAGAAAATCAACAGGAATTTTTGATATGAGATGGGCGTGTTAAAAATGAATATGGCCACAACTGAAACGAGGTACTTTGCCTTTGCATTTTAAACTTTAGCCATACAAACCATTATATGTAGAAAAATATCATAAAGTTAACAGTAGGGCC
Source organism: Euprymna scolopes (assembly GCF_053919585.1). Taxonomy (NCBI): domain Eukaryota; kingdom Metazoa; phylum Mollusca; class Cephalopoda; order Sepiida; family Sepiolidae; genus Euprymna; species Euprymna scolopes. Next base: position 26,206,193 of record NC_136495.1, on the reverse strand, counting down.
TCTACAGTGCAATGTAGACTGTAATGTATTGTGGACTAAGGCACTGTGGGGAGCCATGTGAAGTTTCCTCCTGGTGCATTGCAATAAGTCACCAACTAGAGTAGACAACCAATTGATTTGATTGGAAAATGGGCCTATTTCGATGACAATAAAAATATAGGGTGTGAAATATTCGTTCGTCATCATTTAAACCCGGACAGTGTCAAGTCACCCTGCTAGTATATATATATATATATATATATATATATATATATATATATATATATGTGTGTGTGTGTGTGTGTGTGTGTGTGTGTGTGTGTGTGTGCATGTGTATACAGCATTTTTTTCATTGCAAGTAACATGGTTTAAATAAAGCGTCTTAATTATACTGCTTTTTAGTTATTTGTTGTTGTTTTTTTAGATTTATTTTATGATCATTTTTGTGTTAATTCCGTTAAGTATCACGGTCGTTTGTGTATGCGCGTAAATTTGTTTGATAGTCCATATGTGCTTCTTGAAAATGATTTGTGATTTTTTAATCATAGTAACAATACTTTTAATAATATTTTTATTCCATATTTCAAACATATTGTATTTTTCTTCCGAAATAATCAGATGATTCCGATGAAAAGTTTGAAATATTGAACAAACAAACGAAAGGTATGAAATATTGAACAAACAAAAAAATAAGACAATATCATTTTTACGCGCACACACCACTCATCATGGTCAGAATATATATATATATATATATATATATATATAGTAATTTATAAAATATATATGGCGATTAAGCTACACTGAATATTCTGCGTTTCATCCACTATAGGATTCGTCAGGCTTATGCGCGAATTCTGTGGTTGCTTCTTGTTTTTATATATGTTGAGGATTTCTAGTTAGCCAATCAGCTTTCTAGTATCCACCGCGCCCTTTCCTATCAGCCAATGGGCATGCATTTTATCGAACAAAGGATCTGTTTTAGAACTAGGTTAGTGGTTTAAGGTAGAAGTTTTCCTTCCTTTTTTTTATATATATAAATATACCTATGTGTACACACACACATGCACATATATATACATATATATATATATATATACATATATGTGTGATCGTTTATGTATATTCATGTTTATTTAATTTATTTATTTGTTTGTTTTCTATTGTTATTGTTAGTTTTAAAGCTATTTTGCATCGCTATCCTAGAGTAAGTTTTATTTTGTGAACACAGTGTTTGCTATTTCTCGTCTACAGTTTAATAGATTTTGACTAGCTAGCTCTACCTACGTATTGAGCACTTTTGAAGTAAATACTTAAAGTTTACGCATAAATCTTTACTTTCGTATATTAGGTTTATGTGAGTAAATGAAGTAGTTACATATATATATATATATATATATATATATATATATATATATATATATGACAGAAAAGAATAGACACTAAGACAAATATTTTTCCTAATATAAATGTATGCTTATCTATATTTACAGATAAGATTAGTACTGAAATAACTTAAAATTGTATTTAACAACATTAAGCATGCCACGAACCAAAGGAGCAACAGACCTATGAAAATTTTCACGATGACGAATCGTTGGTCAACATGAAGGTGGTCTTAATCAACGCAAAATATTAGGAAATCTTCCAATGCTCCTTTCTACTCTTAACAGAGTGATCATACAATCCACAAGAGAGGACAAAGAGTACACACAACCTCAGACAGGTCTGCCCGGGCTCTTTAGAAGAACCTTGCATCTCGTAAAAAGACATGTTGAAGAGGATCTCCAGTGCAAAGCCTCTGAGATTGCAACACAAGCTAGTGTCAGTTCCAGAACAGCTGTTGGGTATCTTCACACGCTGGGCTACTATAGTAGAGCTGCGAGAAGAAAACCTTGTCCTGCCGATATCAAGCACAGAAATGATTGGGCTCGTGAAATGATGGAAAGAGTAATAACCTTTTGGCTAATGTCATTTTCTCAGATGAGTCACGATTTGCATTATTTTCAGTAAGAGTTTGACTTTTTTTTACTCACCCTCACTCCAACTTAGGCATATTGTTACTTGGACATAAGGGCCACTATTTGGGACAATTCCTAAGAAAGATGGTTTATGTTGTATTTGAACTTCTGCATATCAGTACAGTTTGGGAGGCAGCGGGAAGGAAATTACAAAGTCTAGCCGTTCTACAGAGGAGGTTATTACAGTAGAAAACTTTCTGACATTTAGGGACCTCAACAGTGAAGGGGTATGATTTTGTTGCTAAGCGGGTTTGTCGGGGGCACAAGTGCATGAGTTCATCAGAGCAGATTCCATTAAAGTAAAACAGACACAGGGATGTAACATTGCGGCGATAGGACAGGGGTTCGAGCCTAGTTGACAAAGTTGGACCTATCAGATTGAAAACCCTATTTTGGACCTCATCCAAGACGAAGAGACTAGTGGACTTAAGAAGATGTTGAAACAGAGATTTCTCGGTTATGGTATGATTTGGACTGATGGTCGCTCTGATCTGGTGGAGTGCAAATGAAACATCAATTTTGCTAAATATGTTATAATATTACATGGAAGACATTTATCAATATTCTCAAGTAGTAAAATGAACCAAGTTAACTACCTATTTCTGGAAAATGGGGCTTCTTTTCATTATGCTAGGGCGACACAACATTGGTTGAGCCAAAATGGGATGCATAAACTTCCATGGTCGAGTAAATCTCCGGATATGAACTCAATTGAAAACATTTTCGGCATATTAGACCGGAACCCTCGCAAAAAGAAAACGAAACTATCCTCTAAGTCTGAACTTTTAGCATTATTGCAAAAAACATAGCATGAAATTCCTCAAGATGATATTTGTCAACTGACCAATGCTATGTCTAAAAGGGTTCTAGCATTAAAAACAGCAAAGAGACTGTCATCCAAGTATTAGTTATTTCATTTGTGACCATTCATTTTTATTTTATTCTATCAATTATATGTTTATTGATAAAAACTGTGTCTATGGCGTTTATATTTTTCTGACATGTCTATATATATATATATATATATATATATATATATATATATATATATATATATATATATATATATATATATAGCATGGATGCCCGACGTTGCCCGGGTGTTTGGAGGTGTATGTTGAGCAAAAAAACAAAACAAAAAAACGGTCAATTTATTTTTAATTTGACTCCTATTATAAACCGTTAACATTTATTGTTTTGGGCTCAAATCAAGTTATTAAGTTAGATCCATGTCTAAGGAACCTATATCTAAAATTTCAAGTGTCTAGACTCAAAATTGTCGGAGGAGTTTGGTAAAATTCTCAAAGGTCTAATCGTTTAACTTTGACTCCTTAATCGCCAAATTTCTGGCCGAAAACCAATCACATCGATTTTCCCAAATCTCAGTTTCCTGTATATAAAATTTTGAGTCTGTAGACTAAAAATTGACAGAGTTATTGTGTAGGGAAATGTACACAGATAGATAGATAGATAGATAGATAGATAGATAGATAGATAGATTAAACAAAAATATATACGTATACATAAATATATGTGGAAACAATATTGTGTGTCCTGTAAACTTTTTACGCAAATATTATGCACTTATAAATCATGTATGAATATCTGCATGAATATAATTACACGTAATAGTTAACTAAAGATGATCATCCCATAAGAAAACCGAAAAAGCTAACAGGGAATTAATTAAAATGAATGTTTAAAACAATATGCAAATCAGCTAGATCTTTTGCAGATTAATTCAATTTCATGACCCATATATAAGAAAATTGTATTTTCTTTTTAAATAAATAGAAAAGAAGGTTTTAATATGAATATCAACATACAAAAGAAACACAAATTTAATGAGTATAGATAGATAGATAGATAGATAGAAGAAGATAGATAGATAGAAGAAGATACATATATGGATATTACGAATGAATGACAAAAGTCTATATTCGAAAGCTCATGATGTTGACCTTCTTACAATTTATTCCTTTAATTCAGTTGACATTTACAATTCTTGACAGTATCTGTTTCGTAGTACAAAATCAATCACTTAATTATTATATCAATCAGTGAATCTATTGTCATTCATTCATTATATTGCCATGTAATTATATTGAGTTTCTTAAATAAGGATTGGTATATGTTATAAGGAAATTAAGTATATTTCCAGATATATATATATATATATATATATATATATATATATATGTGTGTGTGTGTGTGGAGGAGGAGGAGGAGGCCAGAGAGGAGTAAAAAGAGAGAGGGGAGAGAGAAAGAGAGAGATTGCAGTTTAGCCTGACTGCGAGACAACTTACTTATGAAGTGGCTTGGATACCGTATGCTGTCACTGTTGAAGTCTGTCTTCCGTACTTCTCGGGCGAATTTATACTCCGTAGGAGTTTCCATAGCTATTCGTCCGTTGCCTGTCCACTGTGACTCCACACCATCGAAGCTAATGACCAGCACGAGGAGATAAACACTTAGACCAATTATGTGACGCATATTTGCAGGAACTGGAAATAAATAGAATGAAAAAAGATCAAAGTACATTTGATTTTTTAGCAATCTCGTTATGAAATCAACTGTCCTTAATTAAAATGAGAAGCTTTTGAAAGTGCTCAATCATTAATATTCATTCACTAGAAGTAGTAACACAAGCGACCATCAAAGAGTTATCCTTGAGAATAACTTGTGGTGTTATCTGGAGTTTGCGTTTACAGTAGTCCCCACCATTTTCAATAACTTTTGCAGATGATTTTGCCTTATCGCAACAGCCACTAATGGTTTCTCGTCGGAAGCGACCATTGGATTTCACTGGAATTTGGGTGGCAATAAGCCTCCCCCAGATCCCAGTCGTCTTTGCACTAGCCCAGAGGAGGTCTGACTAGTACCTTTTCTCCTTGGTCTTTCCATCCTCCTTGACCCTCCTCATTTATTTGGTGTGGTACTAGTTTATAGTGACACACACACACACGCACGCATACAAAAAGGGGACGGAAGTCAGGGGCGCAGGTGGTCAACTTACACTTATACAGCTTTCATTATTCCACGTGGTGTTCCTTTGTGTTTTACATCTGTAGCAGTTTCTGTATGTTCAGTTTGTGTCTGTAGCTCATGTGTATTAGTCTCCGCATTCTAGGGTTTTTCATTAATATTTCTGCAGTTTTCCTTATTATTATCTTCTCAGCCATCCCTCTGATTTTAATCCTTCTCGTTATTCTTTTTCAAAGTTTGTTGGTATTGTTCCTAGCGCTCCTTCTATTAGTAGTGTTATCTTGACTTTCGTCATCCTTCAGATCAATTTCGGCTGTCTTGCCAGTTCCGTTTATTTGCTCCGCTTCTCTGTCTCCTTGATCTTAACTCTGTGGTCTGCTGTAACGGCAAAATCTGACAGACCTTTTTTATCTTGGTAAATATTATGACGTCCGGTCTTCTTGCTTGGGTGGATTTATCCGTTTGTATATCTATGTCCCATAGGATCTTGTGATTTTCATTTTCCAGTACTGCTACCGGTTTGTGCTTGTACCATTTCTTTATGTTCAAGATGCAATTGTCTGCATAATTTCCAGTGTACTGCCTTCCCTACTGGATCGTGGGCTGTTTTGCTGCATTCACTTATTATGTAGTTTATTGTTTCGTCTCTTTGTCCGGGGAGTCTGCATTTGCTGTTTTCATGTGTCCTGATTTTTGCTTTGATGTGGTTGGTTCTAATCGCATTATCTTGTTCGGCTGTTATTAGGGATTAAGTTTTCCTGTTTAGGTTTGTTTTGTAGCCATTTTCAAGTTCCCATCTTTTGTAATTCTTATAAATCGTTTCTTTTCCTATTTTTCTTTCCTCGTATTATTCCTCATCTCTTCTTTTTTTCTATCTTGTTTATTTCTTCAGTGTCCCTTTCTGCAGTAATTATTCTTTCAGTGTTTGAATTATGTATTTTTCTAATTCTTTTTTGGGTTATTTACTGTCTTCTTTATAGACCAGCCTTCTTTCCCCATCTCTCATTTTCACACACAATCAGTATCATGCTTTGAGTATAGTTCAGTGTTCATTGCAATAAGTTTTCTGGTCTTCTGGTCGGTATTCCTCAGTTCTTCTTTGTCCAATTTATAAACGGTCCAGAGTATCTTACTAGTAACACTGCCCACGTGTTTATTCCTTTAAGTTTTCCTATATAGTTTAGTTAAACTATGTACTTAACGAAACTAAATTATTATTATTATTATTATTATTATTATTTTATTAATCTTATTATTATTTGTGGTAGTGGTACTAATATTAGCAGAAGTAGTAGTTATAATATTCTTAACCTATAATAATTTCTTGCAAAATACATCACCTATGGTTACTCACTAGCAGAAACAGTTGATGTTCACTAGAATTTGAGTGAGAACAAGTCTCCCCAGATTGCCACTTATATTTTTTATTTTTTTATAGATCCCTACTTAATTGACCATGCTTTTCTTTTCAATCTTGTCTTTCATATTTTAAGGAGGGGGGTCATTTATTGCCTTAAATTGTTTGCTCCCTACTAGTTCGTTCGTTTGCAATTTTTGAAATTTTGGAACACCCGTTATAACTTTTCTTTAAATTTGGAGAAGTAAACTTTTATTTTTTTTTTTTACACATCGTTCTTCATCTGCTAGTTCTTGTCTGCCATTTTCTTTTTATATATAATTAATTGACATCATTCCTTGGGCGGAGAGCTCCATTCGTTGTCATCGTTTTCCTTGTATTTTTTCTATATCATTCAGCTCGTTTTCTTTCCATTGAATAATTCCCGCCTCATATCGAAATATAGCGACAGAAACAACATGGCTGACGAGAGCCTAACCTTATTTACGTTTTACCATTAACTAGTTCCCTTTATGTTGGGCTTGAAACCGACGGTACCAATGTTTTTTTATGAACTTCTGTACTATTAAATAAATAAATATTAAACTCTTATATCGAAAAAGTTCTTTTTTTATTGTATTCGAGCACTTTGCTGGAATTCTTTCCCCAAAAAACAGTAAACAGATATATATATATCTATATATATATATGTATATATATATACAAATATATATATATATATATATATATATAATTAGTTTTCATATCACGCAGTTCCAATTTATGCTAGTATCAGCAAATTAATAGCTTCGTAATAATAATATTTGCCAAAATCTTTCCTCTGATGAAAAGTATGCATTCTTTGAAATTTCCAGGATAAAGGAATTATAACTATTTCTTTTTGAGTATCCTGCGAACAATCAATTATTGGAAATTATAATTTCCAATCTTTAATTGTGTTCTTTTATGACAAGCTCTATTTTACGTTTTGGTTGTATCGGGCTTTTTTATTTGGTTAAGGTTACTAAATAAATATTAATTAATATTTATATTCTTTTAAGTTTACAGGAGCTTTTGGCTTGTGAAACTAATTTTTCTTCTTAATTTGCGAATGATCAGATATATGCAAATAGAAACAATAGAAAAAGGGTTTGTTTTACTATGCATATAGGTTCGAAAAAAATGTCAAAAATCAAATACATAACAAATAAATGTTATCAAAGGTAAGATAAGTTACTCTTCTACCTATTTATTACTGTTACTGTTAGAAACTTATCAAATATATCCCCGCATATATCACGGTAACATATAATGAGTGAGTTTCTACCAGTATTTTGTATAATTATTTAATTTGAAATCATTTTCCGAAACTTACAAGATTCAACATTGAAATATATCGATAAACACTTATGATTTTCGAAAGATTCCACGTTTTAAAGTGAGTAAAACCACTAAAAACTGTTGCAGATAGGTAGAGGAGTAACTTATGTTGTCTTTGATAATATTTATTTGTTATATTTTTGATTTTTGACAATTTTTTCTATCCTTTGTGTTTAGTAACACAAATCCGAGAAAAAATTAATGCCTATCTGTTTTGTGTAAAAGTAAAATAAAAAGGGGACTTAACTCACGATAGGTTTAAAAAAGTAAACGTACAGAATAATTAACATTCACTCATGAGTAACATTTCCAAAATATCAACAACATATAATTTATGTTAAACGCATTAGAATCAAATGCTCTACCTACCCTGCACATTTTATAACACTTTTATTTAGTGCTTTCACTTCTATCATATGGACAATTACAAATGATCGCCATTAAATGTTGATTGTCGAGAAGACAACATTTATAGAAGAAAATGTCATGAATATTAAAACTATGCGGATTAAGCAGATACTTTCATACTAATGCATTTCGTATAAATTCTGTGTTGCTGTTTTGGAGGGGGGTTACAAGTTATATCGTACTTTTATCAAAGGAGTATGTATGTATAAATAGATAGATATATAGATAGAGAGGTACTAAAATACATTTTTCATTTTTTGATTGTCAAATCTTCCGTTTTTCGTCATTAATTCTGACTGTGATGAATCCAAAATGTCTGCCTTAAATTAAGTGGCGACGCCAGGAAAAGTTGTACGAATACAGTAGGAGATCCGTTACGCACGCACGACGCCATGCTGTGTCGCTTTTTTTTTCTTTTCTATTGTTACATTGGACTTTTTTATTGTTACATTTGACTTTTTATTGTTACATTGCACTTAATAAGAGAGAGGATCATTAATGATATATCTCTTTATCTTTATTTATAGAATTCTAAACTTGAGATGTCTGTCCTCATGTTTGTCACTGCCTGTATTGAAAGAAAAATGGATATTATTCATAACTAGCAGGACCCGTTAACCGTTTTTGCCCGGTAGAAGCATGCCCTCCATCAAAAAAAAAAATTAAAACACGTTTTTTGTTGGTGGGCACCCCCCCTCCCAACGTCATAATGTTAAGAACAGCTTTCGAAATAGACGCCTCCAACCTCCTCATATTAAAACGGCTTTTAGAATAGACACCTCCAACCCATTATGTTAAGAACGGCTTGAGGAATAGACACCTCAACCTCGCCATGGTAACAACGGGTTTCGGAATAGAAACCCCATATAATGAGAGAAACGTTATCAAAGTATTTGCCCCAAATTTAACCTTGATACTCGGTGTCAGCATGCCCACCTGCAAAGACTATAACCCCTCCCCCAAATTTGCATGTGGCAGTGTCGGCCGAAGAGAAATAGATTTGTTTATCGCGTACAAATCTGGCGGCCACTGAATTACAGTGCATAATGCATGTCTTTATATCTTGAAAACTACTTGTCTCCGCCAAATTAAAAAAGATTGCTTAATTTAGCATAGTCGAAAACATATAAAAGTCGTTACTTTAAAGCAAATTGTGCAGGTGAAGCTATGGTAAAAAGTTACCGAAGAAAAGAGTTAATGTCTGAGCAGTGTCGATAATGAATCCGTAAAAGGGAAATAAACAAAAAAAAATATATAACAAATAAGTGTTTCCATAGGTAATGTAATGTAGAGTAAATTTGTGGTTTAGCGGCGACAATTATTTGACAGACACAAAAATTATAAAAACTATTTATTTTTAAATAAAACACATCATTAGGCTCAAAGACTGAAATAAAACCAGAAATAAATTCATTGTTATTATTTTTGCATCATTTTTATGAGACTAAATGTATAATATTCGAGGCCGCCCAATTGATTTTAAAATTTGGCCTTTTTTTAAGGTTTGACAGATTGGTCTTTTTAATGCCAACTTTTCCCTTGTTTTACGCTCTTTCATGAAACCATGTTTTAAGTAAGAACGTAAAACAGGCCAAATTTAGCCATAAAAAGGCCAATATGTCAAACTTTAGAAAGGCCAAATTTTAAAAGCAATATGGCTGCCTCGAATCTCGTAAATTTAGTTAAATAAAAATGATAAAAAAATAATAAAAATGGAAACTTTTCTAGGTTTATATCATCGTTTCTGTCTATTAATTTGCTTTATATAAAAATAAAAAAAGGTTTTATAGTTTGTTTGTCTGTCAACAAAAAACAAAAAAACAAAAATAACATCATGTAAGGGTGGTAAACGGTTGACATGATTGAAGCCTAGGTAAGCGTGGGAAAATATATAACTAAATATAATCGTCCACAGCAACAGTACCTGTTAAAAAATAAGAAAAATATAATAAAAACGCCCCCCAAAACACATGAAAACAAAACCACAGGAAATAGCATCTTGTAAGGGGTGAAAAGACGTTCCAAATTCGAAAAATAAATAATGGTACGCATGCGTTCGTTTATGTATGAAAAAATGGATTCTGGAATGATAGAATTGGCCGGTCTCAGCGAATCAGATGGGCCGGATTTAGGGAAGGGAGAATTTATTATTTTTTAATCGAGAAATAGAAATATTATATTATGTGCATGTAGCTAATAACCAGTTACGGTGAGTGCAATGTGAGTAGCGTTGGAAAATGTAGAATAGGTCTCGGTGTCAACTGGTAGCAGTGGGAGGACTAAATATTTATAGAAAAAATAGGTACTCCTATTTTTATAGATTGTAATAGTGTTGCTCCTATGGATACCAATGTATCATTTTATTATAACTACTTAATGTGTCTAAAATTGTGTTGGAAAATTACATATGAGAGTGGCTTATAGCCTAGACGTAATGAATTAGTATGTGGTATCTGTTCTTACAAACTTACGATACTTTGGTCCAGAGGGGAATTTCTGAAGTCAAAGTATTATATAGGAGAAAATTTTTCTATTTTAATTCAAATTATTCATTTGTTTAAATTTTTTCTTGGCAATGCACTAATTGTATAATCGAGAAGCGGTACTCATCCTAAACGGGTTGATTCGGTCTTCTTCGAAAAAGAATCATGGATATATGAAATTTCCGAGCGGTCCTGAGTCGTGTGAATATCTCGTCTGGGAAGATGACGGCATTAAGTTTTTAATCTCTGGCAAGGATGTGTGCTCCTAATGCATATTAATAATTGGGATGTTTACTAAATCATCATATAGTAGACGTATAAGGCGACTTTCATTGCTGGAAATTGGCAAAATAGGAAATTTAAGATATCTGAAATATTAGATGGCGTCTTATAGAGTTAAATGAAAGGGGGTTATCATCAGGTCTATATATATATATATATATATATATATAAAAGAGTGTAGCTATCAACAATTGTAGGTTTTTAAGACTTTTATCATTTTTTAATATTTTAAAATATTTTTATAATGCGTTTCAAGCTTTATTCAGCTCTCTTCAGATATTTTTATATAAAGATTTTTTTAGGGAAAAGTTTTGACTTTCTTTTGGGGATACATATTATCTGCGGCAACACTAATTCTGTTTTTCAGAGAAATACTAATCTCAGACTTTTTGTTACCAGAAGTCGATGCGCTGGTCAAGAGATCGATCAGTTAGAGTTAAGTGCATTAAGTAGGCGAGGAGTTTTGAATCTATTTGGTGAATATTTTTATGAGTTTCTTTCATTTTGATGTGTATGTATGTGTGTCAGCGTGTTTGTGGTTAAGGCGAGGGTTGTGTGAATGTGTGTGGGTCAAGATCTGTGATTTCCTCTTTCACATGTGTGTGCTTGTGTGTGTGCCTGTGTGTGCGCACGCCCAAGCGTGCGTGTGTGTGTGTGTGGGCTAGGGCGGGAGTCGTATGTCGCGTGCGTGTATGTGTGCACAACGGTTAAAATCTGTGATTGTTTTTATTTTCACATGTGTGAGTGTTACGATATATATATATATATATATATATATATATATATATATATACGAGGGGCGTGCAATAAGTAATGCCCCTGAACCACTTCCCATAGCAGTAGAGCAATGAAACTTGGCACAGTTATTAGTCTTTCTCTACATAGGAACCACCCAAAGTTATGCATTTCTCCCATCGTTTGATTCAGCTCTGGACACCGTTTTTATAGAAAACCTCAGGTTGGTCCTCCAACCACGACGTGACATCAGAAATCAAGGCTGCATCATCTGGGAAACGCTTTCCTTTCAAAAACAACTTCATGGCTAGGAAGAGGTGAAAGTCAGAAGGGTGCAAGGTCAGGAAAGTAGGAAGGATGGGGAAGGATTTCATAACCACACGCCCGTGTTTCTGATTTAGCGACATGCGAGTTATGGACGGGAGCGTTGTCCTGCAGAAGGAGGGTACCTTTGCTGATCTTGCCCCACCTCTTGATTTTGATAGATTCCCTTAATTTCCTCAGAAGTGAAGGATAATAGGCTCCTGTAATTGTGGTACCCTTTGTCAGGAAATCTATCATCACTACTCCGTCCTGGTCCCAGAAGACTGTGAGCATGACCTTGCCAGCGGAGGGCTGCACCCTTACCTTCTTTGGAGGTGGTGAGTCCAAGTGCTTCCACTGCATTGACTGGGCTTTGGTATCTGGATCATAGTGATGGACCAAGGTTTCATCCTGTGGAATCAGTCTTTTGAAACACTTTGACTCATCTTCTTGGCACATCTTCAAATTCATCCTCGAGCACTCGACGCGTTCTGGCTTCTGGAATGGTGTGTACAACCTGGGAATCCATCTGGCAGACACCTGTTGCATATGCAAATGGTTATGAATGAAAATTTCCATAGATCATGTACTAATCTTGACATCTTGGGCTATTTGGCGAATAGTAATGCGCCGATCTTCCAAAATGGCAGCCTCAACTTGACGGACAGATGCCTCATCAATGGCAGAAGGGGGGCGACCGGGTCTGGGAGCTGTTTCCACAGACTTCCGGCCATGTTTTAATTCACGATGCCAGCGTTTACAAGGTCATATGATGGAGAATTATCACCATAAGTTTCTTTCATTTCATCAAAAGTCTCCTGTGGTGTGCGTCCTTTCAAATACAAACACCGGATCACTGCTCGACATTCAGCAGGCTCCATTTCACATCTGACTCAGTCTAAACACCTGTAAAACAGAAACCACAATTAGTTCAGAGCTGTAATTTGCCACATAACCCGTAGACATGTAAATCATTGCACATGCAAAATTTCATCTAGATCAGACAACTGGAAGTGGGTCAGGGGCATTATTTATCACACGTCCCTCGAATATATATCGTTGGTTATCATCGCAACACATTAAAATGTATTTAATAAAACAATATTTTATTAATCTTATAAAATATGTCTTACACGTGTTTTGTTGTATAGTAGAGACTCACAAAACAACTCATTAGAGACAAAATATATTAATTAGAAAGCTTTTTATATGCAATTTAAACGGCTTTGGTAATTAAAATATATCAATAAAAACAAACGGAAATATTTAAAGTCTACAAATGTAAATTTCTAAAAATAATTATCGTAGTGTTTATAGGCATCCACCATTGTAAAACAATTGAATTAATATATATAAATATATATATATATATATATATATATATATATATATATATATATATATATATACTAGCAAAAGTACCCGTCGTTGACTGGGTTCAAAAACAGCCTACAGAAAATGGACTCTGATTTATGAAAAGGAAGAGTTGTAAAGAGATAGTTTCGAATTTGGGGTTATCAAAATCAAAGCAAAATATGATGAAAGTAAAAATAAAATAGATGAACCCCATAATTTTATTATATCATATTTCTTCCAACTGAAACATAATTATCAAAGTATACTTACGCAGATAGATATGAAAAGTCTTTATTAAAGCTTGTGCCTATTTCTATTCCATGGAGGCCAGGCGCGAACGCAGACCCCACAATTTTATTATACCACCCTATTTAAGTTAAAACATACTTATCAATGTATTATTATGTACGTCTCTATCAAAAACACTTGTAAACTTTTTTTTTTGATTTTTTAATTTTTTATTTCCATACTTTGTGGCCCAGGCGCGAACGCAGACCCCACAATTTTAACGAACCACCGTTCTGCCAGATCAAACATACCCATTCCTGTGTCTTGATACATCTATCATTATATGTAATCAGTTTTTTAAAATAGTCAACCACATAGGACCCTATTCATGATCAGACACACACACGCACACACACACACACACACACACACACACAGGCATTCATCTTTAAGTTAGTAAAGCATTTCGTCCAAGGCATGAAAATTGTTAAACAAAATGTTTTTACTATTTTGCTGTTTTGCTATAAAAAATAAAGGTACAAGATTCAATTTGAAATTTATTTATCTTCAAAGTACACTTTTATAAATTTTACAAAGTAAGTTATAAAAACTTAATACTTTTTAAGATTATATTTTATTTAATTTATTAATTTGGATTTTAAAAAATGAATGTGGTTTTGCATGTATTTATAAAAACTCTCCTACTCTCTATTTCAGTTTGTATTTTTCCTCACACCAAAACTTATTTTGCAACCCCCTCTTTATATTATTACAGGTCTGAATATTCTCTCTGTTTCAGTCTGTATTTCTCCTCACACCACACCTCTTTTTTGCAACTCCTTGTTTGTCATACATATTTGAATAATGCGACAATCTGATTTTTTTAACAATAACTTTAAAATAACTTTTTTAGATTAAATTTTTTAACTTCTTTCAGAATAGAAAATCTTTACAATTTAATAAGGAACATATTTCATATAGATTTCATTAAAATATCCAGTGGATAATGAGAAAAATAGACATGAAAATTTCAAAAGGACTGTATAACTGGTTACGCTCGATAGTAGTCCTCGCCAGCGAAAATCTTTGTTATTGTTATTCTATTATTATTATTATTATTATTATTATTATTACTATTATTATTATTATTTAAACATCGCGCGAGGACTAATATATATATATATATATATATATATATATATATATATATATATATATATATATATATACTGGTATCAAATTATTAACAAGATAACATTTTTTACCAGTGTCAGAAACTTACTGGTAGTTTCGTTTCAAAAGCTTCGGAAACGTTGGCAATGCTGAGCTGTGAAATTTTCGTACTGTTCCGTGCAATGGAAACAACTTGTCATCGTAATTGCTGAATCCACGGTATTTCAGGTGTGTCAAATTATTGGCAAAGCAGTTTGTTTTCTCAATAAAATGTGGCGTAAAGGTGGTTTGAGTAGTTCTGAAAAGTGTACTGTTACAGAATATATAGCAAATGGAAAAACTACCCTCGAAATATCGAAAATGATAGGAAGGTACAATCAAACTATGATAAACGTTGTCAAGAACCCTACAAAAATACGTAAGACAGCTGATAAAGGTAAATCTAGAGTTGTTTCACGCTGTTCTCTACTCCAAATTAAACGTGAAGTTGTTAAGAATCCTGGGAAGAAGTCGAGAAGTCTTTGACCAAGCCGAATTGAATAATGTCTCAAAAGGTACTCGATGTCGCCTTCTAAAAGAAGTGGCAAAGTCTGTTAAGCCTGTGACAAAGGTTCCATTAAGGAAACATCACATACACAACCGATTGAAATTGGCAGAGGACAAGATGAAAACGGATTTATCCAAAGTTTTTTCCACGGATGAAAAGCATGTCACTCTTGATGGCCCAGATGGCTGGAGCAAGTGATGGGTTTTAGATGGACGATATCGTCATCAGCGTTTAAGGCATCAACAAGATGGTGGTGATATAATGATTTAGGCTGGCATTATCGGAGGCACTTTAGTTGGCCCATGGAGAGTCTCAGAAGGCGTAAAAATGACGTCAAATGCTTGCATAGCTTTTCTGAAAGAGCACTTTGAACCATGGCTGGAGAAGCAAAGGTTGACGTGCAGAAGAACCATTAGTTTTATGCAGGATAATACTCGCTCCCATGCTGCAAACAAAAGTAAAGAGTATTTGCAACAACTGGGGTTCTCTGGGCTACGAAAGATGGAGTGGCCTGCAAATTCGCCCGATTTTAACCCAAGTGAGAACCGTTGAAGTATCATGAAGCAACCCCTCAATGCAAGTGGACGCCAATTAAAGAGCAAATATGAGTTGTGAGATGCTCTCCAAGAGGTATCGCGAGGAAGAACTGTTCCCGAAATCACAAATTTGTCTAATTCTGTGAACCAAAGTCTTTTACAAGTCATTCATAAAAGAGGATCGCATATCCTCTACTAATTATGTCAACGTAGAAATTGCTACGTAAAAAGATCATTTCAATAAACAAGTTATGAGTATATTGTGTTTTTTCTCAACCTAGTTAATAACTTGGCACAGTAGAATCAACAGATATTCCTATCTTCTGCCATAGTTTCGCTAATACTGCTTTAAATACTTTTATTTTCTGACTGAAGTAGCTGAATATTATTGGAAGCACTTTCTCAAAGTTTCATGGATTTTTAGTCACTCGTTCCTTAAACATTAAAAAAATGTAAACTCGTTAATAATTGGATACGCAGTATATATATATATATATATATATATATATATATATATATGCATATATATGCATATATATATATGTATACATACATATATATATACATATATATATGCGTTTTATTTTTTGTTACCGTATCTTTCACAAAAACGCATATTTGCTCTACAACAGTATTGAGCACTTTCTTCAGTTTTTATTAATTACCATCTCCACTAATTACATTTTTACCCCAAACAAGGCACATTGCCACTTTGGTTTAGGGGGTTACTATCAGGGACATAGGCATCAGGGGTACTGTGTAGTGAGTTGGGCAGCAAGATGTCGGTTCACGTTGCACTTGAACTTCTGCATGTCAGTACAGTTGGGGAAGCAGGGACCGGCAGGGAATTCCAAAGTCTAGCTGTCCTGGGGAAGAAACTACTGGAGTAGAAGCCTCTCTTACATCGAGGAATCTCTATTGTGAAGGGGTGGGATTTAGCTGCTTGTCGGATTTGTCGGGGGTATTTACGTCGAGGGGGCACAAGTGCTTGCAGTTCATCAGAGTATTCACCGTTAAAGTACTTGTACAAAAGGCAGAGGAGTGCAACATTTCGTCGATGGGACAGGAGCTGAAGTTTAGATGACATTTCAGGACCTATCATATTGTCGACTCTCTTTTGAACCTTGTCTAGGTGCGAGAGACTAGTGGGAGATGCACCAGCCCAAATATGACAACAATACTCCATACATGAGCGAATGGTGGCCTTATAGAGGTATAGGATACTTTCGGGCGTTAGTATCTTTCTAGCACGGTAGAGAGAACCTACCTTCTTCGCAGCGGTCCTGGCGATACTCTCAATGTAATTGTTCCAACTCGCGTTTCCTGAGAGCGTTAGGCCGAGGAGTTTAAAGGACGTACTTTCAGATAAATTTCATTGGCCATGTCTATTGGTGGTAGAGAAAGTTTCTTGTAATTATTGAAGGAAACGAGTTTAGTCTTGGCAGCATTGAATGTGACCATCCATTTATGTCCCAACTCCACTACAGATCGGAGGTCATCCTCTGGTGCTTCTCCCATTTCTTTAGATATGTGTTCATTTGTTTTCCTGTCGTGTCTGTTATAGAGCATGGTGTCGTCAGAATATATATCCATTTCACAGGCAATTTTGTCAGGGAGGTCATTTATGAATACTAGGAATAACAGAGGTCCTAGGATATATATATATATATATATATATATATATATATATAGATAGATAGATAGATAGATAGATAGATAGATAGATAGATGGATAGATAGATAGAACTGGCTGGTTTAATCATATATTTATCAGAAGTCCGAGTAATTCCCAATCATTTAGGATTCATTGCCACGACTAAATTAATTTAACTGGTTTTGAACTAGTTATAAATCTGTTCTTCTCTTTTTCTTTCCTCATTGGTTAATTATTTCATTTAACTTATTTATTAATTTTGTTTTCATTGGTTAATTTCATTTCGTTTTATTTATTTACTTTTTATCTTTTTTTTCATTGGTTAACATTAATAGCGTCCTTAAATATTTGTAAAGTTATTAAAATATATACATACATATATGCACATATGCATATTAAAATATATACATACATATATACACATATGCATATACACATGTAAATATGTACACACATACACATATGTATGCATAGATATAAACGTGTATATATATATTAGTGATATATACATGTACTTATGTATACATGTACACATAGATACATATATATATAATTATACACATGTATGCAAATATATACATATGCATATATATACATATGTATATATAAATATACGCATATTTATACATATATGGACAAATGCATATATATATACATATTTATACATACACAAATATACTTATCTACATACACGTACACACGTGCATATATACATATATATATGCATATATATATACATATGAATATATATACATACATATGCAAATATTTACATGCATATATATGCATATGCTTACACACATACATATATATGTATATATATATATATATATATAAAGTTATGAAAATATATATATATCAATTAAGCTATACAAAATATTCCGCGTGTCATTGTCGTAGCTTAATTGTCATGTATATTTTATAACTTACTACCTAGCTTTTTCTATTTATTGAGCACTGTTGAAGTAAATACTAAAAATTCGGGCATAAATTTATATATTCGCATATTAACTTATGTGACTAAATGAAGTAATCACATATATATGTGTGTGTGTGTGTGTGTGTGTGTGTGTGTTTGTGTGTTATTTGAGAAGGAAAACTGAGAATTAATAAATAGCAATCAGTGTTTCGTCCCTATTTCAGGGGACATCATCAGGATTTTGTAGGAAAAATGTAGAAGAAAACGATAGCAGACACATGCAAGTGAAAAAGGAAAACATCCTAAAGTCCTTCCCATTCTGGATCGAAACTATAAATGTGCGTGCGGAAAGGTTTGATTATTCCATGCTTATATATACACATTAAAATGATTGTTCAAATACACATGTACATTATGTACATTTATATATATATATGCATTATAGTTAAATATTAATTATCCTTTTATACCTACAGACACTTATGTTTCATGCTTACGCAATCATCAGTGAAGGATGTCAATTCCTGCAGGTCGAAAAATTTGAACCTTGCCACGAAGCCACCTTCGAATCCATTAGCTAAGCCTCTACCTCCGGGCCACCAAACAAGTGCCACAAGGATGAAGGGAATCTATCTACTATTATAGAAAAAATTATTTTGTGTGTATATGTGTAAGTTCGTTCTACATGGGTTCCGAAACGGCTAAGCCTATCTTTTGCAAATTTCGCACAAAGGTAATTTATATGCCTGGCAGTGTTCTTATACATGTTTCGTATAGAAATTCATACGACGTTTCGAAAATCGAAAAAATCCGATTCTAAAAATAGTTTTTATCCATAGAAAGGAAGAATTTTCATAGGAGAATATTTTACGTTACACCGGCAAAGGAAATAATAAAATCTCAGCAAATAATTTCTTCTTTTTTAAAAACACATTTATTGACACAGACTACAGCTCGAATGATCCCTTGTTCAAATCCGGGTGTATTTTACCATTTTTAATGTTTTCTTATTAATAGGTTGAATTTACGATGAAAAATGAACCGTTTAAAATCAGCGCAAATCATTTCTTCGTTTGCATATGCTAAAACTAATTTGAGCTTTTTAAAAATACTTAAATAAAAAATAGAACAATGCAAAATTATATTCAGTATATCGCACACTAATCATTGTATTAGCCGACTTTCCGTGAAAAAAAAAATAACAATTACAAAAAGGGATCAATTATATAACGGTGAAAAGAAAAACTAAAGTTAAATTGAAAGATTTGCAGGGAATCATTTCAGAGGTATTACTTTTTACAGGAAGAATATCCTGGGGCAAAAAAAAAATCAGTTCATGGAAATTCCGACCGATGAAGTAATCACATATGTGTGTGTGTGTGCGCGCGCGCGTGTGTGTGTGTGCGTGTATGTGTGTATGTGTGTGTGTGTGTCTGTTATTTGGGAAGGAAAACCGAGAATTAATAAATAGTAATCAACGTTTCGTCCCTATTTAAATGTCTCTAATTTTATAAATGATTGTCTAGATTTAAAATTTTTTTTTTTTAAATAAATTTGAAAACAACTGCTTTTATAACTTGAATGAGCACGTAGAAGTTATCTTTAACTGTGGGAGAACGATTATGAATTCAAGGAGGAACCAGCGATTGTACTTTAGTCGGCCATTATATTTAGAAAAAAACGACGATGTAGAGGAAAAGGAGCAACATCTTTTCTAAGGTCAAAAAAAGGTGTAAAGGTTAAACGGAATTATCATCACTAGATTGTGAAGACAATTTACATTTCGTCAAGGTGAGAAAGCTGAGCTGTGACATTAGAACTTTACTTAAGATGTGTTTATCATAATAGTTAAATGTTAACTAATCGGCCGGGAGATCGGTGTTCAATCCTCGGTAAAGTAATAACAAAGATTCCAAAAATTGTACTTGATGTTCATTTCCTAAATGTTCGGCGTTATAAAAATGTAAATCAATGTTACTTGGAGTAATATCGAATGAAAATGGAGCCTTCGGATTCCTCTTGACTATGGTTGACCATTTTACTTTTATATATAGGTAGAGGATTGCATTTGAAGTGAGATACTTCGTTGAGAGCTAGAATTACCAAACCATTTTTCCAGAAGTGAACCATACCTTTTATCTAAGTCAAAACGACGATCCGAGCGTTGGTGGTAAAAGGAAAAAAGTTTTAGATTTATAAATATATTAATAGAAAAGAGCGAAAAGCACAATGACCAAAGGAATTTTTTGATGTTGCAGAAACCATCATTATTTTAATGAATTAATTAGGGAGACAGTTTATTTTGTATTTCAGAGTCGACATGAATGAATATCTTTTGTCGATCAACACTCGCGGCGCCGAAGTACCTTTGCATTTAGACAGATATGAACGACAAGAAAAACAAAGCAAATGTGATATTTGCTAAATAAGTCAACGAGCATCATCGATAAAGGAATCACTATATAAAATGGATACGCGTGTTCTACTGAGTCGCGTGTGCGTACACGCGTACGTCCGTGCGGCTGTGATAAAGCACGGCTTACTGAGCAACGTGAATATGTTGATTAATTGTACTTAATTGTCGGAATGTTAAATGGCGGAAGTCATCGCTGAGTGATCGGCGTCATTGTCTGGCGATTGTCCTCTTTGATCAAAGATTTATCATCTTCTATGACGAAGATGCGAGAATGGATACAAAAAAAATGTAATAACATTACCCGTAGCGTACGCAGAGAAAGTTATTATTAATAACGAGCAAAGATGCCCGCGTTTTGCGCGTAGCTTTGCTGTACGGCCGAGTACCCGCTTCGCAGAGATCTTTGCATTAAGTGATTGTTTAAGAGCCGCACTATATATATATATATATATATATATATATATATATATATATATATATATATAATGATTGCAACGTCTTATCAGACGAGTGCCACTCCCTCAGACATTTAAAATCCATGAGCCCAAATGTCTGAGGGAGTATCTATACAAAGATGATATTACAGAGTCTTAGCTTTGTACGACAGCTAAGTCTCTCTCTGGGTTCAAAATGTTGAGATCCAGCAACAATCAAGAGCAAGATAGCCAGCAACAAATTAAACTGCAGACCAGCTTAATGCGGGTACTGGTCTCCCGTTTTATGTTTTTTTAAATCAGAGATTTGCTTCTCCTAGGAAGGTTGCCTTCACCACGGCTTAGGGAGCCCTCTCCACCCCAATACACATATACACACACACAAATATACACGGTGCTAGTTGGCCGTTGACCCAGAAAAAGAGTTCATTCGCCCTTTGGAAGGTCTTGTTTTTTAATCCTTCAGGGAGACTAGCCGCCCTCCTTACCAAACGAGTTTGGTGGGGGGAACCAGTTTAGTCGCCGGTGACCCGACCATGAGGCAGGTAGTACTGGGTTACAGGGTACCAGTAGCATATGACATGACCTGACATATATATATATATTATTATAATATATATATATATATATATATTATTTCATTTTTTTATTACCGTTTTATCTGTTTGGCTACATACGTTTCAGATGTTGGACCATGTTTACGGTCTAACAGCCTCGTCAGGCCTTACAGAAGTGGTTGTTAGTATTAGGAAGAATTGTTTTAGAAGAAATACGAGAGAAAACCATCGCATTCTTCTAATTAATTCTTCCATTCGTAGGGTGAGGTTTAACAGGTAGTTTCTTTTACTTGTCGTTGGTATGTTCTTGAGCGACAAGTTGAAGTTCACCTTTTCCATAATAGTAGGTAGAAAACCAAGTTTTTATGGTATAGTTCTTAACTGGGTATGAGAAGATATTTTGTAAAACTGGTAATTAGTAAAAACCTGAAGGGAGTGCTCAATACTGTTGCAGAGGAAATATGTGTTTTATTTTTTTATTACCGTTTTATCTGTTTTGGCTACATATGTTTCAGATGTTGGACCATGTTTACGGTCTAACAGCCTCGTCAGGCCTTACAGAAGTGGTTGTTAGTATACAAGTAAAAAAAGCTACCTGTTAAGCCTCACCCTAAGAATGGACGAATTACTTAGAAGAATGCGATGGTTTTCTCTCGTATTAATTCTACCACAATTCTTCCTAATACTAACAACTACTTTTTCTCCCACACATAATATAACGCAACGTGATTTTGTTTAAACTATATCTATCTATCTATATATCTATAAAAGAGAAGAAAAAAAACGAAAACCAGGGAGGAAAGCGATTAAAATAAAGCAATGTTATTTATTAGACGAAGAGAACACAACACGTACAGTGGAAGCAAAATAACGGTTTTGCACTATTGAGCACGTTGTGTTAGGGTCTAAATTAAATTGATCTTACGTTGTCAAGTGCAAAATCAATCCCAGCGTGTATACAGTCCCGTAAATGTAGATTTATGTTATATTAATGTAACTAGATGGTGCTTTTGCTCGTAACGCATCAAGGAAAGCTATGGACGGGTTACACTCTCCTTCATAAATATACTGTAATGTGGGGTGCATCCTGTTACGATGTGGAAGATATACTATTACGATGTGGGAGGACGACCTTATACAACACATGGGTCCCACATGGCAGCGGATAACTAGAGACAGAGATAGATGGCTAAAGTTCAGGGAGGGATTCCTTATTGAGTGATAAAACCCTTACTGATTGATTGATTGACTTGTCCTGAGTCGGGTACTCCTTTAGTATGTATATAGAATGAAATATGTGCAGTTGTTTTTTAAATTTGTTTTTCTAAATGTCTCTAATTTTATAAATGATTGTCTAGATTTAAAATAATTTTTTGAAATAAATTTGAAAACAACTGCTTTTATAATTTGATCGAATTTATTTCAATATCAGATACAACATATAATCAATTACATAATCAATACAATTATTTAATCGATTACAAAAAAATTTCTTTTTGATTCAATTTATTTGCAATGTAAAAAAAGCAAGATGCAATAAGCAACTATTTTTCATTTTTTTATATTAGTTGTGTTTATACCATATAAATTATTTGATCGATGGAAATGTTTTCTAATTAAATATTCGTTGCTCACAGACATTACGATGCAACTCTTGCAATGAAAATATGCCAACAAAGAAAATAGATGACAAAATGAATAAACATAATAAATGAGATCATCTACATTGGAAAGCGACATTATTGTGATAAAACAAATAAAGTATGATTTAAACTAAGAATACAAATTTGTCTGTTGTTTATTAAATAATTGAGTCAGACTTCAATACAGATGCTGTGTGGTTGGACGTAGGGTCGAAACAACCGATCAACCGATGTCTCTTTAATGTCGCGGCGTGTCGATATATATATATATATATATATATATATATATATACATACACATATATATATATATATATATATACACTAGCAAAAGTACCCGTCGTTGACTGAGTTCAAAACCAGCCTACGGAAAATGGATTCTGATTTATGAAAGTATAATAGGTTATGAAAAGGAAGGGTTGTAAAGAGATAGCTTCGAATTTGAGGGTATCAAAACCAAAGCTAAATATGATGAAAGTAAAAATAAAATAGATAACCCCATAATTTATTATACCATACCTGTTCACTCTGAAACACTTATCACACTATTCTGTGGATCTATATTAAAAAACCTTTTTAAACTTTGTGACATATTTCCATTCTATGCAGATGAGGCGCGAACGAACACTCCATGATTTTATTATACCATATTTCTTCAAACTGAAACATAATTATCAAAGTATACTTACGCAGATAGACATGAAAAGTCTTTATACCAGTGTGTGCTTATTTCCATTCTATGGAGGCCAGGCGCGGACGCTGACCCCACAATTTTATTATACCATCCCTATTTAAGTTAAAACATACTTATCAAAGTATTATTATGTACATCTATATCAAAAACATTTGTAAACGTTCTTCTTTAAATTTTTTATTTCCATATTTGTGAACCAGGCGCGTACGCAAACCTCACAATTTTAATGAATCATCATTATGGCAGACTAAACATACCACTTCCTGTGTCTCGATACATTTCTATCCTTATATGTGATCAGTTTCCTATATAGTCAACCATATAGGAACCTATTCGTGAACAAACACACACAGACGTTCTGCTTTATATTATATACATATATATATACACACATATATACATATATATACATACATATATATACATATATACATATACATACATATATACATATATATACATATATACATATACATACATATATACATACACATAAATATACATATATATGTGTGTATGTGTGTGTGTGTTTTAACATTATGTGATAGTCTGCTGCCTTTAATGTGTGTATAACGTCTGGCATCAGGTATGTGCGTGTCTAGCCGCACTGATGAGCTGTGATACAGCGAAACAGCACTGTGTGTTGATGACTGTATATATGTATATAGATACATGCATGCATATATATACACATATATATACATATATGTATATACATATATATATACATATGTATATATATACAAATATATATATACATACATGTATATATGCATATATATACACATATGTATATATATACAAATATATATATACATACATGTATATATGCATATATATACACATATGTATATATATACAAATATATATATACATACATGTATATATGCATATATATACACATATATATACGTATATATATACTCATATATATATATATATATATATATATATATATATATATATATGCGTGTTTTAACATTATGTTATCATCTGCTTCCTTTAATGAGGGTATAAGGTCTATTGACCTTCTTTAGTGTTCATGTGTGTGGATATTTTTATAACAATGTGTATAACAATTATTGGCAACGACAACTTACACAGATGGTCTTTACCAAAGAGATTGATAACATTGTTGGTATCACCAGCAAAAGACACATACCTACACAAAGTTTCTTTTATGCTTCTTGAAATTAAAGATGCTTTTCATTCGAAATGGGAAACGCCAAGATGTGAACTACATTTAGACACAATCATTTATTTCCATGCTAGGTCCATTCTCAGAGTTTGGGCACACTTCGTACAAGTCTACCCTTTGCTATTTCGCCTAAACATTGAATCACACGACCCCTGTTTCTCCGCTAACTAATCTCTATACATGTATCTTTAAACGACAGTGTTGTGTAATTAACACCACATGCCCAAAAACACACATCTACGTAGCACAAAAATCTTATCAATCTTGTCACATAATTTGTTTATGTCAGTTAACATTCTATTCACCGAGTTAAAACTTTTGAGAACTATTTAAACATATTTAATATTTATTTTGCTTTGATAATATTTTTTCCTGTTTCGACTTACTAATAAGAATAAATGTCCAGTTTACTTGACGTTGCCCGGACCAACTACGCAACAAAGAATACGTATCCTAGATCCAAATTATTTACTACTATCCTGGGTGCCCGGCGTTGCCCAGGAGTTTGGGGCATGTGTTGAGCAAAAGAAAAGTAGTAGTAGGCAGGAAGGCTCGAACCAGTGTCGTGAAGTCGGAAAAGAAGGTGAAAGAAAATCTGGCGTCTTTCCCCTACTCCATGACGCGACCGGAAGTTCGGAACGTTACAATTAGGCAAAGCCAATCCAACCGATACGATAACTTGCAAAAATGGTTCGCAAAAAAATCGCCCCCACCCGTATAGAAAGTTGCCCAGTTGAGGGCTAAGGAATAAATGTTTTGGTCCAATTTTTCGATATTTGTCGTCCGAGACGTCGTGCTTTGAAATGATATCAATCTCGTGAAAACCCGTCGCTTTTGTCGAAAGTGTTAGGCAGACATACATACATACATGCATACATACATACATACACTTAAACCTAAAGGTGAGATTTATATTATAGATAACAATAATAAAAAAAAGTAGGACAATCATATTAGAGTGATATATAATACAAATAGCAATAAAATGAGAGACCTTTTGTGCTCTAGGAGGTATTTTTCTACATAGTCACTCCATCATCAATAAACGTTTGAAAACCTGTTTCGATGCCTTGGTCCTAAACATCCGGGGCGCACTTTGTCACACGCATCTTTGTCGCCCTTCTTAAATCAACGAACCCGTCTCCTAACTCTGCTGACATCAGCTGCATCGGATTTGAAAACATTAACAGGCGCCGATGAATGTTGATCGGTTCAATTTTGTTCTGCGTGGAAGAATTCAATGACACATCTCTGCTTCTGACGCGCGTCTATGACAGGAGTTGCTTTCTTCGAATCTCACATCGTCAATATTTTTAATAGAAAGATGACACTTTCAGGTCATGAAAGCAGTAGTTCAGCCATTATAATAACGCATTTGCAATCCCCTCTGATCGGCGGAAAGAAAAACAGTAGACATTACTTTTGAGTCTTCCCTTGTATTACTACTATAACAACTGGGTGACAAACAATACAGTAATAGAATTAAGCAACTACTAAATTCTATTTATTTACAGTGTCACACATCGAGTAGTCACGTAAAATAACAGAACATGTAATACAGTAATGCAAAACACGTGGTCTGTTTTAAATGTCTTCTGTAAGATCAGTAAAACAAAATATCAACAATAGAACAAATGATATAGGAATAGTAAATGGTATTATTAAACTCTCTGTATTTACTTTCATCAGTACTATCACGCACAAAGAAAATCTGTGATTCTATTACGGATTAAAGAGAGTCTATAATGAACATCATTTTCGTGGCACACAAGTGATGCAGTGTGAAGACCTCTGTGTTAGCTTGCGAAATGTAAGTAAAAATGATATAATTTCGGTAAACGTTATTAGCAAAGTTTACAAGATTTTATGTCTACTTGTAAACGCTGAAATTAAATAATCAGTAAGAGAAAACATACCCAAAACAATAGAAATGCAATTTGGTTTACCCCACCATATAATCAAATATTAAAAACAAGCTTCTAAATCTTATCAATAAGATAATCCCGTAAATATTATTCTATATGCAATATTAATTAAAATTAATTTAAGAATGTCTTAACACGGAAATGAGTATTAGGTCTAATAAATTATAGCAATAAAATGGAGAAAGAGAAAAAGTGACTTTAAAATATGTGATAGCCTGATCGCTGAAAAGGAAATCTTCAGAACAGTATATGTCGTTGATGTGTCGAACGTCTTAAATACAAACTCTCAGTCTTCGAACTAGTTTGTACGAAAGTGTTTGATCTCTTCAAAGGTGCTATAAAGATATTGTTCGTTCCGAACTCCATCGTATGACCGGCAATAGATAAAGGATATAACTCTAGAATTATATAGGAGCTTGCTAATCTATATAATAATACGCTAACTTATTTCATCTTCGTACGTACGTTATCACATTTCACATGCATTTTAAATCTATATAATGTATTGCATCTTCGTACGTATTTTATCACCTTCACACTTATTTAAAATCTATATAAAAATACGCTAGTGTTTTTCCCATTGTATGTAACATATCACCTTCACACTTATTTAAAATCTATACAAAAATACGCTAGTGTTTTTCACCATTGTATGTAACATATCACCTTCACACTAATTTAAAATCTATATAAAAATACGCAAGTGTTTTTCACCTTTGTATGTAACATATCACCTTCACACTTATTTAAAACCTATATAAAAATACGCTAATGTTTTTCATCTTTGTACATACACTATAACGTTTCGCACATATTAAATATATATATATATATATATATATATTACTAATGCCTTAATGTATTTCCTCTTCTTGCGCATAAGGTATTTTATATTAGAACTACGTTATCACCTTTCGCTCATATTTAAAATCTATATAATAATGCACTATTTCATCTTTGAACGTACGATGCGATTCTCTATCTATATAAAAGCCAAGTACGTCCAAGGATGGAATACTGCTGCCACATCTGGGCAGGAGCTGCTAAAAACAGCCTATCTTGCCTTGACAGAGTACAAAATAGACTTCGTGGCTTAGTGGGGAAGCCCTTTTCTCTCCCTTGCCACCTCTCTCCTACAGAAGAGACGTTTCGAGCCTGTCTTTGTTTTATCGTCATTTCCATGGCAAGTGCTCATCTGAACTCCAATCTCTGCCCCCCCCTCGCAAATCTTTCACGAAAAACACCCGTCTAGCTGAAACCACTGTCAATAATTTTCCCTATTTGTTATCTGTGCCTAAATCAAAACGTAGATTCCATGAACAAAGCTTCTTTCTTAGAAGTGCACGCCTGTGGAACTCTCTTCCGTTTGCCTGTTTCCCACCTGAGTACAACTTGGATGACTTCAAGTCCAATATAAACAAATTCCTGACAAACCGCCCCCTTTAGTAAGACACTTTATCAAATCTCCATTACTAACGAGTACTACGATATTATCCTATTGATTACTGTACACGCAATAACCCTTATCCCTGGGTGGCTTCTGGGCCTTGATAAGTGGTAACTACCATGTAAAACAAAAGCGTCATAACCTTTCACACACATTTAAAATCTATATAATAACACTTAATGTATTAGAGCTATGTACGTACGTTATCACGTTTCACACATATTTAAAATCTATATAATAATACACTAATGTATTTCATCTTGGTACGTACGTTATCACTTTTCGTAAATATTAAAAATTTATATAATAATATACTAATGTATTGCATATTTGTACGTACGGTATCAACTTCCACGCACACCTAACAAATAAAATCGGTGGGTAGTGATGTGTGATTATTTTTATGTCGTTAAATGTCAAGAAGTAAATTCGTTTTAGTATTTGTAGAATATTTCATTGATTCCAACTGTAAAAAGTAGAAAATGCTTATTGTTTTAAAGGAATTTTATTGATACTATTTTACATGGATAAAGAAAAAGAGGCATGCTTATTTTATTTATTAATTTAAAGAATATTAAAATAAGAGTGATAATTATTTCGTACAAAAGAACGGGGAGTATTCTTTTTCTTAAACCATAGCAGATATTTACGAGTATTATTTCAAAAGAAATATTACTTTTAAGATGAAAGCATACAGATTGATGAAGAAAACACGGTGTAATTTCCACAGGTCTCCGCTAATGTTTCAAAATTAAGATCCATGCTCTTAAATGAAATTTATTGTATTAATAAAACCGAAAGACTATTCAATGTCATTTATGTTTTTCCACTCGTTCAACTAATTGTAATTTTTTTATTTAATTTATATCAATACTAGACTACCCGTTACCCGTTGGGTCAGTATGTTATATTAGCTATGGAATTCGTGTATGAGCGTGACACTTGTGATGTAAAGAAAATAGTTTTTTTTTTTACATAACAGAAACATTTCTATGAAAGTACATTAAAATGAAAAAAAGAATATAGATAGATTTCTATGAGTCGTTCTGTTTATTATAATTGACTGTTTTGGAAAAAATTTTTGCAGTTATTAAATTATAAGTGGTTGGTAATACTTATAGGTAAATGTGAACTGAACAGATACCATAATACTTATCATAGTTAAATTCATATTTTAACACATCTGCTTTTTTTACATCGTTCATTTCTGTATTACGTTTAAGTTATTTTAAATCCCACTCTTCCCATGTTAAATAACAATTTCGAAATAATAACGTTAATATTTCAGTGCCCCAATTGTTCTTTTGTTTTTTTGTTTTTTCGCGTTTAAATTATCAAAATAAACAATTGTTAATACAGTCTGCTTTTTTTTTTTACATCGTTCATTTCTGTATTACGTTTAAGTTATTTTAAACCCCACTCTTCCCATGTTAAATAATAATTTCGAAATAATAACGTTAATATTTCAGTGCGCAGGTCAAAATCTGCAAAAGAAGCGATTTCTGTTTATTTGTTTACGTTGCTATGGATTAATGTTTATGCGCGCGCATGCGCAACCGGAAGTCGTAAACCGTAAAGTGGGTTACATACATCGTTACAAGGTCATTTGAGTTTTATAATTATATAGATATGTTTGCTACTTAAAAATATACAAAATACAGATTGCTTTTATTGGTTTAGAATTACTGATTCAAAATACTGAGGTTTTGTTTTTCAATTTTAACGTTTTAAAAAATACGTGAAATATATGGCGTTTTTTTTTTAATTGATAACTATTTTTAATTGTATATTTAGCACCTATCGGTGATTTCAATTTGGTTTAGGAATTCATCATTTGGTTTCAGCAGAGCGTAATCACATGCAACACAGCGTTCGATTTACGAAGAGAACGTTTGATTTTTTTTGATTTTTTTTATTACATTTTCACCCCAAACAAGGCAAACAAGGCCACGTCGTGGGGGCACAAGTGATTGCAGTTCGTCAGAGCATTCACGGCTAAAATACTTGTAGAACAGACAGAGGGATGCAACGTTTCGTCGATGGGACAGAGGCTGAAGCTAAGATGCCAGTTCAGGGCCTATCAGATTTGCGACTAGTAGCAGATGCACCAGCCCAAATGTGACAGCAATACTCCATACATGGGCGAATGGTGGCCTTATAGAGGTACAGGATACTTTCGAGTGTTAGTAGTTGTCTAGCACGGTAGAGAGATCCCACCTTTCTTGCAGTTGCCCTGGCAATGCCTTCAATGTAATTGTTCCAACTCATGTTTCCTGTGAACGTTAGGTTAAGGAGTTTGAAAGATGTACTCTCAGATAAAGAGTCGTTTGCCATTGCTATAAGTGGTAGAGAGGGTTTCTTGTAATTATTGAATGAAACCAGTTTTGTCTTGGCGGCATTGAACGTGACCATCCATTTTTGTCCCCATTCCACTGCAGATTGGAGGTCTTCCTCTAGTGTTTCTGCCATTTCTTTAGATATGTGTTCATTCGTCTTCCTGTCGTGCCTGCCATAGAGTTTAGTATCATCAGCATATATACCCATCTCAGAGGCAATTTTGTCGGGGGGGGGGGTCATTTATGAATATCAGGAAAAATAGAGGTCCAAGGATAGACCCCTGGGGCACTCCTGCATTTATATCATATTGTTTAGATGTACGACCGTCGAGGACAACCTGGTTTTTTCTCTTATCTAAGAAGGATTTAATTATGTTAAGTATTCTACCAGTGATACCGTATGATCTAATTTTCCTGAGGAGACCCTCATGTCATACCCTTTCAAAAGCCTTAAATATATCTAGAGCTACCGCTCTATCTTCCCCGCTTTGTCCAGTGAATGGTATATACGTTAAGAGATTACAGTTAGGATGTCTGCTGTGGAACGGGCTTGTCTAAATCCATATTGTTGGTCAGTCAGAAGTTTAGCATCTCTAAGGTGATGGACTAGAGCATGGTTAATTAGGTCTCACATATTTTGGCGAAAAGTGGGAGGAGGCTAATGGAGCAATAATTTGATGGGTCAGTTCTTTCCCCAGAATTCTTGAATACTGCTACAACAGAAGCAGTTTTCCAACAGCCCGGAAAGCAAGCTTCATTAAGGCATTTGTTGTAGAGTTTGAAGAGAACTGGAGCTACTTCGGCTGAGCATTTTTTTAATAGCATAGCTGGAATGAGATTGGGTCCACATGCTTTTGAAGTGTCAAGGTTTTTATGATGGCATGTACCTGAGCAGAGGTGATTTTCCGATCGTCTACGTGGCGTCTGTCCGCATAGGAAAGTCAGGTAGGGGGTGGTTGGAAGGGTCCAGTGTGGAGTTTGAGGCAAACCGACTGGCAAGCATGTTAGCCTTCTCGGTTGCTGAGGAGACAACCTCGTGATTGTTGGTTAGTGGGGGAATTGTTGATTGGCCATTATTTACTACACTGTTGTAGATTTTCCAGAAATCTCGAGTTCCTAATTTTTGTGCTTCGATGCGTTTTTTATTGGTATCCGTAAATTCTCTCTTAGCTGTCGCTATTTCTTTCTTAACGTAACTTCTAGCTTCTATATACTTCAGTCTGTTCGAACTGGGCTTATGTCGGTTAAATCTGCGGTATGCATGCTGCTTTTGAGCAATGGCAGTTGCGCAAGTCGAAGTAAACCATTGGGGAGAGTGGGGCTTACTATGAAATTTCCGCATGGGAACATGCGCTTCGATTGCAGTTTTGAACCAGTCAGTGGTCTCGTTTGCACACTGTTCAGCAGGGAGAGAAGAATATTTCCCCATGTGGCATCTCTGATTAGTTTCCTGATGGCTTCCCAGTCAGTCTTTTTATAATATCTCGTTGTTTTGAGCACTGACTCTTCAGTTTTGGCTCTAGAGTTAAGGGCGATTTCAACCATTATCACTGCATGATCAGCGTTCCCGAGTGGGCTGTGGGTCTTCGTTATGCAATCATCGGGAACTGTGGTCAAAAACAGATCTAGAAGTGATGCGGGATGTTCTTCCTGGTCAAGGAAACGGGTCGGAAACGTAACCATTTGTGATAGGGGGTGAGGTATAGTGAAGCTATCAGTTGTGCTGCCCGCTGCATCTGTGTAAGTAGAGAATCCAAGCCAGTTTTTGTGGTGGACATTAAAGTCACTAAATACATGTACTTGTGCGTTAGTGTGAGAGACTTCGCTTATTATGGTGCAGTCCGAGTCGAGGGAGAGCGGTAGAGAAAATAATAGTAGCTAATGTTGTGTTGCATGTTTAGTCTAAAGCGCATAAAGGCTTGATCATCCGTTTCTAGGTTTGTTTCTCTAGTCAGGGGGAGGGTATTACGAATGTAAACTCCAAGTTCGTGCATGTGTCTGTCAGAGTCCTTACGGCAGAGTGGGAGATATCCAGGCATGTTAAAGTGGTTAGAGGGATGGAGGAATGTAGGTTAGTCTCACTTAGTGCTAAGATATCCGGGGTATTTGTTAAGAGAAATGGTTCAACATCAGCTAAATTATTTCTAAGCCCACGGATATTTGTGAATGGAATTAAGGAATAATTTCACGAAATGTCAATTGACAACTTCTTTCGTGCGATTTAACCTGATCAGATTATTTCTCTTAGAGCATGTAAAGTCTTATGTATACGCTGATAAAGTAGACACAATATAACACTTGGAAGACAAACGCTGATGAGTTATTGCCGAAATACAGTCTAATTTAATACGCAAAGTTTGTGAAAACTTTATTTCTAGATTACGCCATACATGCTCGAGCCGCGGGAGACGCATATCCGAAATTGTATCTCTACTATTATAGTCACTCTGTGTATGTACATGTATGTGAGTTCGTCATTCCGAAACGACTGAGCCTAATTTTTGCAAACTTCACACAAAACTAATTTATATGCCTGGCAGTGTTCTTAGATATGTCTTGTACAGAAATTCATCCGATAAGTATCGAAAATCGAAAAAATTTCAATGCTAAAAATAATCTTTTTTTCTTATAGATAAAATGAATTTTTACAGGGAATATTTTACGCTACACCGAAAATGGAGAAAATAAAATTTCAACAAATCATTTTTTCTTCAAAATCAAAAACAGCATTATTGACATCTGAAAATATATCTAAGTAGTAGAGCATTCGACTACATATCGAATGATCCCCTGTACCTAACAAGTTTATTTTAATTTTTTATTATTAATAAATTCAAGTTACGATAAAAGAAAAGGTGCCATTTAAAGTCGCCACAAATCATTTCTTCATTTGCATATTTTAAAACTAAACATTCGTCAGTAGTGACTTTCCAAGGCATTCATCGTCAAGCCCAAATATAAGCTGACGTGATATTGTAAACAAACACAGAAGGAATTATTATTTTGTGTGTGTGCGTGTGTGTGTGTGTGCATTAGTTAATTGGGCAAATAATTCCTTGTTATATATAATATACAATAGAGGATTTGTTATATATAATATACAATAGAGGATTTGTTATATATAATATACAATAGAGGATCTGTTATATATAATATACAATAGAGGATCTGTTATATATAATATACAATAGAGGATTTGTTATATATAATATACAATAGAGGATTTGTTATATGTAATATACAATTGAGGATTTGTTATATATAATATACAATAGAGGATTTGTTATATATAATATACAATAGAGGATCTGTTATATATAATATACAATAGAAGATTTGTTATATATAATATACAATAGAGGATTTGTTATATATAATATACAATAGAGGATTTGTTATATATAATATACAATTGAGGATTTGTTATATATAATATACAATTGAGGATTTGTTATATGTAATATACAATTGAGGATTTGTTATATATAATATACAATAGAGGAGTTGTTATATATAATATACAATAGAGGATTTGTTATATATAATATACAATAGAGGATTTGTTATATATAATATACAATTGAGGATTTGTTATATATAATATACAATAGAGGATTTGTTATATGTAATATACAATTGAGGATTTGTTATATATAATATACAATAGAAGATTTGTTATATATAATATACAATAGAGGATTTGTTATATATAATATACAATAGAGGATTTGTTATATATAATATACAATAGAAGATTTGTTATATATAATATACAATAGAGGATTTGTTATATATAATATACAATTGAGGATTTGTTATATATAATATACAATAGAGGATTTGTTATATGTAATATACAATTGAGGATTTGTTATATATAATATACAATAGAGGATTTGTTATATATAATATACAATAGAGGATTTGTTATATATAATATACAATTGAGGATTTGTTATATATAATATACAATAGAGGATTGATTATATAATGAATAAACAATCTGCATAAATGAAAAGACCATGCAACGTCGAGCAACCAACTTGTTTAAAGTATAAATGCATAAAATTAATCTTTGGAAAAAAAACACATATTTGTATGATAAAAATGTTTTTCTGTGATTTATTTTAATTTAAAGTTCGCCGCCTCTAAAATAAACCGTCTTTTTTGTCCATACTTACCTACAGATGTATCTGTGTTTCTGTTTTGCTTTAGAAATCGGTAAAATGGGCGCCTAAAACGAACACATATCCAACGATATTATTGTACCATCACTGGACAGCACATACATTACATATACTTCACTCTGATTCCAGGTTGTTTTGAAATGTAAAGAAGCATTCTTAATAAAGAAAAGCATTCGTTTGTTTGTTTGTGTGTTTGTTTGTTTGTTGTGTGAACAGCGCATGTTTATTCAGCTTAAAGTTTTTAAACTTCAATTTTGGTCATTGTTGTGTGAACATACACGCCCTAATAATTACTAAGATCGTTGGTTGTTTTTGTTTTACGGCATATCAATCCTTTTCGGGTTATTTAATGCCGAATCCAAAGATTTTGAAGAAAAAATTTTTAATAGAATATATTTGTTGTTTTCAAGTCGGTTTCTATTTAACCCACAGTTGGAACCCTAACAGGTACTACCACTCCGGGTCAGAGTGAACCTGGGAGCAATGGTAATTAAAGGGTGGCTCCACACTCCCCAAAGCCCACAAGCTGGGGCCTCACCACAGAATATATTTTAAGGTCATATCCAGGACCCCCATTGAGGGACTTTTACCCTCTTCAGGGGGGCAGTCGGTGTATTCTAATGCTCCACCGACAGGGCCCACTAAGATGGACTTATCCATTAGCTCTATAAGCAGCAAGTATAGACCGCTCAATGAGAGCTATCCGGATGTCGTACAGAGACGACTTCCCACGGACTTACTAATCTTCCTGTATCACTAACCCTGTTCTGGATATAAATGTTCATCGTATTCTCACCAGTCGTCGTATTTTCCTACTTTCACCTTTCCCGACTCCATTACAGTCATTAAATTACAATATCACTTATGCTAGTCGCGCGCATGCTTGCAAAATAAAAAAACGCATGAGCTCAACACACCTCATGTTGATATGGGGCTCGTTATGCGGTATAATTGACGATGTATATGAAACGTAAACAGAGTATGAGCGATATAGATTTGGTTGGTTTGTTGAATCATGTGACGTAGGAAAATTTGAAGTTGAATTTCAATAGCTGTCAATATTTTAATGAGATGTAACTAGCATCTAACGCCTGGAGATGATTGCCATGTAACCACTCATATAAAAGTCATGACTCAGAAGTGTGCATTTTCTTTTTCAACACTATGGGGATAACAACACGTTTACTAAATTCCTCTTTATCTTTAATTATCAAAGTGAAAATAGTCGTTTGTTCACGTCTCTTTCATTGAGTCACAAATTTGAATAATATTAAATTTTTACATTATCTTTACTTTTATTCATCCCCAAAAGAAGGCATATAACAATTTGGACTTAAGATGTTGCTATTTAGACTATATCTACAGAGCCATTAGATAGGGAACCGAGATTGAACTCACTATACGAGTTTGTAGTGTAATGCACATCTTGTCCGTAGCTGAATACTTGAAGCTTCGCCAGGGTTATTAAGGGTATTTTTATCGTGACACCATCACTAGATAGGTTGCCTACCACGGTTTAAGAGAGTCCCATCCACCCTCGAGAAAAGGATAGACCGCGCCAGTTTCCCAACCTGGTATTTTACCCTGCGGTACATACAGCGCCTCGCTTTCCCAAATGATCATCCATCTGGTACTAACCAGGCTCAACGTTGCTTAACTTCGGTGATTTGGCGAGAACCAGTGTGTCAACGTGATTGTGCCGTATATAGCAGGGAGATGCCTGTTCACCTAAAATTTAAATATCTGTATATTGATACAGCGAGGGAAGCAGGAAATAGGGAGAGAATTCCAAAGTCTAACAGTCCGTGGGAAGAAACTATTAGAATAGAAGGCTTTCCGGCACCTAGGGATCTCAATAGTGATGGGGTGGGATCTTGCTTCTTGAAAGATTAGTCAGGGATATGTAGGTCGAGACAGCACAAGTGATATGTGTTCATCAACGCAGGTTCTATTAAAGTACTTGTAACAAAGGTGTAGGTATGCAACATTGCAGCAATCCGACAGAGGTTGGAACTTGTTTGACAATGCCGGACTTTTTAGGTTCGCGACTCTTTGTTTTTGGACCCCATTTAAGAAGGCGAGACAAGTATTAAATGCACTATAACGGATATGGAAACAATACTTCATGCATGGGTGAATGATAGCTTTGTAGAACTATAGAATACTCTCAAATGTGATTAATGTCATAGCATGAGAGACGGAGCTCATCTTCTTTGCAGAAGCCTTGGCAATATCCTCAATTCATTTGTTCCAATTCCTGTCGTCTGTGATTATTTTCTTATCAACTCCATATTCAGCAAAACCAATCTAATTTTGATTCCACGAACACTTGCTTCCTACAACTTTTCGCGACATAATTTCCCGCGCCAAATTATTTCTACTGTCCAACATGTCCAAAGGTTCATTATGTTTGTTTTTATTGCGATGCATAATAAATTTCGAATGTTGAAACACAAATGACAAATTAGGACTCTTTGTATATACAGACCGCTGGAGATTACAAGAAACTCTATCTAATACTAAACCAACTATTCATGTATATTAAAATATAGAATTATAAGCGTCTGATATCGTATTCCATAATGCGAAGTAAAAAGTAAAAGTATATATTACAGAAAAAAAACAGCTAATCAGTGTCTGCAAATGTGATGGCATTTATAACAGCCAACGTCAAAGAATACAACTGAACATCTGTGTATTCAAATTTGAGCGCGATTGTGCATTCTATTAGTGCAATACTTGCGGTTGGCAGAATAAAGTAGGACGGACAAGACAAGATAGTTTTCCGCGTTATTTGGATTCATCAGACTACTGTTCTTATCCTTAGTGTGATTTCCACATCGTTTCAATCAACGTAACCTCCGACCTTCTTCAAATGTATCTTGTCAAACTTGGGAATGCTTCTGTCGAACTCGGGAATTTGGACGGAATTACGAGCTGAACCCTTTATTTACTTTACGGGGTAGCGCGCTCTTATTCCGTCAGCCATGACTTGATAGAGTTCCTGAGTAATTCGCAATTGTATTTTTCGGTCGCCCAAAATGAAGATTGAACCTTCAACCTTCAGGAGAATATAACATTTTACAATTGATTTTCCAAGTACTGTAACCACTGCGTCACGGGTCTTTCCGTCCAAATCCCGAGTTCGACAGAAACATTCACAAGTTCGACAGAAACATTCACAAGTTCGACAAGATACACCTAAAGAAAGTCGGGAGTTACATCGACCGAAACGTTGTGAAAATGACACTCAAGATGAGAACAGTAGTCCGATGGATCCATATTTTACGAATAACCAATCCTCATCTCAAGAAGATATTTTTGTTTTTTTTATTTTCCAGATAGGAAAATAACAAAAGAAGTTTGTCCCCAAAAATGTTTTTTTAAAATGTGTTCTTGGTTGTATTTTTTATGTGTACAACCTTAGATCAGATGATAACAAAGCAGTCCGTTATTATTTGTTTTAGTCACGTGGTCACCATATAAAAGCTGGAATTTATATGTTTCCATTCTCTTTTCTTGCTTTTTAAGTATTACTGTCGAGATGGTTTCATTTACCTCCCTCAAGGTTAGACAAAAGGTCAGGTGAGCTTTTGAGAAGACAGCCCACTAGATTAGAATATTTTAGGTTACAAAAATGCTCGAGTAGCCGCATTGTCATTTGCTTGGGGTTGCTTCAGGCGACTAGCAATGAATTTATTAATTCTTTCTGATAAAGTTAAACTAGGGGTGTTGAACCTCCTAGAATTACCAGGAAACCCTTCATGGAAATTGCCTTCGATTGAAGTTACAATTTGGAAAACTAGAATTTTTGTACAGTAGTCGTAATAAGACGGGTTCTTGCTGCGAAATTCCTAACAAGACCAATTCCAGGGTAAAACGATAAAATTGTCGCCCTAGAAAAGACGACATGCTTCCATTTCTGTTTGGTGAAAACCGGAGGTCTTTTGTGTTGTAGACCATCTGCTAGGTGGCCAGTTGTGTATAAATCCCAAATGAGATTGGAGATGCGCAACTGTACAACTCATGCTTTCTACTGATCAAAGTTTTGACAACAGGACCATTGCCAACACCATCAAAATGAATCGCTGGATTGCCACGAATAACAGGGGCGTACCTAGGATGATGAAAACAAAGTTTTTCGCCGTGGTTATGGTATTTAGTGTGATTTTAGTTAGGGCCGCATCATGCCACCTCACATCGTCGAAAGCTTGATATTCAACATCAAAGTGTTCTTGGATGTGCTGAAGTACGTGGTGATCTCCTGGTACAATTAAATCGCCGCTGGCAGACCTTGGGTGCGGCAGTAGGACTCGGCGCTGACCCACAACTCCAAAAAGACCCAAGCGTGGCTTCAGAAGGAGTGCTGCGACTTTGTACCCTCTCTCACTCGCCCTCATCTTTCCCCCACCTAAACCCGTTGGACTTCGTTTGGTCAAACGTTTAGAACATCACAAACATGAACTCCAACAATACCAAAGCCAGCCTGATCGCCGCCATCCGCCAAGTATTCGCCGGGCTCTTGCCGGCACTTGTGGAAAAGGCATGCTCCTAGAACCGGGCCCGTATCGAGGCGATGATTGAAGCTAAATGCGGCTACATTGAATAGATGTCACTACTACGTGATCAAGTTACCTAAATTGAATTTTTCCACAAAAGATTTTTAAATAAATCTGTAGTGTTGTTTTCTCTAGGTCGACAACTTTCCACCCTGTAGAAATTGAAGCTCATTCGAATACTGTCCATGGAATTATCGATGGAGTAGAGAACATCTCTTATGTGAGCAAGAGGCTGTAGAGAATAAATGAGATTAAGCCACTTAATTACAAAAACAGTTTTGTGCTCTCTCAAGAAGAGAAAGTGTGCACTGAGTACCACCTCCAGATACTTAGCAGACGTACTCAATCCGGATCTGCCGCTTACATAGTAGGATTTTATCAGTTTCTTTTCGAACATGTAGATTTCTAGACTCATCACAACATGACAACTAATCATTGCTTATTTAAACCACGTGGTTAACCATATAAAAGTGGCGCCTATAAAATATATATTCTCTTTTTTCTGTTTTTTTTTGTTTGTTTGTTTTTTTAACTTTTCGACCCTGACATCGTTACAGCAACAATTTATCACATGCTTACCTCTTTAAACTTTTTTCAGTTTAGTCATCATAACGACAACATTTATTTTTGTTCATAACCCAGGCCAATTCTGTGACATGAACTTTATGGTCCCCTGACTAGTAGATAAGTGATATGGAGATTCGTGTTTACAACTTGCGCTTAGACGTTGCTTCGTCCATACGATTTTTTTAATGGAGTGTCAGCGTTTATTTGGCCCGAGAAACACTTGAAGATAAGGATAAATTAGTGCCAGGTAGACACCGTAATTATCTATTATGGTGGAACTTGAGTAAGATTTAATAATTTAAGAGGACGTCTTAACAAGAAATTATTTACATTGGAGATGAAAACCATCATGTTATAGTCAGATGGGAAGCATCCTCATAATATTAGATTTCACAGATAGACAGATTTAGCAATTTAACTTTACCTATAGAATGTTCGTTAACTTTGGAGGTGAGATAGAGTCTAAGAGAAATTGTTTACAGTCGTAGATAGAGGTGTATTTGTTGTTAATACTCTGTCGAAATTGTTGACAGTCGTAGATAGTCATGTATTTGTTGTGAATGCTTTGCAGAAATTGTTGACAGTCGTAGATAGTCGTGTATCGGTTGTGAATGCTCTGTCGAAATTGTTGACAGTCGTAGATAGAGGTGTATTTGTTGTGAATACTTTGCAGAAATTGTTGACAGTCGTAGATAGAGGTGTATTTGTTGTGAATGCTTTGCGAAATTGTTGACAATCGTAGATAGTCGTGTATTGGTTGTGAATGCTCTGTCGAAATTGTTGACAGTCGTAGATAGAGGTGTATTTGTTGTGAATGCTTTGCAGAAATTGTTGACAGTCGTAGATAGATGTGTATTTGTTGTGAATGCGCTATCGAAATTGTTGACAGTCGTAGATAGGTGTGTATTTGTTGTGAATGCTCTGTCGAAATTGTTGACAGTCGTAGATAGTCGTGTATTGGTTGTGAATGCTCTGTCGAAATTGTTGACAGTCGTAGATAGAGGTGTATTTGTTGTGAATGCTTTGCAGAAATTGTTGACAGTCGTAGATAGATGTGTATTTGTTGTGAATGTGCTATCGAAATTGTTGACAGTCGTAGATAGATGAGTATTTGCTGTTAATGCTCTGTCGAAATTGTTGACAGTCGTAGATAGTCATGTATTTGTTGTGAATGCTTTGCAGAAATTGTTGACAGTCGTAGATAGTCGTGTATCGGTTGGGAATACTTTGCAGAAATTGTTGACAGTCGTAGATAGAGGTTATATGTTTTGAATGCTTTGCAGAAATTGGGACAATCGTAGATAGATGTGTATTTGTTGTGAATGCTTTTCATAAATAGTTGACAGTCAGAAGACATATTTGTTGTGAATGCTCTGAAAAGGGCAACTATAGATAAAAGCTTTTACCATGAAAGAAAC
The DNA here is from genome assembly GCF_053919585.1 of Euprymna scolopes. Taxonomy (NCBI): domain Eukaryota; kingdom Metazoa; phylum Mollusca; class Cephalopoda; order Sepiida; family Sepiolidae; genus Euprymna; species Euprymna scolopes. Next base: position 26,164,487 of record NC_136495.1, on the reverse strand, counting down.
TCAAGAGCAAAAATATACCTGCAACGGCTCTTCTTGTAGAAAGAGTAAATAGGGTGATGAAAAAATCTCACCAATTGGATTTCGAAGATGGTTTTATATCCTTTTAATGCAGGAAATAATACCCTTTGCCGTCCTCCCTTAGTTGTGGCTACATTATTCAATCTTATGGCGTATTTGGCCCTTATACAAGTCAAGGATTGCGTCGGGAGTGAGATCATTTCTGGAGCAGTAAAAGATACAAAAAATTTTTTCCAGCGGATCTGTTGTAAGTCTTACATTTCGAGTCAGAGGTAAAGATCAGTTTAAGAAATTTGTCAAAGCAGAGTGCTTCACTTAAGACGATAGCCGTTCATTCAATCGCCTCCAAATGGGGATCAGAGCGTAGGTGATGTCCATTGACATATAAAACCTGTTATTTCATATTCCCAGGTATTAAGATGTTTTTTTTAATGTTTGCATATGCTAGTGTGTGACTTGTACGCAAAACATCTTTACAACAAATGAATTTCGACTTATCAAGGCTAAAATAGATTTGAGTCTTAAAGTTAATAGGGTGGAGTAGGCTGGTATGTGAATTAGTATTGATATTGTAAAAGGATTCGAAATGATGAATGGTCAAAATTAAATATCATAATTCATGAGTTCTATTTACGAGATCTATTTATATTATTTTTTTCATGACCACGTCATAGCACTTAGGGGAGAAATTCTGTGATAAAGTGTCCTACAATTGGGAAATTCATTGAAACAAGCTCTGTTCATGGAAATCCTATTTGTTATTAGGCACACGGAAGAAAAAAGGACGATTCTTTGCATTTGTGTAAGTTTGAAAAGTTTTGACCGTGAATGTTTTACAAATATGAATAAAAGATTGAAGCTCAGTCGAACATTTTCATGGAAATAAGACTAGCCACGTCTTTTTTTCAGAGAAAAGGGTCGTGACGAACAGAAGAGATTATCAATCATGAGATTGCGGAGTCAGTTGTTAACTTTGTCAACGTAAAAAAAGGGTGTAGTAGGAGGCACCTCCCTTGATGTGGCAGCACTATTCTATCTTAGGACATATCCGACACATATATAAACTAGAGTGCATTGGGTTTTTATGCATAGAGCCATGAATCACAAGACAACAGTAAATCCACCATTGGTTGATTTACCGTTACTTTTGCAGTTTACAGAGCGTGCTAAGATTATAACGCTGTAATTACAGACTTGAAATTTGGTATATAGGGTATTCAGAGATGTGAAAAGATTCATAGTCCGTTTTCATTTGGTAAAAAGGGCTGCTCAGGGGTCAAAATTGAAAAATTGGTACGTGCCCGTCATCAGATTTGTATCTATTTTTACTGTTTTACGAATGCGCATGCATGAATCATTCACGTGACAGATTCATTATATGTAGAATAAATATGTTTGAAATCACTTTTTAAAGCTGGCCTTATGGTTATCGTACTTTATTCACTGTCTTTAGGTTTTGGTTTTGATCTCAGCTTGAATACTTTTTTCACTTTACAAAAAGTGAACTGCTTTGAAAAAAAAAAAAACATAGTAGTCGCATGCACGTGTCAGTTTTCTTCCGTTTTTTTTCTTTGTTTATTTTTTTACTTCTTTTTTTTTTAAAGAATTTAACGACTTAAGTTTTTTCTGTTTAAATAAGTAAGAATTCTACATTAATTAAAATATAATATAAGTATTTTACGACCGAGCAACGCCACGTGGGCTGCTAGTAATTTTATAAAAAGAAAAAGGATAACGTAAAAATTTAATTCAACTCGAAAATCAGCACGATCGGTAAACTGCAGAAGTACCTATTTAGACACGTGGTAATCTCATAGGAGTCATGCCTCAGACCTTTTACTTTTTTTTCTCTCTTTTTTTCGTTCCAGCTGTCGAAATATCAATTTTTTTAATCATTTTACTCCCTCTCTTTCTCTCTCTCTCTCTTTCTCTCTCTCTCTCTCTCTGTCTGTCTTTCTCTCTCTCTCTGTCTCTCTCTCAAATCATTTTCCGGTATAATTATCGATATGGTGACAATAGTTTCTAAGAAAATCAATTGATTCGATTCCCGAACGACTTGAGAAAGTAAAAGCAAATGGTAGTGGGTATTTTGAATCTATAATATAAATCTCAACTGTTTGTTGAAATGTATGTATGTATGTATGTATGTATGTATGCCTGTCTTCTAAAACTTTCGACAGATGCGACGGATTTTCACGGGTTTGATATCGTTTTGAAGCCCGACCCTTCGGACGACAAATATCGAAAAATTGTCTAAAAACATTACTCCCGACACCCTCAACTGGGCACTTTTCTACAGGAAAGGGTCGCTTTTTTTCGCCGATATTTTCGAAAGTCATCCCTTCTTTTCGATTGACTAGCCTTAATTTAAACCTCCGACACTTTCGCTTTTTCTGGGTTTTTTTCACGTTTTTTTCCTTCTTCACGGTACGGGTTCGAGTCTGCTTGCCTACTACCACGTTTTTGGGGTTTTTTTTGTTAACACACCTCCAAACACCAGGGCAACGCTTGGCAATCATGCTAGTTTTACTTAAAATCTTATTAATTATATTGTTTTCATGCTTATTGATGTATTTTGTTTCGTAAAAAATATGATTCATAAAGAAATTACACCATTTTTTAAATATGAGAATAACTCACGCTGTATACACATATATTATATGAAAGACATTTATTTGTGTGTATGTAAGTTTGTATGGCCAGCTTAAAGTAAATATCTGTAAATCAGATATCCACAAAGTTTGTATATTCTTGATCAGTGTTGCCCTAGTTGAATATCTAAAATTTCGAAAAGTATATTCAATTGTTAGGGGTCAACTGGATCAGGTTGCATGAGAAATGGGGCGGTTCTTAAGCCATTTCGATTTTGAGAAGTGAATTACTATCTCTACTGTTATATGAAAAGAACTTTGTATGGCCATGTGTATGTGTGTGTGTGAATTCGCTCTTAAGCAAGCTTTAATTTATATTTTGTGTAATGCTAAGTGTTCCTCTTTCCTGATAAGTATTTAGCTTTGAAATGTCATGCCCTAAAAAGAGATCACTCTTCCTTTTATGCAACTTGTATTCCTCATCTCTTATTTAATATATTAATCGCTTCTCTTAACCGCGTAGAGCTTTTTCTATCTTGATGGTTTAGCTTTGTCAAAGATAAATTCTTTATTAGCTTCATTTACTATGTATGCATAAAGTGGAAATCATTATTTCCTTCGTTAGAGTGCTTTACCCATAAGAAAGCGTATAGATGTGACAAGTTTGAATGCAAAACCTGATAAATCGAATTCGTTTAAATCGAAATATAAAACAAACGACGAATATATCGAAATCTTGACTTTTACTAAAAACTTATCTATTATCATATAAAGGGCTGTTGTCCTTGTATTTGTATGTTTTTATGTCCAGCTAAAATTCCAAAAATACAAAAAAAATCTTACAAAGTTGGTACATTTTCAATCAGCGTAACCACAGCAAAATAATATCTGAAATGTAGAAAAAACCTTATATTTGGGGAGATTTAATTACCATTTTTATTATTTAATGCCGCCAAGAATGGACAAGAACTTTTAATGTCATCATGCATTAATATGTCTAAGGATTTTTTTTTCAAATTGAAAGATCCGTTTCTTAACTATAGTCATTAATCTACAAAAAAGGACGAGAAAAACTAAAGCATTCTTCATTGGGCGGCCGCATTCAATGTTGCTCTGAAGTCCTTCTAAGCTGTATGTGTTCACTCCTCATATATAAAAAATGTGTCGCCTAGGAGGCTGAGAAACTTACTACTATTTAAAAAATGTATTTCGTTTGGTATGGCTCAAATAACACCCGGTAACCCTGCTAGTATTATTTAAAAGTAAAGTGATATTATGTAAAATATGATTTCAAGGTGTATTCGAGTGTTAACATATAACACGTTTTGCCGTGATAGCTACTAATGAAATGGGGTCAATTCCAATATGTTTTCCGATTCCGATAAAATTACCGACTTCCAACTAAATTCCTGATTCCGATACAATTACTGATTCCGAATCTGATTCTTTATAAATCTCTAAATGTTTAACTTTACAGTTGTTATTTTTCCAGATTACAATAAAACACGTCTTAAATGTGCGTATATTGTCTCAAACGTAAAAACACACATATATCTGTGATACGTGGATGATCTATAGATTTTAGTGTTACTGGTAGTTTAAAATCAAAAGATATTTATTATTTTATTATTACCACCGACAGCGAAAGATTTTGATTTAAACAAAATCTAATAAAAAAAAAACATAATTAAGGGAATCGTTTTTGGCATCAAAAAATAGACAAAATCTTTTCCGATTCTGATACCGATACCAATACCGATTTGGATACTCCAAAAAGTTCTGATTTTTCTAATTCCGAATTCCGATTAATCGTCTCATCACTAATAGCTACATCATTTTCAACTAGCATCTATCATGTTCTACATCAAAACGCTTTATATATAATATATAGTTATTCTCACACGCACCTGTTTTGTTATTTGTAACACTCATCAGTATAGCTAGACCTAGAGAGACTTGAAACAGTGATACAAATGACTACATATGGCACTCTACCAACTGAGCTAATGAGAGAAATTTTATCACATTAGAAACAATATTATATATTAATGTGTATTTTGTATTTACGTATAACACTAATAACTGAAAATACTCAATACTGTTTATGGAAGATAATTGCCTAATGCTAAGTGAAAAGAATTGATCCATTCATCAGAGTGCTTCATCTATACATGAACGGACGCATCAGTACTGCAGTTTAAATCAGTGCAATAGTTAATAGTTTATATCAATCAGAGCTTATATATATGTGTGTGTGTGTGTGTGTGTGTGTGTGTGTGTGTGTGTGTGTGTGTGTGTGTGTGTGTGTGTGTGTGTGTGTGTGTGTGTACGATATAATGTTTGAAATTGTCGACCGGGCATGGAAACAATTGTAACGTAAAACAAAATACACTTTTTGTTGCTATTAACACCATTTTTTGAAGTCTTGATTTTGCTTTCACAGTATATATATATATATATATATATATATATATATATATATATATATATATATATACTGTATTAACAAAACCAAGACTTCAAGAAAAGAATTGATAGCAACAAAAAGTGTATTTCATTGTTAGTTACAATTGTTTCAAGACTAATTGGACAAATTCAAACATTATGACGTTTGAAAATTTTCACATAACCAGCCTTTCTTCAGACTTATTGAATAAAAACATTTTAACAATAGAACATTATGCAAAGACATTTCCCTTAAAGCAAATAAAGCATGCGAAAACATATATATATATATATATATATATATATATATATATATATATATATATATAGCTTAGTGCATTAGAGGAAAAGGGTCAGCTCAATTCTATAAGAGGAGACTTATCGGGACAATATAAAGCTGAACAAGTATCATTGGAGCTTATATAGGAGAACAATAGAATGGGAAATGAAGTCACAAAAACGATATATTGGTAAATATAGATTTGTTTGATTATTTAATAAGGGAATACATACAATTAGTTGGGGGATAGAAGAGGCTCTTTATGCCAAAGCATATCAAAGCCTAATGATTCTCATCTTCGAAATACCTTGGCATAAAGAGGCCCTTCTATTCCCCAATAAATTGTATGCATTCCCTTATTAAATAAATGAGCCAATCTATATTTACCAATAAATAGTTTTTATGATTTCATTTCCCATTCCTATTTTTCTCATATATATATATATATATATATATATATATATATATATATATATATATATATATAATAACATGTCTCGGCAGTAGAGTGAAAAGCATATCTTATTTTTCTTTTACTAATATTATTGGAATTTTTTACTTTTTTCCCTTGTACACATTTTTGTGAATTTTTTCCATGGATTTCTGCCTTTGGATTATTTTGGACCATCTTCGAACTACGGGATTTCCTTGGATTTTACTTGTGCAAATGTAAATTCAATTAACTTTCTTGAAGTTATATATTTGGATTTTACCGTCACTGGATTATTTATCTTCCACCAGACTATCCATTCACGTGCAATCACCTTTTTCTTCACCATATTCCCTCTGCTTCACTTTTTTGTTATCAAGTAAGATCTTTGACTTACTTGTTGTTTCATCAAATACTTTTGCATGCAAAATCCGATCCTGCATGTTGCTAATTCTTACCTCCTGATGAGAAAGAAAGCATTTCTTCGAAACTCCGCGGATTAAGGACTATCCATTTATCTAGTGTTTCCTTTTCAGATTAAATATATTTTTAACTCTTTTTCAAAGTGTTTTTAACATGTTTTATTAACTGTTTGCTCGTATATATATATATATATATATATATATATATATATATATATATAGTGGAGATGGTAATTAATAAAAACTGAAGAAAGTGCTCAATAATGTTGTAGAGCAAATATGCGTTTTATTTTTTCTTACCGTATCTTTCTGTTAAGTTACATTATTGTTTCGGCTACACGGGCGTTTTGATTTTTGCCGTTTTTTTTTTTTTTGCCGTCTGTATCGTCCTCAGACTTTTACAGAAAGGTTTTCTGTAAAAGTCTGAGGACTATACAGATGGCCCAAAAAAAAACGGCCGTGTAGCCGAAACAATAATGTAACTTAACAGAAAGATACGGTAAGAAAAAATAAAGCGTATATATATATATAAGGTAGATTTTAAAATTTCTGTTATTTCAAATGTTAGAATCAAAAAAGAATATATATATATATATATATATATATATATATATATATATATATATATATATAGGGTAGATTTTAAAAATTCAGTTATTTCAAATGTTAGAATCAAACTCTGAGAATAAATCTTTACAATTACCCATTAATATTCCAAATATGTTGATTAGCCAAATCAAATTTAAGTAAAGTATTCAAAATGTCTATAAATTCATCAACATATTACATTCTCTCAATCAGAATTTCAAATTATATTATATGGATGGACACGAACTCTGTAAAGACAATTCACAAATCAAGAGAGAAAAAATTATACATACACACACACATATATATATATATATATATATATATAATTATAATTAAAAATATTAATTATTATTATTCATGTCTACAGACACCAGTGTTTCATGCTTTCGGAATTATCAGTGTAGGAGATGACAATTCCTACCAGTCGGGAGAATCTACCATTGTACCAATGTGACACACATATGAACTGATGATTAATAAAATTGCATAACGATTTTTTTCAGTTTTGACCCCTTGTTAACCCTTAAAAACAATTTTAACCCGCTACCGACCCATAAAAGATGGTCCATAAAAAAGCCAATCAGTGGAAGCCCTTAGTACCGCTCTGCGCCTTTTAGTTTCGGTCGTGATAGAGTTTGAAAATATGGAGACAGACAGACAGACAGACAAACACACAGACAGTGAGTTTCATGAATTAGATTTGAACCTGTGAAATAAATACGATTTGGTTTTTGGCTGGTAAGAATAGCTACTATAGGATCTACATTAAAAAAAAAATGGTAGGCGTAAGTCGACTAAAAGATTTATTCCTATGCATTCGCTAATATACGTTTATAGGGTAAACAACGTTATTTTTAACGTTTTATATGCGTATGGACATAGCTCAAAGGGGTGAGAAAAAAGAGGGCGGAATTGCGTTTTGGGTTCCGTTCTAGCCAACTGCACTACAGTTATATATGTTTTAAACTGTTAAAATCAGTACTATATATTGGGTGCAATATAAAAGTCAATAGAGAATTACCTCTATAATAATAAATACGAAATCTGCATATATTTTAATACCATATTTAAATGCATTTTACGACCGGGCAACGCCGGGTGACTTGTTAATATATATATATATATATATATATATATATATATATATAACAAAATTGAAAGTTTCTGTTTGTTTTCATTTGACTCGTTATTCGAGTTGGCAGATAAACGATCAACTATTGTTCCCCAGTATAAATACGAATTCGCCATATTTGCAATTGTTTCTGGCTCTCGTGAGACGTCCTAAGACACGTGATGCGGTTACAACATTTAATCTGGTGATTTTTTTTTTTTTTACGGAAGTCGTTTTTAGAATAATTTAAAATACCCTTTTTCTCCTCTTTCTCGTACGGAGCTTTGTTGATGGAGTGGAGAAAGTTACAATTTGAAACCATAAGGATGGCAGTGATTTTATTTTATATATTTCGCAAATCTTTTTTGAAAATGTCGTGTGCGATCAAACGTTGGTAGATATAGTTGTGGGGGAGGTGAGAGGACTTGTTACATTTCAATATCTCTTTATCTCTCTCATACACACACACACACACACGCATATATTTATATATATATATATATAGATAGATAGATAGATAGATAGATAGATAGATAGATAGATAGATAGATAGATTAGATCACTGTTAGACTGACGTAAATGAACATTTAAAATTAAAATGTTTAAAATCAACGTTATTTCACGCGGTTAATGGTAGCCGAATTGATTAGGTCTTCACTAATCGAGCCAGAGATGTATCGTGTTGCAGGGTTCGAATCGTTTGACTGGTATTAATCGTGAAACCCTGCACTGAAAATTCCCGAAAGGATGAAGCACTAGTGTCTGTAGGTATTTAATTATTATAGAAAAAAAATAATTATGACAGTCCCTTTAAGAAATTCGTTTCTTATCGTTGAGCACTTTCAGTTGAATTAAAGTCGGTCAATTTAGCTCTTATGCATAGATCATCGTATAACGATTAGATCACTGTCTGACTGACGTGAATGAACATTTAAAATTAAAATGTTTAAATTCAACGTTATTTCACGCGGTTAATGGTAGCCGAATTGATTAGGTCTTCACTAATCGAGCCAGAGATGTCTCGTGATGCGGAGTTCGAATCGTTCGACTAGTATTAATCGTGACACCCTGCACTGAAGATTCCCGAAAGGATAAAATACTATTGTCTGTAGGTATTTAATTATTATAGTAAAAAAATAATTATATATATATATAATATATATATGTGTGTTTATATATATATATATATATATATATATATATATATATTCACTTACAGTTTACAGAAGCTTATTGACTTATAAACGTAATTTTTAGTTCTTGATTATTTATATACATACTAGCTTGGGTGCTCGGCGTTGCCCGGGTGTTTGGAGGTGTGTGTTGAGCAAAGAAAATAAAAAGTGGTAGTGAGCAAGCAGGCTCAAACCTATACAACGAAGGAGAAAAATAACGTGAAAAAAACGTGACGTCTTTGCTGTTGCACCCATCACAAACCCGAAAGTAACGAAGGTTTAAATTAAGGCTAGTCAATCGAAAAGAGGGCATTACGTTCGAAAATATCGGCGGAAAAAGCGACACATCTCTGTAGAAAAAATGCCCACTTTAGGGTGAAGGAATTAATGTTTTTGACAATTTTTCGATATTTGTCGTCCGAGGGATACTGCTTAAAAAGGATACCGATCTCGTGATAATCCATCGCCTCTGTCGAAAGTTTTAGGCAGACATGCAAATATACATTCATACATACATACATTTCAACAGACAGGTGATATTTATATTATAGATAACATTATTTTTTAAAAATGCCAAGAAATCTCGCTGATTAACTAAAACTGAATATTAATAAATTAATCACTGCGCATAACGCATATGTGGACTACATAAAACTCATAGAACATACATGCAAATACAATATATATATATATATATATATATATATATATATATATATATATATATATATATATATATATATATATATAAACAGTAGATGTGTGTGTAAATATTTAACAGATAAATTCCTAAGCTACTGGTCACATAACACTGAAATTTACAGGAAGCCGTAATTATGCACCAAGGATGGTTTACAATGAGTAAAATCTTTGTTTGGGTTGATGAATAACGCGTATCGGCAATTGAAATGCGAAATGTTAATTTCCACTGGCCGACATATCTTTACTTCTCTCTACGCATGCCAACATTCGTTTCTTAATATTTAGATTTTAGTATGTTTCTCACGATAACAACGTCGATGGAGTACGCGGCTGGAACGCTATATGGTTTCGTTTCGATTATAGCTGATGGCATTAAGTTTTTGTTTTAACAGTTGCCATCATGTCTAGGTATTAATAAATGCAAAAGTCTGCATGAATTCAGATATATTTAAACGTATTTTACGGCAAGCGGAATCAAAATTTATACTGAGTTCAAATATTTTAAAGAAAATTATGACACAAAATAGTTTATTTTTTAATATAAAATATAAATTTCCGTAACATAAAACATAAATAATACATTTTGCGAAAACAAATATTCATTTCAATGACACTTTTTTAAATAATTGGCTTCTCTGAATAAATTACAAATTTTCGGTATTTTTTTTACATTCACTAAAACTCACCGTTCATATTCGAAATGTCTACTAAAGTTTTTTGTATACTGACAAAGAATATCACAGTAAAATTCAGGTGCTGATAAGTAGTTTACCAGATATAAACACATTTGTTATCCAACATAAAAGCTAATGTAATCCATGGCAGTTATTTTTTCTAAACCGACGAATTAGCAATACGCATGCGTAATGGCATTCGGAATAAACGCCTTCAACCTCCCATGTTAAGAACGGCTTTGGAAATAAACACCCCATTTTCCCCAATTTTGTGGGTGTGAAAAATATTTGCTTGGTCGTCTGCTTCAGTTGCACGCATGTGCATTACTAACTGCTCGATTGTGAAAACAAAATGGTTGCCAGGGATTACCTTTTACGTTGGATATCATGTTTTCATATCTGGTAAAATATTTATCAGCCCCAAATTTAACTGTAATATTCGTTGTCGGCATACCCGAAGACTTATAAGTCGATATTTTCAATGTGAGCGATGAGTTGTAGTTAATGTAATAATTTACAAATTTTTCGTATTATTATCCGATATTTCAACAAATTTCTGATTCATTTTGATTCTGTTTTTACTAATACAAATATAAAGTTAAAATTTCATACCTAAACAGATCAATTGCCGCATGTACTCTATATTTTGAAGATATGATAAAATAAATGCAGTCAGTAACCTTCGACGCTTCATATCGAGATATCGTAAAGGGAGAGTATTTCATTTCCGTGAATACAATTTGCATATGATATAAATGCGGGAGTACCTCAGAGGTCGATCCTTGGACCTTTATTATTCTTGATATTCATAAATGACCTCCCTGATAAATTGTTTCTGAGATGGGTATATTTGCTAATGACACCACTCTCTATAACAGGCACGAGGGAAAAACAACACATATCTAAGGAAATAGCAGGAACACTACAGGATGACCTTCAATCTGTAGTGGAATAGGGACAAAAATGGAGGGTCACATTCAATGCTGCCAAGACTAAGCTTGTTCCCTTCAATAATTACAAGAAACCTTCTCTACCACCAATAGCAATGCTCAAGAACACATTACCCGAAAGTACTCCCTTTAAACTCTTCGGCCTAACATTTACAGGGAACATGAACTAGAAGAGATACATGGAGAGCATTGCCAAGGCTGCTGCGAAGAAGGTGGACTCTCTCTATCGTGCTATAAACTTACTTACGTCTGAAAGTATCATGTATCTCTATAAGGCCACCATTCGCCCATGTATGGAGTATTGTTGTCACATTTGGTCTGGTGCATCTGCTACTTGTCTCTTACTTCTTGACAGGGTTCAAAAGAGAGTCACCAACCTGAAAGGACTTGAACTGTCATCTAGGCTTCAGCCTCTGTTCCATCGATGAAATATTGTATCCCTCTGCCTGTTCTACAAGTACTTTAATGATGAATGCTCTGACGAACTGCAAAGAACTCGACGTGAACACCACCGACAAACCTGACAAGCAGCTAAATCCCACGCCTTCACAGTAGAGATCCCTAGGTGTAAGAAAGCCTTCTACTCCAATAGTTTCTTCCCCAGAACTGCTAGACTTTGGAAATCACTTCCGGGATTCTGTTTACTCAACTGTACTGACATGCAGAAGTTCAAGTGAAATGTGAACAGACATCTTGCTACTCATCTCCCATCATAAGACCCTTGCAGCTTATGTCCACGATAATAGGGCCATTGTGCCTTGTTTGGGGTGAAAATTAAATTTTAAAAAATAACCAAAACAAAAAAACAAAAAATGCATCTACCATCGAAGCTTCATCTGACGAAAATCCGCCCAAATCCTCCAATTGTAGTCTTCCCATATTTATAATTTAAAAAACCGTCACGAGTCTCAATCCAACCAATAAAAGGTTGACACGAAAGCAATCATTTAAACCTAAGTAGAAGTTCACTTACCCATTATTTTTAACCGAAATTCAAAAAAAAAAAAAAAAAATTGAATGCATTCAAAAACAATAAACTTTATATTCATTCACCTCGCGCCAGTAGATGTGCCGAGCGGCAGTTGCTAAGTCATTACAATATTGTAGGTATCATTCTATTCTTTTACATCGTATTTCATAATCATCTTACATTATATTTTATTAACATGAAATTATGATATTACTATAAGTTACCCTCAGAATGGTAAAAAAAGATGGGTCTAAGATAATGTTATAGTCTGCTATAAGTGGTTTAGCCTAAAACAAAATAGAAACGGAACCTTTGTGGCGGTCATGTATTTTTCTTATCATTAAAAATGTGATATGAAAATCCAGCATTTTTTGGTTTTCAGTTTGGAGATTTGGAGAATGCATAGCAGGGTCAGACAAATGCAATTCCAAGGCCGAGTTGAAAATCTCAACACATGTCAATAACAATGCATGTTTTTCTTTTGGGTTATTTTTGTGTGTGTGTATGTGTGTTGTGTTTTTGAGAAACTTTTCGTTACACCTTTATTGGACTAAAATAAACATAAGAAAACAATAAGAAAGCAAAATAGAGTGTTTTTTTTTCTTTTTAAATATAAAATAAAGATTTTATCATTTTTATTTTCATAAATAAACCAAAATTGTAAAGTTGTCGAATGCGTGTTTTTAGGGAGGGGGGGGGGTTAACACATTATTTTATTTTTTACATTTTGCAATTTTCTTAACAAATCTAAAATTTTACTCTTTGAAATGACTGACGGTATTAATGACAGTTGTCGAATCAAATTTTTAATTTTCATAAGAATAAAAATTCTGAAGTTTATCATAAATTTAATATGAATATAAGTACTTAAGCGTGTGAATAAAACCTATTTCATTCTCATAAATGTCAAGCGCGAACGGATACTTTTATAGATATATAGAGAGAGTAGACGATGATAGAAGTGGCCTTTTTTCCTCGATACTCCATGTGGTACAGGGAAAACATTCATTTAAAATCGTTTTTCCAAAGTGAAATCTAATAGTAACATTGCATTGGAAGTTGCTTCTGACGGTATAGCAGCAACACTTCTAGCTGGGGGTCGTCCTTCACACTCTACTTTCAAGTTGCCTCTTGATTTAGCCAAGAAATATGAAAATGATTTAATTTGCAATATCCCGTGAGGTTCCAGCATCGCCAGTTTATTGCAACGAACTGGATTAATAGTTTGGGATGAATGTACGATGTCTCATCAAGGAGCATTGCAGGTATTAGATTGTATTCTTAGAAACTTGAACAAAAAAAAAACAACACTTTAATGGTAGGTGCCACTGTTTCGCTATCTGGTGATTTTTGTCAAACTTTACATGTAATTCCCAAAGGCACAAAAGCAGGTGAGCTAAATGCATGTCTTAAGGCGTCACCTATTTGGGCTTAAGTTAAAAGTTCACTCTTACTGTCAATATGAGGACACATTTATTTGATGATCAGTCCACAGCACTTTTCTCAAATCACCTCCATTAAAGGTAAAAAGAATTTATTTTTTAAAAAATTGATTTTTTTAACGGAAATTCAACACACAACACATTGTTTGTATTTTTTCTGAATATTTTCATATAAATTATAAAGAAACAGATGTCAATTAACTATCACATTTGTTTTTTTAAATATTAATAAAATAAAATAAAATAAAAACTTACAGTCGCCTCTCAACATGACTTTTTAATTATAAAATAAAATAACCAATTTGAAACCCTTAACTGACAGCCATGATTTTATTTTTTTATTTTTAGAGAGGAAACGGTTTCAATGATTTTTAACTGATAAAGACGTACGGACAAGTAAATTAATATTTAGATGAACCGGTGTCTATAACATTTGTGCAGCATATATATCCAAATGCCAAAGAATATAGTTCTACAAGTAATTTATACAAGGGGCGTTCCAAAGGTAATGCTTCCTATTTTTATTCCGATTAAATAGGTCAGAGGAGTTTACAAATTATTATGTTATGATGACTTAAGTTATGCATTCATGGCCTGAAAGTTTCATCTCTCTGTTGCAGATATTGACGGTGTGAAACTCTAAGAAAGCAACCCCTGTCATGGGTGTGCGTCAGAAGCAAAGATGCACTAATTAATTCCTCCATGCAAGACAGAAAGTTGCACTAACCAACGTTCACCGGCGTTTGTTGAACGTTTACGAAACTGATTCAGTTGATGTCAGCACAGTTAAGAGATGCGTTCAACGATTTCAGAAAAGTGCCAGAGATGTGAGTGACAAAGCAAAAGTACACTGAGAATGGTGGTGACTATGTAGAAAAATAAATTATAGAGCACAAAAGTTCGCCCGTTTTAACGGTACCACTCCTGTCTTCGTATCTCTTCAGTATTTTAATCTTTAAGTTAAACATATAGGAGAGCTTATTTCGGAAGAGTCCTTATATATTGGTATAACTGGAACAAGTATATTTCGTCACCTTACATCTCACACCGCAGCTCCATCTACCAACATCTAATCGGACAATATATTTCCAAAAAACAAAAAAAGATTTCCGAAATATATTAACAAAAACATTTTTTCTGTCTTAAACTGTAATCTTCGCCTCATTCATCGTCAAAACCTTACTCATTCGAGTACGTGAACCTTCATCAACCAACTTCCAAAACGAGGAGGAAGAGAGTATATCAAAACGTTCTTAATCGACTTTCATATTAAATTTACCAGCTTAAATTTTCTCAGCCCATCACATTTCAGAAATTCGAACCAGCTATGCACAGATAGCCTCACTGTCTTGTGGATGCCTTGGGAAAGGAAAAGGTTAAGGATGTAAACCATGAAGAAAATCCAGTTTGGAGTTTTAATAGGCGGACGATGATGTATTGCAACCAATTACGGCAACTCCTGCAGCTGTGCTGGTTTGACCGTCGGACTTTGTCTGCAACGCCAAGAGGAGGACCATGATAACTGGACAAATCAAGGTTTTCTCATCACCCGCACAGACCTACATCTAGAGAGGCAACTCCAGCTTCGACTCTATAGCAACAGTAGACGATGCACTGCACAATACTAAATGCAAAACGCCATTGTCTTACGAGACTAAAAGGTTGTAATACTCATCATCATCAACGTTTGTGATGATTGAGAAGAATCGAAGTTTGCAAATATGATGTGTTCTTATTCAGACTGAAGCACAGCATTAGACTGTTCGTCCGCCAACTCGAAAAACTTGAATCAAAGAGAAACTTCAATTCCAGGACAAGAAATAATCTGCTGCTGGAGTATCAAGTTTCGTGCTGTTACTTGAGGTAACATCACTTGGAGAAGGTGCAACATTCTTCGTTAAATCCAGTGTGGATTAGCAGGAGATCTTATTTGCGTCTTGAATATTTGCGTCGTGAGATTTTTAATATTTATTCGGGGTTTAATTGTAGAGAAAAGTATCCTCATGTCATAGTTTGGGATGAATGTACGATGTCTCATCAAGGAGCATTGCAGGTATTAGATTGTATTCTTAGAAACTTGAACAAAAAAAAAAAAACACTTTAATGGTAGGTGCCACTGTTTCGCTATCTGGTGATTTTCGTCAAACTTTACCTGTAATTCCCAAAGGCACAAAAGCAGGTGAGCTAAATGCATGTCTTAAGGCGTCACTTATTTGGGCTTAAGTTAAAAGTTCACTCTTACTGTCAATATGAGGACACATTTATTTGATGATCAGTCCACAGCACTTTTCTCAAATCACCTCCATTAAAGGTAAAAAGAATTTATTTTTTTAAAAATTGATTTTTTTTAACGGAAATTCAACACACAACACATTGTTTGTATTTTTTCTGAATATTTTCAACAAACCGATGCATCGAGAGACCTTAGACACTCGAGAATAATATCTAGTCGGCATTCAAGCTCTCTCAATATATATATATATATATATATATATATATATATATATATATATATATATATATATATATATATTATATTATATGTGTGTGCTTATGGGGAAATATCTTTATTCAGTTATATTCCGCCTTTTGTTCATACCAGTCATTTAATTTATGAAGCTCGATGTAACTACAGAGCATATACAAATAAATTACAACAGTCTATATTCTAAATTTCAAGATGTTCGCCATCTTACCGTTTCTTTCTTTAAGTACGTTGAAATGCACAGTTCTTGAGAGCACCTCTTTCGTAGCACAGAAACATTTATGTAATTATTATGTCAATTTTTGGAATTTATTTCGCCCTTAACTCATGAGAAGAAACGGCCATCAGTAAAAATCAAAACTGTACCATTCAAAGCTGGTGATGTTACCACTATACCACCGTGACACACATATGAACTGATTAAAAGTTAAAAATTAAAAATACATTAAGATGAATTTACAAAATGTTTAACGATTTTTTTCAATTTTGATCCATTTTTGACCCCTTTAAACAATTTTAACCGGCTAAAGGTCCATAAATGAACGGCCCGAAAACCCCCAATCATTTGAGACCCCTAGGGCCACTGCGACTTTTAGTTTCGGAAAAGATAGTTTGAAAATGTGGAGACAGACAGACAGACAGACAGACAGGCAGAAAGACAGGCAGGCATATAGCCATTTATATATTAGATTTCGATGAAACTTAAATTGTGTGTATGATATTCTCTGTGAAAGAACAGAAAAGTGGCTTCAAATTTCTATATGCCCCTCTTTGTGCAATATAATTATGTGTCGGGTTAGGGAGACTATTTGGCCAGAATGGCATTAAAACTAATATATATTCAGTTTTAATGAAATATAAGCACCTACAAACACCCGGGAAACGCCGGGCACCCAGACTAGTCAGGAATAAGAGGCAATTCAAAAGTCTAGCAGTTCGAGTAGAGAAACTATCAGTAGAAAGATTTCCGGCATTTAAGAGCCTCAACAGTGAAGGAGTGGGATTTTGTGGCTTGTCAGGTAAATTGATGGTATTTCGATAGAGGTAGTACAAGTGCTACGAGTTCGTCAGAACACATCCATTAAAGTGCGTGTAAAATCGATAGCGGAATGCAACACTGCATCGATGGGACAGAGTTTTGAGCTTGGTTGATAGTGTGGGGCTTATTAGATTGGAGACTCTTTTTTGACTCTGTCTAAAACTTAGAGATTAATAGATGATGCAGAAGAGGCGGGCGAAACGGGATTGATGGCAGAAAAAGAAATAAAAGATGGTATTTGATTATTCGGACTACTTTATTTTTCTGGATTGTTATTTTTACAATGTTTCGGCCATTGTAACCCCTGCCCTTTTTCAGGTGTATCCTGTCGAAGCCGAATTCAGAAAAAAATTTAATCTAGAATTCAGACAATAGGTAATAATCAATGTCCCTTTCATCAATAAACTCATAAGGAGTTAATCATTGATTATCAAATGATGCAAAAAGACGAATTAAATTGTCACGCAAGAGCAAATACTCGAGGCTATACAAAAAAAGAGGAAGAAAGGTGGGTGGGAATTCGTGTGAAATATATATATACCATATTATAACATATATGTACAATTGAGATAGCGGGGGTATGAAAAAACTAAGACATCTCTCCGAGCAAGTCTAATGATTAAACGAGTTCTTTATATCGGCAGAAGAAAAGAGGATAGTTTAGCCGCACTAATGAGCTGTGACATAGCGTTATCTCTCTCTCTCTCTCTCTCTCTATATATATATATATATATATATATATATATATATATATATATATATCATAACGAATAAGGATGTCTCTAAAATATTACACATACAGGCTAATGTATATTGGCAACACTAATGTCTCAGTTTTGAGTATACAGTGGAAGTGAGTTTCATCTCATATTCAATATTTTCTTTTTTTTTAGTAATTAGCGCTTATGGCCAACACAGATTTTTGTATTCATTCTTTTTATTTGCGGACTGTTATCCTCGTATTTATAATAGTTGTTTCATCACGTTTTGACCAACTCATCCGCGCGCCTTCTTCAGATGATTAATCGCAATAGGAATGCTATCCTCAGTAATTACTGTTTTCATATTTGTTATCGCACCATGTTTTGACCAACAAATTCTCTTGCCTACTTGGGTAGGATTGAAACCGCTATCTTCAGACAATGCTCACCTGGAACCGTAGAGACTCAACGTCTCTATCCACTGCGGCACTATCCACTGGTCGTCTTTAGAGGATCACTCGAAAAAGACCAGGGGTGAGTTGGTCGAAACGTGATGAAACAGCAACTATGAATACGAGGATAATAGTCCGCAAAACGAATGAATACAAAAATATGTGTTGATCATAAGCACTATTTACTCAGAAAAAAATATTGAATACGAGATGAAACCCACTTCACCTTTCCACTTCATACCGAAAACTGAAGCGTTAGTGTTGCCAATACCCATTTGACTGTAGATGTAATATTTTAAAGAATGAATACAGAAATCAATCCTCTCAGAGGATTCAAAGAAAATAAATATAACAAATTTATACAACATAAGTGAATGCTTTACGCTGTCCTATAAAGTTAAGTAATTTTTTAAAAGCATTTTTACTGAAATATTGTATGTACAAATGATTTGACTTCATGCTCTGCAAAATTATCCCATTCGTACGGTGCTCGTAAGTGGAAAATAAAATTCATTATTATTAATACCGTTCTAGTTTGAGATTAACGTAAATAATAATAAAAAGATAAGTTGCAAAATAAATTTAGGGTTAAACTCAACGGAGGGTCACACCCAACACTCATGGGATGGCCGATAAACGTACACTGATATAAACAAATGTTAACTGAAAAGAACATTTATTTTTGTCTGTGTAGTTGTTACACGTTTCCTTACTTCAAGGAAATAATTTATTGCACACACACACACACACACACACACACACACACACACACACACACACGGCACTATTCTATTGACACGCCGGTCTCGCAAGATCACCGAAGTTAAGTAACGATGATCCTGGCCAGTACCAGAGGAGTGACTATTTGGGAATACTAGGCACTGTATGTATTCTCCGCTGATCTTGCCATTGTCCCCAGTCGCCTTGAGCTAATATATATTTGCAACTAGAATTAAAACAGTGCCGATCAGGAGATGAGTGGTTAAAGATTGTACTACAATTTTTGCCACAATAATTTCAAGCGCTAGTAAGACATATTTTTATTTTTTACAAAAGCCTCGATCCATAGTTGTCTTCGGAGGGTTCCTGAGGATTCGGACCACTTCCTTTGTCTTCCTCTTAAATTTTTTACAAATGAATATATACTTAGATGTTATGCAAATGTTTTAATCTACCATAAGTGAATGTAAAGGATGGTGGAAACTGTTTCTAAAAAGTCAAATGCGTCTGATTTTTGTGAAATTGTATCAGTAGATCTAAGACATCAATTAATAAACATTCCTAAAATGTCAGATTCTTTGGTGCCACACAAAGGATTTTACAGGAAATGGTATGAGCCCAGTCTCCTATTTAGAAAATTCAAATATTTCAGATGTGCATTGGATTTAATCCATAGTAATTACTCACTAAATAAAGAAGCATTGAATGTAAATTATTGCTTAAGTCCTCTTAAGCTTATGCCTTAAATATTATACATATTTTAAGATCAAAATTATGTAATAGGTGTTGAGGCACAATTGGAATAAGAAATTTTCGATTGGAGGTTTAGCGGTATTATATTTTTATGATTATTATGAGTCGTAAAAAAACAATAATTTTTAACCATAACAAAAATAGAAAGGTCAAATCACTAAACAATTTTTATGAGATAATATACTATAATTATATAAAGACTTATAATCGATGAAAAACCGTTCAGTACGGAGGATTACTTTTCACCAGTCTTTGTACAGATATTCTTCTTGTTTATAGATGGAGATATAAGATACTAGCAAGCCGCTCAGCGTTGCCCGGTGGTAAAATATGCATAAATATTATATTTTAGTTGATGCAGATTTCTTATATATTATAAACAGAAATACCGTAGGTATTAAACGTAACGTTAAATTCGTTTTAAAAAGTAAGAAAAAGAAAACGGAAAGAAACTGAGACATGAGCAAGTATCATGTTTTTTCCCAAACAGTTAATTTCTTGTAAGTAAAAAAAAAAATACTCGAGCTGAGATCGAAACCAAAACCTAAAAACAGTGAGTCAAGTACGATAACCATCACACCAGCTTGACATGTTCTTTAAAAGGTGTCTGCAAACCTACTTATCCTAAACATAAGGAACCTGTAATATGAACCATTCACGCATGCGTATTCGTAAAACAGTTGAAAAACAGATAAAAATTCCGATTACCTCCAACGATTTTTTTTTCAATTTTTACTGCTTAGCAGCCCTCTTTTCCAGATGAAATCTGATTAAAAAGTGTTCCACATTTCTGAATATCCTATATACTTAATTTTAAGTTTGTAGATAAAAAAAATACGTGGAGTATATAGGTTAAGAAGTGTCCTCACACACATTCTCATTTTTATAAATATAATAGACTAACAAGTGTGAGAAATTTTCCATCCCGGTAAAGAGAGTCTACCAACTTTTCAGCAGACTTGCTAACATCTTCTATGCACGTATTCTAGCTTATTTACGCTTGGTAAAGTTTCATTGGGTCGTGTACTACTCAAATATATCAAACCGATTGCAAATAAGTTATTGCAATTGATTCATTGAATAAAAATTGCCATTTTAATCGATGATTGGGGAGATGGAGGTTAATACATTCCGTAATAGAGATTTAAGTTCACATTTTTTTTTCAAAACTCTAACATCAGTTGTTCTTAATGTGTTTTCACACACTTTTGACTGTGTGTATTTTTAGTACTTTGCAGCATTTACATAGGGTCAAAATATTTCCGGTTCATAAGGCTTTGCTGAGACGAGTATTTCAGCAATAAACAAAAGAAAAAAAACACGGACGAAAAAAAAAGAAGAAAAAAACTAAATGTTTTTGAAAAAGAAAAAGGACGAAAGATAGAAAGAAAACGTTATCGAAAAAGAATGATAAAGGAGAAAGTGTTTTAGAAGAAAACAGGAGCAAGAGAAGAATTATTTCATGTGGTTAAGTAAGTGTTTATCAAGGCCCATAGGCCACTCGAGGATAAATGTTACTGTGTTTGTCAGGAGGACACTCAAACAACGTCAACAATGGTTAAGACTAGATTATTTAAGAGAATCACTCAACAAGAATCTGCGATGTTGGACTTGAAAATGATCATGTAGTCTGCTGGGAAGCAGACTCGTTATAGTGTGCTCCACAGACGGATAATTCCTAGAAAGAAACTTTTGCTCATGGAAGTTCCGTCTAGTTTTAAGTACAAGGAGAGGGGAAGGAAAATTAGTTACAGTTTGAGTAGCTACACGAGTTATTTCTGTGAATGTTTTACAATGAGAAACTATAGATGGAAAGAAATTTTATGTGAAGAGATGAAGAAGAAAATGTTGAGAAAAATTGAATCTGGGAATGAAAGGAAAAAATTTTTGTAGAAAAAAAAGGTTGGAGAAGAAGGCAAAGGCGATAAAATATAAAGCAGAAAGTGTTTTAGAAGAGGAAATAGAGGAATGGAGAACAGGAAAGTTGTAGGAAGTGATGAAGAATAAAAATAAAGGTTCATGGGAAAAATAAAAAAAAGAAGAGGGAGAAAAGTGAATGTTGGGGAAAAGAGAAAGAAAGGAAAACGAAAGGATAAGTCGTAGGGAAAGATGAAGAGGGAAACGGTTTAGAAGACAAAATGATAAAGAAACGACGAAAGGAAAGAGTGAAGGGATTAAAAGATACAGAAAGAAATACATACACAAAAAAACTTTGTGGGTGGAAAAGAAAAGACGAAGAAGAATAGAAAGGAGAAGAATTATGATTAGAAAAAAAAACAAGAATGCTAAGCCATTAACAAAAATAAGAAAGACAAACCATCAAACAATATAAAAGTTAACTTACCTTGCGGCTTTTCGGATAATAAAACGAAGTCAGATGAAAAAAAGGAGAGAGAGAGAGAACAAGGGTCGACAACTCTCGTCCAAGTCTCAACTTTTATCGAGAAAAATCACGTGTGGTTGATATATATATAATAAGACATATATCGAAGTTTGAATCCATGTATTTATCTTTTGCTCTTTCTTTCTCTCAAAATGTAAGTTTATATCTGTACGGCCATAGGGTCAAACATACTCGTGTGCTATCTCCTATTTAAACAAGACCACTATGTATGGGAAAATAAATATGTACATGTGTGTGTATATATATATGCAGACACGCAATAGCGTGTATATCTATAGATAGATAGGAATATAGATAGATAGATAGATAGATAGATAGATAGATAGATATTAAAAGGAGATGTGCTCTGCTAAATTAATAAGGCTGTTATTTTTTATGGTTTAAGTATAAATATTTATATGCAAACTTTTGGAACTTGTTATTTCTTCACGGGATTTGCTAGTTCTGGACGGACGATTTCCAGCAGTAGCCGTTATGAAAAAGTATAGTTAGACAATTTATAGAAATATCGATAAATTTTAGCGACGGTAGCAGTAGCAGCAGCTGCCGTTGCAGTCGCAATGGAACTAAACGCTGTTAATTGCGAAAGTCCGACACAGAGTATATGAAAGAAAGGGAAATGAATGCATAAAAGAAAGGGTCAAAATGAGAATTAACAAACGAAAGAAAAAACTAATAAAGAAGATTTCTTTTTTCTTTTCTTTTTTTTTTACTAATTTTTTTTTGTCTCTTTTTAAAAGGTTTACAGCCGTTTTTATATGCCTGTATGAATCAGCGCCTATTGGCTGTTACATGTGACTTATTACCGTGTAGAGAGCGGTCAGTTTGTATGTTTTTTTTTAATTTAATATTGTTTTTCCTATTATTAGCATGTGTTAATCAATTTATTATTATTATTTATTATCATAAGATAGGTAGATTCTTCTCTCCTCCCTGTGTTATATCGTCTTGTTTCCTTGATATCAATTCTTTTCTATTCTACTCCTAATGAATACATCTCTCGTGAATAAGTTTACTTACGTGTTAAAAAAGAACATTATTTTGTTAGCTTTCTGCTTTTTTTCTTATTAACTAAGAACATATTATTATTATTATTATTATTATTATTATTATTATTATTATTATTAGTTTACTCCTTTTTATTATTAATTAGATTATGAAGTTAGAAAAGAGAGAACATCGTTATAATAATTAGCATTTGTAATTTAACAGGAAATTCAAATAGGATTTAGTTTTCGCTTGTTGTGTAGTAAATCATTATATTGTCTGTTACCGTATTGTTATATTATATATATATATATATATGCCTATTTTATATCTGTACGTTTTATTACTACTTTTCTTTGCTTCTTTATATCAACTAATCCTGTTTATAGGCGTTATTGTTCTCGACTTGTATATGTCACGAGTGTTCTTCGAATAAATGTAGATTACTTACAGATCTAAGCTTTATATGACCCTATGATAAAAAGTTGTGCAGACATAGGAGTAATACAAAAAAATGAATACATACCTTATAAATGTGTGCGTATGGTGGATGTCTGTGTACGTAGTTTTTTTTTATTGGAAGAAGGTTGTCGCTGGTGGAAACCCACGTAACTTTTGTATTGGCCGAGAACGCGAGGAGATGCCTGGAAAGAAAGATCAAAAAGAAGAGATAATGTTTCCTTTGAAAAGCTCAATTCTGATTGGCTCGTTAGTTTTAGATTCCAATATCACATTGGCTGGCCTTTTGAATAACGAAAAATAAGCAAAAACTTTTTTGTTGCTTGCTCTGTTTGTTTTTACAACTATTAACATGAGTTCTATTATAACCATATATTTTTTTCGTTATTTCTATTCATGCTTGGCGTCAAAACATAAAAAGTTGGCGTGGTTTTACACGGACGACGCTTCGAGATTAAAGCTTAGCAATCAAGGGCTGTCAAAAGAAGAATGCTTTTAAACAATAAACACAACGAGAAATACGTATAATTTTTTAAATTTATTTTTGGAATCCTTTTAGATGAGGCTTCATAATCTGTGCATTCATTCGTTTTTGCGGACTTCATAGTTATTATTCACCACGTTTCGGCCAATCATCCTCTGCCCTTCTTAAGGTGGTTAACAATGAGGGTTTATAAATGCTGAATCTTGTAACTGTATCCACACTCATTTCTACCTTCCATAGTTGTTATCTCACCACGTTTTGGCCAACTAAGCCTCCAGCCTGCTTTGGGTAGGATTGAAATGGCTATCTTCAGACAATGCTCACCTGAAACCGTACTCGACGCTTCTGTCCACCGCGGCAAGGACTATGTAATTACTGTGGATAAGTTAGAAGACTCAGCATTCCTATCCCGCTGCGGTTAATCATCTGAAGAAGGCCAGAGGATGAGTTGGCCGTAACGTGGCGAAACAATAACAACAATGAGGACGAGGATAACAGTTAGCAAAAAGAATGAGTGTGCAACGAGAAACGTGTATTATTATTTTGTTTAGTCAAGTTCACCCCTAATATTGAATATTGCAATTTGGACGTAAGGGCCTAATATTTCGAACCATGTTTAGAGATATCGGTTTACGTTACATTTAAACTTCTACATGCCAGTACAGTATGTATAGCATAATCACGTTGATACACTGGGTCTTGTTAGATCACCGAAGTTAAGCAATGTTCAGCCTGGTTAGTACCAGATGGGTGACCAATTTGGGAATTCGAGACGCTGTATGTAGAAGGACGTCGATATCTCCTGCAAGAGTTGCAAAATCCTAATATCGTTATCTCCCCTAACGGGGATATACATGCGGCTAGGGACCGCTTGTGAATTTCATACTTCAATGGAACTTTCTCCTTTGGAGGAAGCCGATTAAACCTGCATAGTGTTAGTGCCGTTTCCACATGTCAATACAATCATGGGAGCAGGTGACAGGAAGGGAATTCCAAATTCTAGCAGCCCGAAAGGAGAAGCTATTAGACTAGAAGGCTTTCCAGCATCTAGGGACCTCTACATGAAGAGGTGGGATTTTATTGCTAGACGGGTACATACATCAAGGAGGTACAATTGCGATGACTTCATTTAGATTGTTCGAACTACTGTTCTTAACTTGAGCGTTATTTTAACAAAGTGTCAACCGATATAAGCTCTGAAAAATCTTCAGGTGGATCTGTAGCTCGGTGTCTTGCCTGGGCAGCGTCGTTTTTTGGACAGCAGTAGCGCCTTTGTGTATCCGAAAACTACACAAACAGTCAATATAAACTAGGTATGAAAGTTATTATTACAGCGACGAAATAAAATAAATGGGAAATATACGGACATGCAGGCATAGAAAAATCGAAATAAACGTAACATTAAGGGGAGCGTCACAAGGTAACAAGGCAACCTAAAACAAACAGAATTTTTAAATGAAAATTAATTTTATAATAAAATATTTTATACAAAAACTAAGAATATGAACATTAATCCTAATTATGACAAGTTTCATAGTACAAACACATGTTTGGTAAAGAAAGTTCAGTAAATAGTAACAAGGTTTAGAACCAATATGTTTATAGTGTAAATATGCGTGTATAAGTAATATACGTATGTAAGTATTTGGCAGCGTGGCATTGTGTATGTATGCGTTGGTTTACCTTGTTTTTATTACAGCGGGTGAGTAGGTAAGTAATGTTTTGTTGAATGCCTGACTCTTGCTTGAATCTTGTGTAGAAATGTGTGCGCAAGATGGAGAAGATTTGAACATGAATAATTGAGTTCTTTCCCTCTTTCTTTGCGCCAAAGGCCTGGGAGGTGGGTGTGATCGAAAACTTATTTTATTGACTAGGTTTTATATGGGTTTTCTAATTCGCACTGGCTTACCATTTTCGCACTTGTTACTTTCTGGGGTTTGGAAAGATTTTCATTGATTTAAAATACCTTGAGTTCACATGTCAATGTTAAAACTTAGTAGCGTTAGGAAGAGGGGAGAAAGAAAGAGTGTAACTAATCCAGGACATTTTGCTTTTTAGCGTTCGTAGGAATCACTTCTCGATTCAGTGTGCCACGTATTCAGATAATGACTTTTATTGTTGAATGGCTGTAAGAATTTTTTTGTTTGTTTGTTTCAACAAACCATTTTCATTAGGATTTCAAATGCGTGATATCGACGTCCTCCTACATGCAGCGCCTGGAATTCCCAAATTGGTCACCCATCTGGTACTAACCAGGCTGAACGTTGCTTAACTTCGGTGATCTAACAAGATCCCGTGTATCAACGTGATTATGCTATACATACTGTACTGACATGTAGAAGTTTAAATGTAACGTAAACCGATATCTCTAAACATGGTTCGAAATATTAGGCCCTTACGTCCAAATTGCAATATTCAATATTAGGGGTGAACTTGACTAAACAAAATAATAATACACGTTTCTCGTTGCACACTCATTCTTTTTGCTAACTGTTATCCTCTTCCTCATTGTTGTCATTGTTTCGCCACGTTACGGCCAACTCATCCTCTGGCCTTCTTCAGATGATTAACCGCAGCGAGATAGGAATGCTGAGTCTTCTAACTTATCCACAGTAATTACATAGTCTTTGCGATGATATGTTTATGAAACGATAAGAGTGGCGAGTCTTTTCCATTTCCTTAATAATTCGGGTTCATACCAATTTCATATAATGTTTTAAACGAGAATTTATAACGTGCATTATTTGGATTGTACAAACTACTGTTCTTAGCATTGGGTGTTATTCTTACAACGGTATAGGCTCTGACCTTTTTCAGAAATGAAATTCAGACACATTATTTCAAACTGGTATGAATCCAAATAGATATGAAAATGAAAACAAGACATTTATTTATTTATTTATTTATTCGTTTTTGAATTGTACCTATTTACAATGTCTCCCCACGGGACAGAGTTAGACACCAGGGTCGTTTTTTAATGTGGAGAAAAGGACAAAAATAAAAATGTTTTCAGTCGTGAAGGATTTCTTCTCCACTAACAGAGAACAAAAAATTGAAGTGCAGCATCTGCAGAACAGATACTACACTTTGAAGTATTTATTTGCTTCCCCACAGAGCAAATTAGGCACAAGGCCGATTTTTTATGTGAGGAGTGAAAGGGAAATGGAGACCAACTCCCCGGGGAGTAGGGGAGCTGGATAGTGACAATTCGTATGAAGGGTTGCCCCTACATTGACCAAGGTCTTATATGTGGGGTCACCCCCACATAGGGTCTTTGCTTGCAGTATCTGCCGGAACAGATGGTATTTATTTGCTCCCCCACCGAGCAAATTAGGCACAAGGCCGATTTTTAATGTGAGGAGTGAAGGGAAAATGAGGACCAACTCACCGGGGAGTAGGGGAGCTGGATAGTTACAATTGGTATAAAGGGTTGCCCCTACATTGACCAAGGTCTTATATGTGGAGTTGCCCCCACATATGGTCTTAACTTGTAGTATCTGCCGGAACAGATACTACACTTTGATCTTGTTCCGAAGGCCAAGAGGAGTTTGAGGTATTTATTTACTCCCCCACTAAGCAAATTAGGCACAAGGTCGATTTTTTATGTGAGGAGTGAAGGGGAAATGGGGACCAACTCCCCGGGGAATAGGGGGAGCTGGATAGTTACAATTGGTATGAAGGGTTGCCCCTACATTGACCAAGGTCTTATATGTGGGGTTGCCCCCACATATGGTCTTTGCTTGCAGTATGTATTCATTTGCTTCCCCACTGAGCAAATTAGGCACAAGGCCGTTTATTAATGTGGAGAGAGAGGGAGGGGGGAGAGAAAGGGGGACCAGCTCCCAAGAGGTGGGAAATCGGGAGCTGGATAGTAACTGTTGGTATGAAGGGTTGCCCTTACATTGACCAAGGTCTGATATGTGGGGTTACCCCCACATATGGTCTTTGCTTGCAGTATCTGCCGGAACAGATACTACACTTATATCCTGGCCCGAAGGCCAAGAGGAGTTTGAATCGACTATAGTTGGTTGGGAAAAAAGACCATCGCGACAAGCACTGACAGATCCTTTTTCTTGGTCTCTGTTCCGTCTAAAGAGAAAATAGATATGCCTTGTAACTGTACTAACGCAGGAAATCAATTGTAAATCAATGGCTGCGCAATCACCAACTACATCTCTCTTACGATGGCAAGACTTCTTGATTTCAGTGACAAATAGAAACCTAGGACAATAGGAAACAATGCCAGCTACGTTTAATAGGCAAAGCAGATTCTGCTGAAGTAAACCTTACAGAAACGCATGCACACTACATAAAAGCTTTGACAAAAATGCGAGATAACGCCAGGCTTATTCGAACTGTCGACCAACGTATTACAAATGATTCGTAGTTTCATATAAGGGAGACGGTTTGTGTGTACGAGCGAGAAAAAACGTGGAATGTTTCCAGTGGTCAACTCATTCAGTTGAGAGAAATTTAGCGATAGTAGGTTTCTTTTTTAGGTGGTGATGCTGTGTGGCATGTAGCTTTTGATTGTTGGACAATTAAGAGAGGCTAAGAGCATCCCAAAAGTAATACCCTCCATTTTTATTCCGCCCAGATGGATTACAAAGGATTGCAAATTATATCGTTATGATGACTGAACTTACGCATTCATCTCTTTGTTGCAGACATTGATGGTAGAAAGCAACGCTTATCACAAACGTGCGTCAGAAGCAGAGATGCGCCATTGAATTCCTTGCAAAAGTGACTTTAAAATGGTGGTGGCTATGTAGAAAAATAAATTCTGGAGCACAAGAGGTCGCTCTGTTTAATGGCATCACCTCCGTCTTCGTAGCTCTTCAACTTTTTAGTTTAAAAATAGGAAGCTTTACTTTCTTGAGCAACCTTCGTATGACAAAGCGCACTCCGGATGACCATGCACAGCAACCGTTCACTAGTGGCAAAAATACATTGAGAATGGGGGGGGACTATTTCGAAAAAAAATCTGAGGCACAAAAATGTCGCTTAGTTTAATAGTACTACTCTCGTCTTCGTTGCTCTTTAACTTTTTTGGTTAAAACATAAGTCATTACTTTCGGAAAGACCTTCGTATTTAACTTGGTTACTATAAAGTGAATTTAATATTATGTTAAAACGTTCTCACTACAGTAAGTAAACAGTTCTCCCACATACAGCAGCTGGTATTCCAAAATGATCACCCATTTTAGTACTGAATCAAATTCAACGTCGGTAAACTCCTCTAAGCCAATCAGAACCGGTCTATCAACGTGATTATTTCTAACGTGTCTACAAATAAAATAAGTGACAAACCAGAGAAACAACGCCTGATAAAAAGTTCGCAGTAAACCGTATGCGGTCAGATTTGGTTGCTGACATGAAACTTTACAAATTCCAATGTTTCTAAAAAGAATAAACAATTTTTGTATACCTCCAAATATAAGTCACATATGTTCATTTAATAGTACTATGATAGATAGAAACATGTATATTTCAAAATTTATAAAAGACTTGTTTAAATATCCCCACCCTGCCACCCCCTAAAAAAATAAAATCACATATTTGATTACCTGCCAAAATTGTAACCCAACCATCTATAGGGTCGAATTTTATATTAATAACGTTTATAATATAGCTAAGTTAGAGCTTTTATTATGTGAACAATACCGGGCAATACTCAATTGTCTGACTGACTCCATTTATTTGGTCGATGACGTAAAGAAACTGAGGAAAAGTAGCTTTAGGTAGCAGATTTGGGATTGATATGTTAATAATAACATTGTTTTTCGAAGAAAAATAAATGATTTTAAGAAAATTATTGAAAATTATTTTGGCTAAATTTTAGAGTAGAATCTGCCCCTTCGGTTATCTTCAGAAGCCGATCAGTGTAAGAACAACTCGATGGTAATTTAGCCAATCAGAAAGAAAGGAAGATGCAGTAACGACCTCTGATTTGCTAGTTTGGACTGAGGAATTTTTATTCCCCACCTATTACCTGAATATATAAAAAGTAAAAACTAAAAATTATTAAGTATTCTTTGTATTATTATTAATTTACAAATTCACCGTAAACATAAAATAAATATTACTTCAGCACGAGAGATTTTAGGAGAAATTGAGTAGGGTTGAGCTGAGAGTGAGCTGAATAAAAGCCCCTGACCGTTGGGAAATACGCCAACTTTGAAATACCGCTGTCTCTCTCTCACACCCTCTCTCTCTCTCTCTCTCTCTCCCTCTCTCTCTCTCTCTCTCTAGCTATATATCTATCTATCTCTCTATCTCTCTATCTATCTCTCTGTCTCTCTCTATTCTATATGTATATATATATATCGCAAGCTGAATAACTTTAATTGCATACTTTTTTCACGTATAGTATTTTGCACAAACAAAAATAGATTTGTGTTTGGCTTTGACCCTCATCGATTAACAGTATTGCAAACAAAGGTTTCCTTCTATATGCGCATCTGCAGACAACATAAGAACAAAAGAAAAAAGTCAAATTCACTTAAATGTGTCTGTCAATTTCCCACCTATCAAGATTTACAATATAAAATATTGAATCCGGAATTATGAGTGACTTTTTCTTCAGGTGAAAGCGCTGTCGGGCGCAGATGATGCGACACTTGTTGAACTGTGAACACTGAAGTGATTTGATTTCAACTACTTATACAATTAACTTTTGTACAGTGGTATTATATTAGAACTTTGTAGTTATACAGTTTCTGTTAATATAATTTTTATAAAAAAGAAAACCAACGACTGGAGTGTTTACTTATTGCTTCTGCAAAGTTGTTAATATTGCTACCGGACAAGACGAACAGTTATTTTTCAGAAGCATTTTATCAGGAGAGGGGTACCTATCTCCACACCGGGAGAGATCTGTGGCCAGCGAATCAACAAAAACAATCACACTTTGGCGTATATTTCCTTAGATTGGCGAACTTTTCTTATTGAAAGAGAATAGCCAAAATCCCTCATCAAACCCTGTCCCCGTGTAGACGATCAGCGCCAACCTGTCGTGTTGTGAGAGTTGTTCTGAGTAATCAGAGTAACTGAACTTTTTAGGGCGGAAAGGCCTAAAACGAACTCATAAACCAGCGTAACTTTCCAAGGTGGAGTGCGTCTGGTTATAAAATAATTCATTTAGAAAACGAAATAAAATATTTTATTATACAGAGTGTTCCAAAGGTCTTTGCCACATTTTGACATTGAATATCTCGAGAAGTATTAAGAATATAAAAACGCATTTGGTATATTCAGAAAGCTTGTGATCTCATGTTTTCATAGAGTGTTCAAGGATGTTCAATGTGAGCACCAATGGTCGCATGACACACATCAAACCGATAGTCTAATTCTTGCCAAACGCATCCCAGCATTGCGTTGTTAACGGTTGTAACAGTTTCTATTATTCTAGCCTTCAGCTCATCTAAGTCTGTTTGAGTGGGAGGCACATAGACAGTCCTTTCACAAATCGCCACAAAAAATCGCAGGAAATAAGGGGGGTTGCGAAATGCACATAGAGCAAGTGTCCATGATTCAGTTTTTGCAAATTCAAGAACACAAAACGTCTTTTCTTGTTGAGTGAACTGGATCTGAAAAAAGACACGAAAAAACAAAAACAATATAAAAATCTTACTACATTTAGCTTTAAAGTGGCACCACTTTCATCTTAATATCATTCATTGTTAAGTAAACATGACTATTTGAAATGTGCCCGAGATTTTTGGAACACCCTGTATTATCAAAAAATACAAAGTCAGATTATTTAGGTGAATAAGTATTTCTGAAAAAGACATTTTTAAAATAGAAATTACTGAAAAACTTTCCCTCGTTTTCTTTTGAACACATTTGATTACATATTTTCAAGCAAAACAGGACATCTTTAATACCAGTAACTAAATCTGGCTGGAGACACCGTTTACTGCAGACTTTTATTGGAACGTTTTTGTGGTTTGCTAAATAAGTTGCCGAATAAGCGATCAGATTATGGCATGGATTTTTCAAGCAAAACAGGAAGTCTTTAGTACCAGGAACTAAATCTGACTGGAGACACCGTTTACTGCAGACTTTCAGTTAAACGTTCTGTTAGTTTGCTAAATAAGTTACCGAACAAGCGATCATATTATGCCATGGAATTTTCAACTATTTTGATCTCATGGATAACGAAAACACCGTTTTAACATTATGTTCACACGTTTACTGGCAATTTTGCGTATTTACCGATCAAAGAACTTCCGGTCTTGACGCTTATGCGAATAAACGGTGTTACTTAACCTGAATAACTCTGACGAAAATATAGATCGACACATAAGAATATTTGATTATTTTCATTGAAATATTTTTATTTACAAAAATTATTTTAATGAAGTTTATTTACAGGATTTTTTTTTAATAATAAAATCTTTTTAATTTTTTTACATGAAAAATTAATGAATATGTTTATTCACAGAAAATATATGCAGGAATAATTAATAGTAAAAGTAAAATATTCTTCATACATAACTAGCTGGCTTCGTTTTCGGCGTTGCCCGGGTAAATTTTTAACAAGTAAAAAGTAAAAATTATTAAGTATTCTTTGTATTATTATTAATTTACAAATTCACCGTAAACATAAAATAAATATCACTTCAGCATATACAACATTAAAATTGTTACGACTGATATATTTAAAAGTAAATGTATACAATCTTATTATGTGTTGTGAACTGTTTGGTTCGGTTTTAACTGTTGTTCCATTAAACCATCAAGAATAAGGGAAAGGTTGATAAATTAATTCTTAAGTTGATGTATTATGTAGCAAATATAAAGATGCAGAAATCCAAGTAATAAACCGGAAAGTTTACCTAATAATAAAAGGAAGTGGTTATTTTGGGTTACGGAAAAGGAGTGAATTTCATTAGAGAAAAACCTTTGCCACTATTTCAATAGGATTACGTATTTGAGAGAGTACGCTCACTAAAAATGAAACAGAATTATTAGACAAAGACAAAATATATGTATCGTGAGCTTAGAACACGCTTACGTAGTAACTGTATGTGGTGAACGCAAACGTTGTGCATAGGAATTATTTACTTATTAATCTATATTGTCGATAGTGTCAGGACGAAAATCGTTTTCATTCTATAAATATAGACAGAAGAAAAGACAAATAAATAAGAAAAAGTATAACGTTAAAACAAATGGAAAAGAAAATGTTTATTGAACACAATTAAAAATTATGGCTTTTCGTATATAAGTTAAAAAAAATATATGTAGTAACAATAGTAATAGATTCAGGAAAGGAACGTAATATGTCAGAAATCTTTAGATTAAGAAAGATCATTTACTGCAGACAAATTTCAAAACCGGAAGTAGCTTGGCTTAATAATTACGTCAGATCGCCAACTTGCTCTACATTTAAACTAGCATTGTACTAATGTCAGTTAAATGAATTCAATTTTTCTCATTGAGTCGTGTAGACGCTGTATATTTAATCAATAGATATCGATACCTGCATCGTATAGCGATCATCTATCTATGTCCAAACCATTTTAACCATATAATTTCAAACATGGAAATAATATATAAGATCGTACGGTATGATATCGTGATTATTTCTGTAGTTGAAAGGTATGATAAGTAAGCTTGGAAATTAAACGTGACTAACTAATCGAAATATAAAATAAAACAAAAAATATAAAAAAGAAATGAGAACTCAACACATTTAATGCCAGCATAAAAGTATGTACGCATACGAGCAAGCCGTTTCATGAGGACCTGTTGACACAGAAGGTACTTATTGTTGCACCTACCACGAATAATTCATCCAATCTCTCGCCTCAAATTCCAGCTAAGTCAAAGGAACTGACTGATCTTAGATCTTTATCAAAATACCTACATCTTGAGATGTGCAGATTCTTTATAAATATTACTATTACTGTCCATATAATACCAGGGTATATCAAATCCCAACGTTACCTGGCTTCTGCTGCTTTAAACTTACGATGAAGAAAAAATTTTCTGGGCACAAAACGCTACATAGTAGTAAATACCAAGAACGTATCTTCATATTGGTTTTTGGGGTCCCCCCCCCCGACAAAAGCAGGGTAAACCTGTAAATTCACCCTCGTCTGTTCGTCTGTCCGCACTTTTCTCAATAACTACGTCTTGGAATTTTTTGAAATATTCCACAAACATTGAACATGATATGAGTAAAAAACGTAACAGGACAGATTTTCCGGGAAAACTCCAGTTGCACTCCTAGGGGTGACTTCCGTGTTAAAATGGCTAAAATTTACACTTTTGTGCTTATTAAAAAAAATGATGACTTGGATTTTTATAAAACTTTCTGAAAAGTTGTAACTAACTCATTTCTATATTTCTATATAATTGTGTTTATCTATACTTCGCGATAACTCTTGGGTGTGCCCCAGGGGCTCTTTTAATAAGAAAAAACTCCAGTTTTTGGACTATTTTACCATGTTTGTCCAAAATTTTCAGTGCATGTCTATTTAGCAGTTTTGCATTGTATTGAACTTAAATTTATATACGTTAAGACCTTGGGGAAATTTGGGGGCTAAATGGGGAAGGGGGCAAATGATGGATTTAGTCATTTCTTTTTTTTTTTTTTGCATGGTGCAGAACTCAAACTTACATATGTTAAGGCCTAAAACTGCACAGTTTTCTCATTTTCACCCGGATTTGACGTCCCCTGGGGACTTTTATGCCAAATGCTGAAGTCATTTTTTCACTCTGAATTCACGGGGGACCATGCATGCTTCACTTGTTTTTTTTTTTTCGTTTCGTTTGTTTTCTTTTTGCAACAACATTAGAAATTATGGGTTTAAGAAAATTAATTAGCTTTAAACTAATGCTGAATACTGTTTATGTCCGCTTTTTACGGATTATCAAACAAATTATTATTTTAAAAAAACTATACTGATGCAGTGTTACTAATGTTATTGTGTTAATTTCTGAAAATTTATAAAACACGTAATCAGTTAATAAATCAAAAATCAGTAGACTTATCTGAGATTCGAACTCGGGTCCTGATATGATTAACGGTACTGCCTTATTAATCCGTACATTGCCTATACTTAGTCAGATTTCTGTTTGCGTGTGTATAGATTAACTAAAACTATAACTTTTAAATCTAGCAAGAAGTCTGGGACAACTGAGAACAATGCCGAGATAAATGAAGAGCACATACAGTACCTGATATTCTCAAATGCT
Organism: Euprymna scolopes; assembly: GCF_053919585.1. Lineage (NCBI taxonomy): Eukaryota > Metazoa > Mollusca > Cephalopoda > Sepiida > Sepiolidae > Euprymna > Euprymna scolopes. The sequence continues at coordinate 26,128,994 of NC_136495.1, read as the reverse complement.
TATCCATTTATTACTGACGAAGCTCAACGTTTCTTAACGTTGGTGATCTCACAGGAACCGGTGTTATTATACTTCATATAAAAGGGGAATAGCAGTCAAAATAATAGAAATAAACACAATTTGGGTGGTGATCTTTTACACAAACACATTTCAGATGGTAAAATTATGTATTTACGTGTCATGTCGAAATTAGTATATAGTATACTGTAATACATTCAACGTACGTGCGTACGTGTGTCACGATTTCCAGATTATGATTTATCCGATCTGGAGATATTATTCATTAAAAAGGGGGATAGAGGGTAATAAGATACTACGAGCATAAAATTAGTACATAGATGCCCTAATTTAATGTACGTAGTATGTTATCACCTTAATTTTTAATAAACAGGATATCCCGATTACCGAAGACACAATGTAAAAAAAAAAATTAATAAAAAATATGATATCGCTTTTGGGTCGTACATGAAACTAAAATATACCTTCTTGATCCTCTGGCTAGGGTCCAGAAGTAGTATCTGTTCTGCCTAAAGATGCTATGATTATTTCGTGGGGTTTTCGTTCGCGCCGGGTGTCCATACAATGGAAATATGTCAGAGACGCCTATAATGGAAATCGTGATTAACTGCAATAACCAGAAATATTCTGACACTACCTTAACCAGATTACTTAGATAAATCTTTTTATAGTTTTAACAAAAGGATTACAATAATATTGCTGAGTCTCTATTCACGCTAAACTTTCACAAAATGCCCAACAGTAATATATTACATATGAAAGATGCCGCTGTGGAAGTATCATATAAATGAATTTGATGATTAGTTGAATGCTTTTCAAAAGTCTAACAGATGAGAAAATTGCGTTGAATTTGAATATGATTAGCAAGCAACGATATGAACCATAGCAATATGTCCTCTTATCATATTCATCATATTTAATTTGAGATATGTGTGATTGTGTTAGATAATAAAGACTTTTATTGAGGAATATCTCTCAGACAAACAAGGAATGATTGACAATGGTATAATCAGATATCGACCTCAACGAAGAAACGGAAATTTAGAATCGAAAGTAATTTCTCTACACTGGAATTGTGATGCTTTTCCTTCCATACCTGTAGGAGTAAAAGTCGGTGCTTGTTTCAAAACTCCAAGAGAAATGGAGAGAGTGAATAATATAAATAAGCTAAGAATAATGCCGACGAATGCTTCTATGTCTCTGATGTCTCTGCCTCTGTCTGTCTGTCTGTCAGTCTCGCTTTCTCTGTATATATATATATATATATATATATATATATATATATATATATATATATATATATATATAAGGTTTAAAGCCGTAGTATATATTGGTTGGAGGAGTGGTAGAATAGGTGAAATAAGGGTGAATAAAGATAGAATAATTTGGTTAGGAGACGTTATTAATCGAGCAGAGAAGAAAAGCAACCTGAGTAAAAGGGGAGGAGGCGTGGGAGTTGACTAAAAAAGGAGATGGCGAGTAGTGACCATTTAAGAAGACTCTTGAAGAAATGAGTCAGAAACAGAAATTGGAAGAATATATATATATGTGTGTGTGTCTATGTGTGTGTATAACATATAAAAGTTAAAATTAAAATAAAGTATATAGGAATAAAAAGAACAACAATAATTATAATCTTTTATATAATAAAATAGACGCAATTTTTCCCCTCTGAACGAAACTGTCGTAGGTTGACAAGAACAGCTGGCAGGCAGAAAATTATTAGGTTTAAGTCATTAGCCATTACTTTATCAAGCTATAGAACACAATTACATACACAGTACTTCTAATTATGAAAATATTACTTTCATTCCGAGGAGTGCCATGACCATCATCGTCTTAACATACAAAGGAAGTAACTAAAATTTCACCTTTTCGAGTTATCTTAGGAAACCATTCTACATCGAGTGCAGTTATACTTTTTCTTAATTTTCTATGTGTTAACCGTCATTAGATGACTACTGATCCCCTACAAAAAAGCATATTCTTACCCCTTCCATCCGACACAAATAATAATTCCTTCCTTTTAAATATCCGGCGCTACTGATTGGATGAGAAGTATTCATTCTACAATTCCAACATTCTGTTATTCAGCCATTAAACGAACAGTCTGAAACTAAAGACGCCATTTTCTGTACGTACGCAATATTCTTAAGTTTTATTTACATATATTGTAGGATATTTTCCCACTGATATACTCTTACATTTTATTGTTTATTTGTGAAAATATTACACTTCACACTAAAAAACAAAATAAAAAAGTATCCTTCTTCCAAACATGTAACTTACATTAATTGTTGGCTTAACTGAGAATCCATTAACGCGTTTTCGAACACGGTAGCGACCGAGAGAGAGAGAGAAAGAGAGAAAGAGAGAGAGAGACTTAGTGATTGAGGGGGAGAGATAGACACTTATATCTGTTTTTGTTTCATTTGAACACACTTCTCATTATTTAGACGTACTTAACAATTTATTTAAAAAAATCAAATATATTGTAAAACTTAATTTAACTTGTACATAAATAGCGCGGTAGGCACCAATTGATTTTACATATTTCATTTCCTAAGACCCGTTTAAATAAATTAACGTACTTGTGCATAATTTAAAGAAGACGTAACTCAACGTCCGATCGGCGTTGCTCGGAACACGACGTTGACCGCCGAGCTCCGCCGAGCTCCGCCGATTATGAATGCGTAACAAATGCTACTAAAAAAAGAAAAAAATTGAAGGAAACATGTAAACATAATAATTGAAACAAACGATATAAACAAAACAAATAAGAAACCAATAAACAGCAACCTGCAGTAACAAGTTTTTGTTTTATTTCTTTTTTTTATAATATAATACGTCTTTTTAATATAATCGGTTGTGTTCTTTGGTACAACGAAAAGTTCAGAACAAAACAGATAAGCAAAGTTTTATGTTTTAACGAAACTTTTTTAAATAAAAAGATTAATAAATTATGTTTTTTCAGGGTGGTTCTTAACATAGGGAGGTTGGGAAGGGGTGTCTATTCCGAAAGTCGTTCGTAACTTGGGAAGGTTTGTGGTGTTTTTCTAGAAAGCAGTTCTTAAAATGGGTAAGTTGGGAGGTATTCATTTTGATAGCCGTTCTTAACATGGGGAGGTTTGGGGGAGTATTGCATGCCCGTGCATCTCTACCAACACTCACTCTTCTCATATCTTCTTTTGGCAATGATAAACTTCTCGCCACAAGAAACACAGTTTCTTTTTTGTTTTGTTTTTTGTTTATTTTTTATACAGCAATTAATTATTTTTATTTTTGACAATATAAGAACGATTGTTCCGGCGTCAGCAATTAGTTTTCCAAACTGGATGTATTCATTTTTTATATTTTTTTACAGTTTTCACAAAACGGCTGTTATAGGTGTGTGCCGCTTAATAAATTTACTAATTTTTATTTACGTCCAGTTTTTATTTCGATAAGTTCGCCCGCTACTTTGCAGTGCATTGATTGGCTTACGTCACATTACAATAAAACCCGACCAAATACCCAACATTTACATTTTTTCGACGACACTGCATACCCAAAACATTTACATTTTACCGACCGACACTGCACACCTAAAATCACAAGGTCGGTTCATAGTATTTGCGCGTGGGGATCATCACAACGATGATCAAGATTAAATTTGACGCAGATACATTGAAAACTCGCCCCTCACAAAATGGGGTGTCTATTCCGACATCCGTTCTAAACAGGGGTAGGTTCGGGGTGTACATTCCAACAGCCATTCATAGCATGAGGATGTTGGGAGTTTTCATTCTAAAATCCGTTCTTAACATGAGTAGGTTGGGATTTGGGTGTTGGGTGTTGGGCATTACCAATAATAGCCGTACTTAAACTGTTTACGAGGGTGGAGCATGCTTACACCGGGCAACGCCGGTTAACGAGTCCTGCTAATAATAATAATAATAATAATAATAATAATAATAATAATAATAATAATAATAATAATAATTACGGTGCATAATGGATTGCACCCAACAGAGGTTACCGACTGGCTCTATGTGAAAAAGAACGAAGAAGGAGGAGGACTAGTAAATGTAGAAAACTTCCTAAGCACAAAAACTTGGAAAAGTACATGGCTAGAACACAGAAAGACTGATCATTCATTGGGATATGGAGGTACAAACAAATAAATCCATCCAAGCCAGAAGACCGGACGACATAATATTCAACAAGAAAAAAGAACCTGTCAAATTGTAGCTTTTGCCGTCCAAGCAGCCACAGGTTGAAGAGTAAATAGACAGAAAAGCGAAACAAATATGCGGAACTTGCTAGAATACTTAAAGGAATATGGAACCCGAAAGAAAACCAACACAATACCAATTATTGTAGGAGCATTGAAAACAATCCCAAAGAACTTGGAAACAAGACTACGAGAAATTAGAATCAGGGGAAGGCTCAGACTATGCAACAGACAGTAATGCTGAAAACAGCGGAAATCTTAAAGAAACCCCTCGAATGTGAAACTTAATCTACAAGAATGACAATCGCCAACCTAACATATAGAAAATGCAAGAAAAACAAAAATCAAATCAAGAAAACTGAAGCTACAAAGTTTTAGACTGACTACTACTCTCTTCCCATCTCCCTTTCCTTCCCATCTCTCTGCCCCTCACATCTCCCTCTCCCTCCTATATCCCTTACCTTGCCATTTTCTTTACCTTTCCCCCTGTCCATATTGCTCTCCCCCCCCCAGTATCCTAAAATAGTCGAAGGATCAAGGAGAATATCAAGACTAAAGAGTGAAAGCACTTATAAGACCTCCACTGGATTAGTGCCGAGGGAGCTGGAACATTCGGGAGGCTAATTGCCACTCAAATTCTGATGAGGACCAATGTCATTATCAGCGAAAAATCAAGGGCAGGTAACTGTTGCGATGGAGCAAATTTATTTGTAAAGGTTGTCGGAAGAAATGAGGATTATTGGAAATCTGTGAAGACTCGTTGTCACCCAGACTCGAGTGAACACCACCGGTCTTTGTCAATAAGCAATCACTGATGATGACCTATGTGAGAACTCCTAGTGAGAGAATAATAATAATAATAAAACATAAAATGATAAAAAAAAACTAAATTGAGAAGGATAAAAAAATAAAAATTAAAACTATAAACAAAAGAAGAGATAGAGATTAGGAGGAGCTCTAAAATAAGGTGATCACTAAGTGCCAATTGGCTAATTTATACTTTCTAACAAAGTCTATCGGTGTTATAAAGAACTACCCCTTCCTTCAATTTACAAATCCCCAGAAATGAAGAAATATTTGTTATATATCTGCCTTATAATCTTCCGTCAGAATATAAATCGGAACAGAGCGAATTAAAAACTAAAAAGCGATATCATGATATATACAAATGCATAAAAAGTTCATCGTTGATTCAACAGATATATCGATTAAGAATACAAGAAATATATGTTATTTATACCTAGGTATTTCGAAGCCTTATGCTTCTCATCAGAAGAGGAGATATAGGTATAAGAACATATACAGGGTGACCGTAAAAAAACGGGCCCCAACTTTAATTATGGCCCTGTTTATTTAGTGTTTTGTTCGAATGGAATTAAACTTTGGTCACAACTAGTTTATTATATTCAAAACATCACATCAAAACACTAGGGTCTTTGACATTTTTTCTCCGTTCTACAGTATATGTTCTAGATGGCCTCCATTTAGATTTTTTGGGGGGGGGGAGTTACCCTGTATATGCCTTACTGTTAATTGATGTAATCTCCCTATTGAATGAACGATTAAATTCATATGCATGAGTATATATACATATATATATATATATATATATATATATATATATATATATATATATATATATATATCATAATATTTTCGCTTTTTACTTTTTTCCTCTGTATATAAGCTCCACCTTAATTGTCGAGGATTGTATTATCCGATACATCCCTTTTTAAGTATTTTATTTAATTCTTCTTGGTTTCCTACCATATATATAAATCAGGCTTACAAGAAAGTTCTAGGGGTTTTTAAATTTTAAATCAAGATGAACATATATAGGCTCAAACAAAAAATTATTCGTCGAAATAAACACCATTAGAATCAATACACTTTTACCAACGCAAAACAAGTGTATTTGTGTAAGTAACGTAAAAATCTTGCGTTCTGGTGGTGATGAAGTCGCTGAAGGAGGTTTTGTATATCACTTAGGTTTTTGAAGCATTTCTCACGCAGAAAGTTGTCCAGATGCTTGAAAAAGTAGTAGTGGGTAGGTAAGAAGTCGGGGGAGTATGGTGGATGATGCAGAATTTCGTAGCCCAATTCGTTCAACTTCTACGGTCGGGCATTTTCGTGGAGGAGAATCAATTTTTGTATAATAGATAATACCTGTACATTGCTCTCAACAAAATGCTCATCCTATTATGACTGGGTTTATTCATATATCAGTATATCATTACTAGAATGGTTTCACTCTGTGGAATTGCCATATTCATATAGATGCAAATAGATTGTCTTGTCTTGTATCTATCTATCTATCTATCCATCTATCTATCTATCTCTGTATACAGGGGGGTTCGAACTCTAATCATTGAGGCGGAAGCGCAAAAAAAAAAACGTGATGAATTAACCCAAAACTGAATTAGGTCAAATATCAATTCCGCAGTTTGTTTTGGTTTAGTTTCAGTAGTCACGCGTCACACTCGAATTCTAAATGATTTTTTTTTTGTTTTTTCGAATTCTAAATTAATTTATTTGTTTTAATTTTAATTTAAGTGTAATGCAAGTGAAATCACGATATCGTTGCGTTGTAATAATAAACAGTAAAGAATGAATTCTTTGTGTAAAAATAAATGTTGAGTTGAAAGCACTAATAAAGAAAGGTCATAGTTAGATTTCACGGTTAGAGTCAGTAAAACACGAAGTAAGAAGCGGTTAGCGTCTTACTCTAACTAAAAAAGCAAAAATAAAATAATAATAATAATCGCGTTTTATTTTTATTTTTTATTTTTATTTTATTATTGGAAAAACAGAAAGCATAAATCAGGGAAAACCATTTTTAAAAAACGGCATAAATAACCTTGTACGATTCCAAACCGGTGTTTCCCCGTACTGTTCCTTGTGAACGCATCCGCTGCGGTCTAAATGGGGAGCGGGGAAAGGAAGAATCTAATGGAGAGAAAAGATGTTGCAACTTCCATTGAACCTGACCGATTTTGGCAGTGGGCTCTCACCGGAAAAAATATAGGAATGTACCATTGTCGAGGAACTGTAGAGGCAATAGGCCTATAGCACATCACAGTTTGTACGCATTACATTTGCATGTAGTGTCATGATTTTTAATCCTATTAAGGTCAAAGTTGGAGGGGGGGAAATGAGTTCATTTTATTCATATAGAAGATAGAAGATAGATAGAAGATAGAAGAATAGAGAAGAGATAATGGTATTTACAACCTTATTTACGCAGCCGCGTTTTATTTATTGGAGTATCTGTGTTCTTGTTTTTAATCATCTCTGTGATTTCTCAATGAAACACAGCCGAGAATGCAAAGAGCAGTCTCCTTATTGACTCCCAGAAAATGTCATTGCTTTCAATAATTATCAGAAATATTACAGAATTCGTCCATTTACAAATTAATTTTAAACCATAGTGCAAAAAAAAACGTACAAGACGATGAACTCTGAATGTTCACAATTGTTTTAAATATTATTAGACTGAAATACTGTTCAGCTTATATGTCATTATGACCTTACGTGGCTAGAAATTCTAACTTTAACAATAAATAATGAAATCATGTATTATTTGTTTTAAAAATAGGCTTAATGTTATAAGTTTAAGCAACAGTTCTTTATTTATAAATGTTTGATGGAAAACTAATTTTTTTTTGTCAGTTAAATTTATTTCAGTTTGCTAGATAATTTAAATCCTACATTGAATAAAAAAATTTCTTAAAATTTGTTCCGGCGTTTCAAAAGTATGGCCTTCCATTTTCTTATTCTGTACGAATAAATCAAAGGGGGTTGAAAATTGCATTGCTGAACATCTTTCATCTCTCTGTTGCAGATATTGACAGTGTGAGACACTAACCATGCCATAGAAGTACATAAGAAGCAGAGGTGATTCATTTAATTTCTGGCAAAAGTGCATTGACAATAGTGGTTATTATGTACAAAAATAAATCTTGAGTCACAATAATTTGATCGTTTTAATGGTGTCACTTCTGTCTTCGTAGCTTTTTAAGTTGTCGAGTTAAAAACACACGAGCTTTAGTTTTTGAATGACCCCCGTATACCAAAACGCGCTCCAGACGCCGATTCACGGCCATCTTTCATCGCTGACCAAAATGCATCGAGAATGGTTGTGATTAAGTAGAAAATAAAGTCTGGAGCTAAAAGGTCGCACGTTTTAATGGTATCACCCCCGCTTTTGTAGATCTTTAATATTTTGAGTTAAAACAATAGCAGGCTTTACTTGCGGAATCACACTCGTAGTAACTATTAATTATAGCCTTTCTGATGATGACATATACTAGTTAACTTTGCTCGAGAAAAAATAACAAGCACTTCTGTGTGTTGGTACACTACCCGTGTATGTTAACTGTTGTCTTGAATTAGCTTCGCAGTATAGCTAGTACGAAGAAATAGAATAGAACGTATACGGTACATAGTATTTGCATTGGAGTGTAAATAAGTACGACTAACTTTTATGCCTATTTTATTGGATGATATTCATTCGAATAAGAATACTTTTCACGCTAGTGTGAAACTTCAAGTTCATGTGCCTCATTCAGGGAAGGAGCGGTTACATGAAGTAAGACCTAATCGTGCTGTGTTTGGTTTGATAATAACTTACAATCTATTGGACTTCCTTTTGAAGATAAATATATGTAAGACATGAAGTGAAAACATTAAGGATCATAAAAGAATGTTTTTAACTCAGTCTGTTAAGGTTAGTCGTTTTTTTTTGTTTTTTTTTTTTGTTTGTTTTTTTTTTTCAGGACTTCTAGTCACATTTTATGAATATTAGATAGTCGATCGGAACAATGGCGCTGGACGAGTTCGTAACTTTTGATTGGATTAATTAAAAAATTTGAAGTGATTTTTAAAATACAATTTTATTTTTTGTCACTATTTAGTTGCCTCTCCCCACGAGGGCAGAGTTCGTCACAAGGTTTTTTTTTTAACGTGGAGAAATACATAAAAGGGATATCTTTTTTTAAATATTACTGACTGATACTGAAAAGATAAAGTGTATTATGAGAACAGATACTACACTTTGCTCACGTATTTAAATTTTAAAACGTATTTTTTTGCTAAACACGCAGACAGAATTTTCACAATCAATCAACTATTTGAAACTACATCAAAGAATACGATGTAATTCATATTTTTACAATATTTTTCGTAGCGGAATAAAATCAATTCGAAAATAATTTCCTTTCTGTAAAATATCTCCAGTAGAAAATTTTATACAGATTCGGTAATTATATCGGAATCGGGAAAAACACTGGAATCGTCCTATAATTAATATATAAATATATATATATATATATATATATATATATATATATATATATATATACATACAGACATACATAATATATATATATATAATTATTTACTCTAACAGTGCTCAGTGCGTAAGTAGAGCAGAGTCATAAGTTTTTAAAATATATATGGCAATCAGGCTACACGGAATTTTTCATGTTTCATCCATCCAAGGATTCGTCAGACGATATATATATATATATATATATATATATATATATATATATATATATATATATATATATATATATATATATATATATATATATATATATATATATAAGCTGAACGTCTCTGTGTGTGTCTGGTCACGAATAGGCTCCTATATGGTTGATTATTATAGAAAACTGATCACATATAATGATAGATGTATCGAGACACACGAATGGGTATGTTTGATCTGGCATAATGATGATTCATTATAATTGTGGGGTCTTCGTACGCGACTTGTCCACAAAGTATGAACATAAAAAATTAAAAAATTAAAAAAAAACGTTTACAAGTGATTTTGATATAGATGTACATAAGAATACTTTGATAAGTATGTTTTAACTTAAAAAGGGATGGTATGATAAAGTTATGCGATCTGCGTTCGCGCCTGACCTTCATAGAATGGAAATAGGCACAAACTTTAATAAAGACTTTTCATATCTATCTGCGTAAGTATACTTTGATAATTATGTTTCATTATTTTATATTAGAAACTATCGGGGTAAAAGTAATCTCATTATACTAAATAGATTGATTACAAAGCAAAAACATTGATATTGAAAATAATAATTGAATACCAAAAGTTATAAATCTATCCAATATTTAAACACGGTATTAAAGGAAAGCAAAAAATACCTTTGAGAATCTTTAGTCTTACCAATTAATCCGATAAGACAGAGATAAAAAAGAGAACACTCTGCATGAAACAAGCTTACGAGACAAAATCAGATCAGCACGCTGTGTTAGCCGCGATCTGGAACTTTACATCAGCCCTATACGTCGGCATCTTTGAAATTAGACATCAGCTATTTCGAAAAAGTGTAAAATCGTGCGTCTCTCTAGACAATCGCCGACCCCAACACTGTCGGCTTTCTTATTCTTCATCTTATTCTTGTCTTCGTTTTAATCGGGTCGTCTTGACAATCTCCGAGGGCGCGAAAAGTGGTTTACAAGTATAAAAAAAACAACGCCAACACACAAAAGAAAACACAATGCCGATACATCATGTACATATGAGTTGTACTATAAGTTTGTGTCTCTGATACGATTACGGAAAAGGACACCCCAAACATCAACGTTAAGTGAAGAGTCAGTGTATCAACTAAGGCCCAATTGAGATAATTTGTCTGTGTAAGCCATCACTATCATTTGGTTGCAGTCAGCCCATCTCAGGTTTGCTAAAGTTTTGAGCTTCTCTCTCTGCATCTCTCTTTCTCATCCCTTTGCCTCTCTCACTCTTTTAAACTATCGTCAACTTATGAAAACTAACTTTGACTCCTAAATGTAGTAACTCAAAATCGGAAATCCTACGTCCGGTCTTTATCTAAGAGCCGAAAATGCCTCGGTCACTCCTTGACCACTTGTCTCATTTCCAACTGCACGTTGCGCCATTTTATAAATCATTTCTAACCACTGTCATAGTTTATATATATATATATATATATATATATATATATATATATATATATATATACACATATACATATATATATATATATATATATATATATATATATATATATATATATGTATGTATATATTGCTTCTGATTTTTTGTGAATCATTTCCAAACATACTCGGAGAGCGTACATTGCATCACAAAACGAATAACTGTTTCTAGCGACCGAAAAGGGTTCATGGAAATCGAACAACACACACGTGCGCTTTATATTACGTGAGAGCAAAATTGAATCAATCGAGTTAAAACACAGTGACGTGTTGAAGCATGCAAACCCCATTTACACAAACGTGTTTTATTTTTACGCACACACGTCCAGCACGTTTACACACCCAACTTTCTTATTAGACATAATACAATTTAGAAAGTCAAATGTAATTAATTAGCAACATTTGTAGGACTAAGATGAATAGAAAAGGGGGGGAAAAAACGAGTGCCACCATGACAAAAGACGGAATTGAAAGATAGTTTTAAAATAGACAGCATTAACCTCTCAACTAATTAGGATACATCAGTTGAAGTACATTGTTTTATGCTGCCATTGAAGTTCTGTTCTTTTCATGGGGTTTTCTCCTGCGTTATTCAGACTTTGTAATAAGCAATTCGCTGACATTTATGATCACTTAACAAATAAATTCAATAGGTTGTACTAAAATATCACTATTATTTTCTGATGTATGTGTCATGACGACTCTGTCATATGCTTTATTTCTGCTATAACTAGGTCAGCTTGTAACATTTTTAATATAATTGTATTTGGATATTATATATTCCAGTGTTGGATTGTATTACCTCGCATTGATGAATTTCAACGTACATCATAGGGTTTCCTGTGATTTTCTGTGATATATATATATATATATATATATATATATATATATATAGTGAATAAATGACAAAAAACTATATTCAAAAGTTCGTGATGTTGACCATCTCATGATTTATTCCTTTAATTCAGTTGACATTTACAATTCAAGAATTGTAAATGTTAACTGAATTAAAGGAATAAATTCTAAGATGGTCAACATCATGAACTTTGGAGCATAGTCATTTGTCCTTTATTCACTATATTGCTCTGTAATTACATTGAGATTCTTAAATAAAGATTGATATATATTATGATAATAAGTTTCCACAGAAATATATATATATATATATATATATATATATATATATATATACAAAATGTTGTGATTCAATGAATTTAGAAAGTTATGACGTGAAATGTTTGAATTTCATATCAAATATGTTTATTATGTAAGACAAAGAATATATTAGAAATAGCAAATAGATATAATGGTATACACTCTATTTGCTAAAGTCAGTGAGACATGGAAAATCATTATTAAAAAATATATTAAAATTGAATCATCAATTAAAAGTCATAGAGTAAGGGAAGTTAAGGAAAAAGATAAAAAAGTTTCCATCCAAATTGCACGGTAAAATCCGAGGTGACTGTCCTTGAAAGCAGTGTGGTAAAATGATCCAAACTGTATTTTGGGTTATCTGCATCATAATATATATATATATATATATATATATATATATATATATATATATATATATATATATATATATTTCTGTCTAAATACATTTTCTTATAATATGTATCAATACTTATTTAAGAAGGTCAATATAATTACAGAGAAATATAGAGAATATAAACAAAAAGTTATATTCCAAAATTCATGATGTTGAAAATCTTATAATTTATTCCTTTAATTCAGTTGACTTATACAATTATTCACATTATCTGTTTCGTAGCGCACAATAAACCACTTAATTATTATATCAATCAGTGAATCTATTACGCCCTTTACTCATCAGAAGAAATAACAACTATCAATCCGTCAAAAGGAAATGAAGTGTTATTTGACATGATAAATATATATATATATAACTACTTCATTTACTCACATAAAATTAATATACGAAAGTATAAATTTATGCGTAAACTTTAAGTATTTACTTCAAAAGTGCTCAATACGTAGGTAGAGCTAGTTAGTAATTTATAAAATATATATGGCGATTAAGCTACACTGAGTATTCGGCGTTTAATCCACTCTAGGATTCGTCAGGCTTATGCGTGAATTCTGTGGTTGTTTCTCGTTTTTATATGGTCCTCTTCTGTTGAGGATTTTAGTTAGCGAATCAGCTTTCTAGCATCCACCGCGCCCCTTCCTATCAACCAATGGGCATGCATTTTATCGAACAAAGGATCTGTTTTAGAACTAGGTTAGTAGTTTAAGGCAGACCTTTTCCTTTATATAAATATAAATATGTGTACATACATATATGCACATATATATACATATATATACATACATATATGTATGATCGTTTATGTATATTCATGTTTATTTAATTTATTTATTTGTTTATTTTCTATTGTTTTTGTTAGTTTTAAAGCTATTTTGTATCGCTATCCGAGAGTAAGTTTTGTTTTGTGAACACAGTTATTTGCTATTTCTCTTCTACAGTTTAAGAGATTTTTGGGTTCTTTAAAGTACAGGATAGCAAATTTTTCATGAAGGCATAATTTACATGGGTCGTCTAAATGCCTACACGTGGTAGCTTGTCTTATTATTTTCCATTCGACTACCGGCGAATGTCCGCTTTCTTTGAGTTCCCAGTATTTATTCGCTAGTGTTGTTTTTATGCGGTGATTTTTATTGTTGAATGTACATTTGTGGTCATAGTATCGGGTTTTGAAATCTAAGGAAGTCATGCCTACGTAATATTTCTTGTTATTCGGGTTTTCTTTCGCAAATATTGTTGACTGATAAACTACGCTTTTAGTTAGACATTTATTTTGAACTGGGCAAAGTGTGCGGTGTCCACAGTTGCATTTATCTTGTTCGTTATAAGTATTTTTATTTATGGTATGGTTGTTCTTTTCCGGGGTTGGTTTGTTGTTATTATTATTATTATTATTATTATTATTATTATTATTATTATTATTATTATTATTATTATTTCTGCTAGAGTTGGTTTTATTTTTGTCATGGTGTCTACTTTTTTTATTGTTTATTTTGTTGTTGTTTACACTGTTTTTATTTAGTATTTTGTTACTATGTGCTTTAATTATCATCTCTAAATTTTCGCAACAACTGTAGGATAACTTTAAGGTATTTTTATTGAAGATTTTGTGTAAGGGGTTGGTTGCGGGAAAGTGTTTTTCAATAAGATCTAGAAATTTCTTACAAGTTTTGTTTTTAACAGTTGATTGTATGGGGCCGTATACCAAATTATAGTTCTTTTTCTTCTGTTTTTAATTTTATTATAGTTGTTGTTGTTTTGTTGCTTATATTTGATATCGATATTTTTGTATCCACTATTTTTTAGAGCTGTTTCGTAGATATTGGTTGACCTGTTAAATGCATTTTCATCGCTTGAGTTATTACTGAGTCTACTTACGATCGAGTTAGGAATGTGTTTTATAATTGATGGTGGGTGATTGGACTGAGGGTTTACGTAAATTGGAGTAGCATTATCTTTTAAGTATGGTTCATATGTGTTTTTATCTAAGTTTAACGTGACGTCCAGGAAGTTTGTTATTTTTATGTTAGCTGATACGTCTGTTTTTAGGCCTACTTTTTTCATTTCCTTGTGTAAGTTTTCTCCCTTGACTTTGTTGGAGTTTTTTTTATAGCTAGTCCGTCATCTCTATATAGGCCGATATCCGTAGTATCGAATATGCTTCTGAGGGTATATATAGAATGAATAATCCCACAAAATTGATACCTCTGCAGAATCTCTGGCACCCATCGCCAAATCAAACGAATTTTTCATTTTAGTTTTTATCCATTGGTTATTGTTATTTATTAGAACTGATTTTCTACATTTTTTAATGATGTTGATTTCTTCCGATGATATATCAGTGTAGGCCTCGGCAAATTCTAGGGCAATGTTAAAATGTCAAACTGTATAAACGTACATTTATCTTTGTTTTCTATATTTTTAAACCAGGTGATTGTTTCGGTAGTATTTGCCCACTGGTTTAGTTCTAGGTCGTGTTTGATTTGTTTGTTTACTCTAGAAAGTATAGTTTTGCTAATTCTACCTATTTCTGGTTTAGTTGGATTTATTAGGCGAGTGCTGAGATTATTATTAAAGTCCCATTTGTGGTCTTTAAGCAGAATGTATGCCTCTGCAGGTTTCAATTTGCCAACTTTATCGCTAATTTTTAGTTTATCGGTAATTTGTTTACTTTTAGTATTTATTATACCTATGTAGTCGCATTCGTTTGTGTCTAGTTTTTTGTAATGTTTTTTGTGATTAGTTTGTTATATTCTTGCATATCTATTTTATAAAAGTTTCTGGTTTTATCTGCTTTTAAAAAGATTTTATTGGAGTCGTTTATGTTTCTAACGCTTTTGTGTAGTTTCCGTTGGAAATTGTTAGGTTTATTGTGGAATTCCAAGTTTTTAATTACGTTTAAAAGGTCTTTTTCAAATGACCTTTTAAATGTATGTACACATATTTATATTTATGTATAAAAAAGGAAAAAGTCTGCCTTAAACCACTAACCTAGTTCTAAAACAGATCCTTTGTTTGATGCATGCCCATTGGTTGATAGGAAGGGGCGCGGTGGATACTAGAAAGCTGATTGGCTAACTGAAATCCTCAACAGAAGAGGACCATATAAAAACGAGAAACAGCCACAGATTTCGCTCATAAGCCTGGCGAATCCTAGAGTGGATTAAACGCCGAATATTCAGTGTAGCTGAATCGCCATATATATTTTATAAATTACTAACTAGCTCTACCTACGTATTGAGCACTTTTGAAGTAAATACTTAAAGTTTACGCATAAATCTATACTTTCGTATATTAATTTTATGTGAGTAAATGAAGTAGTTATATATATATATATTTATATATATATATATATGTTCAGAACGTTTGAGATTATATATAATTATTTCCACAGCAAAACAACGTCGCAGACTTCAAGAGCCATGACAGCCAACAAACTGGAAGTTCAAGACTCTAGTTTCGCTCTTATTTGGGATCATTAGTTAGACATATCAGAACCCAGGATTCAGAACCCGAGCCTCTTGCATGCTAGGCAAGCACTCTGCCAACTGAGCAAACGTCCCGCAGACAAGAAATATTAAAGATAAAGCAATCTGCGGCGAGAACTCGAGTTTTGAACTTTCGGTTTGTTGGCTGCCATGGCTCTTGTATGCTGCGACGTTGTTTGGCTGTGGAAATAATTATAAATAACCTCTCATATTCTGAACATTCTACTTCTAATTGCTCGCTATGTCAGCATTGCTGGATGGTGTCGTCCTAGCGAGTTGAAAATTGCTTCTTGTGAGACATCGGCTTGGGTTATTATTCCCTTGTCGAGACGAAGTAGCTCAATTCCACAGTCGGCTTTCGTCGCGGTTTGCTTGATCTGTGTAAGTTAATAGAATTTCTTGTGTGCAGAGCGTTTTTTTTCAGTTCGCAGAGTGCTTACCTCGCATACATGAGACTAAGGTTTCGAATCCCGGGTTCGCATGTGTCTGACCGATGTACCCAAATGACGGGTAAACTCCAGTCTTGGATTTCCGTTTTTTTTTTTTGTTTTTGTTTTTTTTGCTGTCATTGCTCTTATAGGCTGCAACGCTGTTTGGCTGTGGAAATAATTATATAGCGGCACTGATGAGTTGTGATACAACGAAATAGGACTGTATGTCGATAAGTACAAATATATTTTAAGCCCCCCTCTTTGGGTAGAGCACTGTCGTAAATAATCTCACCCGCTACTTAATTGGCTGAAAAATGCGAAGCTCGTTGTTTGTTTGCTTACAAACAGGCGGTTTGAGCACTGTAAAAGTGGTGGCGGATGTCTATTTAAATAGACATTTCGACGAGTTATTTGCAGACGTCTCTTCTCTGGTCGAGTGGGAGAACTGCCGACTGTCAAACGACGGTTCTAGGTTCAATCCTTGTCTTGGGAAAGATGCTAGTCTAGCGGCACTGATGAGTTATGATACAACGAAACAGCGTTGTATGTCGATGACTACAAATATGTATATATAAAACTACAATTTTTGTGTGTATTAATATTTATATTAAAAATCCTTTTATCTCATTATTTAAACAGAAAATACAACATTGTTATATATATATATATATATCGTGGAATTGCATTTATCTGCAAAAGATGTAGCAAATTTGCGTATTCTTTTAAACATTCATTTTAATTCATTCCCTATTAGTTTTTTTTCGGTTTTCTTATGTGATGATTATCTTTAGTTAACTATTACGTGTAATTATATTAATGCAAATATTCTATATGATGTATACTTGCGTAGTATTTGCGTAAAAAGCATATAAAAACAGATATCTTCTATGTTTATTTATGTATGAGTATATATATTTGATTTAAAAAATTGCCTACTACACTCCTCTGTCAGTTTTTGATTTATAGACATGAAACTTAATATATAGGATATTCGAACCCATGAAAAACTTTATATTTGGAATTTAGTCAGGGAAAATCGATGTAAAAGTTAAAAAAATGGAAATTACCAGGTGAAGGTCGAACGACGGCATTACCATTATGCGTGTGTTACGTAATAGCAATTGGTTCATGTTTTAATTTTTAGCCTTGCAGCAAACACGTCTTCATAGCTTAGGTATTAATGTCAAAGGAAAAAGTAAATCGTAAGTTAAACGTTTTGGTTTTGATTCTTGGTGGTGGCGTATTTTACGACCGGGAGAGGGGCTGCTAGTATATATATATATATATATATGTGTGTGTGTGTGTGTGTGTGTGTGTGTGTGTGTGTGTGTGTGTGTGCCAAATTTTCATTGTGGAATTTTTACAATAGTAAAATTTGGTATTAGTAATCTCCTTCCTACTAGGAGACCAGAATAGTTTTCCCTTTGAAAGATCGACCATTTTGTAGACGTAAACAAATAAATAGATATGCATTATTTATTAATTACTTGTTAACTTTATTTATAAAACGTTTATCTTCGCATAATTATTTCGCCATCAAGGAAGATTGACTGGTCTAAGACTGGAATATCGGACCGTAAGTACTAGCGTATATGTTTTGCTGATGAACCATAGTACGGCGAAAATCGTATACGTAGATAACTATATATTTTATATAAATATATATATGTATATTTATATATATATACTTATATATATATATTTACATATATATATATATATATATATATATATATATATATATATATACACACACTTCTGGATCTGTTTCTACCCACAGTTTCCCGATGCTATATAACGAATGCCCACAGTCCACTTGGGAATGCTGATCATGCAGTGATAATGGTTGAAATCGCCCTAAACTCTAGAGCCAAAACTGTAGCGCCATTGCTCAAAACAACGAGATATTATAAAAAAAAGGCTGACTGGGAAGCCATCAGGAGTCTCATCAGAGATGCCCCATGGCGAAATATCTGTTCTCTTCCTGCTGAACAATGCGCAAATGGGACCACTGAATGGTTCAAAACGGCAATTGAAGCACATGTCCCCACGCGGAAATTTTGTAGTAAGACCCATTCTCCCCAATGGTGTACTTCTACTTGTGCAGCTACCATTGCGAAAAGGCAGCATGCATGCCACAGATTTAACTGATATAATCTAGTTTAAACAGACAGAAGTATATAAAAGCCAGATGTAACTGTAAGAAAAAAATAGCGACAGCTAAGAGAGAATTTACTGAAACCACCAAAAAAACGCATCGAAACACAGAAATTGGGAACTCTCTAACTTTCCTTTGCGGACAGACACCACACTAGACGATCTGAAAATCACCCCTTCTCAGGTGCGTGCTATCATAAAAAATCTTGACACTTCAAAAGCATGTGGACCTGATCTCATCCCGGCTGTGTTATTAAAAAAGTGCACCGCCAACGTAGCTCCAGTTCTCTCCAAACTTTACAACAAATGCTTTTATGAATCTTGCTTTCCTGACTGCTGGAAAACTGCTTCTGTGGTACCAGTTTTCAAGAATTATGGGGAAAGAACTGGCCCATTAAATTATCGCCCCATAAGCCTCCTCCCACGTTTCGACAAAATATTTGAGTCCATAATTAATCAAGCTCCAGTTCATCACCTTACAGATGCTAAATTTCTGACGGAACAACAATATGGATTTAAGCAAGCTCGTTCCACAGCAGATATCCTAACTGTAATCTCTGAACGTATATACCATCCACTGGACAAAGCAGGGGAGGGTAGAGCGGTAGCTCTAGATATATCTAAGGCTTTTTACAGGGTATGGCATGAAGGTTTTGTCAGGAAAATCAGATCATACGGTATTACTGGAAGAATACTTAACATAATTAAATCCTTCTTAGATAAGAGAAAGATCCAGGTTGTTCTCAACGGTCGTTCATCTAAACAATATGATATAAATGCGGGAGTGCCTCAAGGGCCTATCCTTTGACCTCTATTATTCCTAATATTCATAAATGACCTACCTGACAAAATCCTCTGTGAGGTGGGTATATATGCTGACGACACCACGCTCTATAACAGAACGAAAACAAATGAACACATATCTAAAGAAACGGCAGAAACACTAGAGGATGACCTCCAATCTGTAGTGGAATGGGGACATAAATGGATGGTCACATTCAATGCTGCCAAGACTAAACTGGTTTCCTCCAATAATTACAAGAAACCTTTTCTCTACCACCAATAGCAATGGCCAACTGCTCTTTATCTGTAAGTACATCTTTTAAACTCCTCGGCCTAACGGTCAAAGGAAACATTAGTTAAAACAATTTCATTGACAGCATTGCCAGGACCGCTGCGAAGAAGGTAGATTTTCTCTACCCTGCTAAAAAGCTACTAACGCCCGAAAGTATCCTGTACCTCTATAAGGCCATCATTTGCCCATGTATAGAGTATTGTTGTCATATTTGGGCTGGTGCATCTGCTACTAGTCTCTCGCTCCTAAAAAAAGTTTAAAAGAGAGTCGCCAACCTGATAGGTCTTGAACTGTCAGCCTCTGTCCCATCGACAAAACGTAGCATCCCTCTGCCTGTTCTACAAGTACTTTAACGGTTAATGCTCTGACGAACTGCAAGCACTTGTACCCCGTCGACGTAAATAACCCCGACAAACCCGACAAGCAATTAAATCCCACCCCTTCATAGTAGAGAACCCTAGATGTAAGAGAGCCTTCTACTCCAGTAGTTTCTTCCCCAGAACCGCTAGACTTTGGAATTCCCTTCCGGGTCCCTGCTTCCAACTATATTGACCGGCAGAAGTTCAAGTGTAACGTGAACCGACATCTTGCTGCCCAACTTCCTACATAGTTCCCCTGTTTCTTATGTCCCTGATAGTAACGCCCTACATCAAAGTGGCAATGTGCCTTGTTTGGAGTGAAAATGTAATTTAATATATATATATATATATATATATATATATATATATATATATATATATATATATATATGTGTGTGTGTGTGTGTGTGTGTGTGTGTGTGTGTTTGGAAATCTGTTATTTTAAATGTGGTAAAATCATTTAAATCCATAGTATCGTCTGTCGCTAGAAGAATTTTAAGCCTTTCAGCTAATAAAAAAACATTTGATCAAAACTCTACTTTCTACAATGATGCTTTAAGAAATGCAGGATGTACAGAGAAAAGACAGCAAAACAACTCAAGCTCAACTGAATTAAAATCTGTAATTACCCATAACATGACTCGGAACTAAATACAGTTTAACAAACCTCTCTAATGCAATATAAAAGTAATCCCCACTCAAAACATCATATTCCATACTCTAAGGCTTTTCAGAATCAATCAAATACATTTAAGCGAAAGAAATGCATTTGGTTGAACACCTTTCCTGTTGATATAATGTTAAAACTAACATACATTAAGTATTCTTTAAGACCGTGGAAAACTTTTTCTAATATCCACATAGATATAACACCTTTTTAAATAAGAATTCGATTAAAATATCATATCCAACCATACTTAACTTGGCACAAGTAATTATTACATCAAATAAGAAAATTAAAACCGTTCAAACAACTCCAGTCTATTTACCTCCTAAAACAAATTGCAATTGCCAAAGCAAACATAACTCCCCACTAAAAATGATTGCATCCATAAAGATGTTATGTATCCCTGCACAATAATCGTACAACCAGTAGATAATACACCTCTGGATCCCCGTCATATAAGGTAATTCCGAATGATCACAACATCCATAATATTAATATCTAAAATACACGAAGTCAACACACTTTTCCAACAAACAATAATAGTAATCAACCTAAAAACCTTAATAATGATGATCTCTACGACATCCTACCGACCACTAATTATATAAGTTCTGTCAATAGTACTTTAGAAAACACTAATCACAACCAATCTAACACCAATAGACTAACCTCAATAGAGCTTCCCACAATAGCAATAGACCTCGGGCGCATTATAAATCCAACACTTATATCGGTGCCACTTAAATTAAGTAAATTAATTAAAGTAAAAATTTCAAATTACAGTCATTCTTTTCATAACGAAACCCTCAATAATCCCTATATATAATAAAAGAGGCGCATTTTTCCCCTCTGGACCAAAATTCCATAGGTTTACAACAACAGATGATACCTACCAATTTATTATGTTTACACTATTAGCCACTCCCTAATTTAACTAAAGAACGACATTTTAAACACATTAATTCGTAATATTAAAATATTGCATTTATTACTAGGAGCGCCATTATCATTAGTGTCATAACCTAAAGAGGTAGCAGTTCCAATTTCACTCCCTATTCCATTAGTCCTCTTACGACCCCATTCTTAACCGCGTGAATTTATACTTCTCCTTACTTTCTTGTGTCTATTTACTGGCTACTGAATTCATATACATCACATACTCTTACCAACTTACATCTACAAAAATAATTCCTCCATTCTAGATTAACGGTATCAGCTTCAAAACCGAACGCTTACTTGTATTTCAATATGGGTTATACAAAAGAGAAACCTTCTGGCTTATTAATTATTGTATTAAACACACCGACAATGCATTATGCATACACATTAAAAAAACGTAGGTGTTTGTGTGTGCGCGCATTAAACGTAAAGGCCGAATAAACATCCGTGTGCGTGTGCTTGTGTTTATACACACACTTGTTTACTTGTGTGCATGTTTTTTTTTTTTTTTTTTTTTTTGGCTGGTTGCATCTGTTTGTGTACGTGTGTGTGTGGGTGTGTTCATGTGCGTGTATGTGTGTGTGCATGCGCGGGTGCGTTCGTGTGTGTGAGTTTGTGTATGTGCCCTAAAACTATTAAGCCGCGGAAACTTGGATACGTGTGTTGGTGTTTACTTTTTGTAATGGTATTTTCACGTTAAATTCAAGTTTTACGATATCTTTTTGTTTATTAAATTGTTAGGTGAAAGTACAGAATAAATGAAAATAAAAATGATTTTTGCCGGTTTTAAAGTTGTTGTAAAAATGGAATGGAAATTTAAATTCGGTACATTTGTACATTACGTCCACCTCAAATTTCACGTTCGTAAACTCTTATGGATTTTGGGGTATGCTGACAAGCTTGGTGGTGTCTATTACGAAAGCCGTTCTTAACTTGGGGAGTTTGGGGTGTTTTCAAATGTAAACGTCGAGTTGGACTTATGTATATGTTTTTACGTTTAAAAATTAAATTTCGTTTATGTTTATAAAATTTTATTTTTATAAAAAACTTTCGTTTTTTCATACATATATTTACAAAATGAATGTTGAATGTTATTCTTTCGATTACTTTCGATTTGGAGGAGCACATTACAAAAAAATAAAGATTAAAACGGAACGAAATTTACATTCCCGTTCCATTTTTATAACAGCTGTAAAACAGAGCATCCTCCGCAAGTTTTACATGATTTTTTTTTTTTATAATTACAAATTTAAATCATAGCGCATTTATTCCAATGGTCTTTTATCTCGCTAGGTCAATCACCCCACAAAGAATATATATAATAAAATGATTATCCCTATATATAAAAATTCAAGATTTACGATATCTTTTTTAATTTATTAAATTGTTAGGTGAAACTACAGATTAGTTACAAAACATCCGCCAGCCCGGTAACAAAGTGATTTTTAATATCGTATTCAGCTATATCCATAACAAGCGACATTTAAAAGAATGTTATCTTTTATTGTCGCTAAACCGTAATCACGTGATTAAAATTTTAGCAGACTAAAAATTGGGAGACACAAGGGTCAGGAGAACCCTAAATAGTAATTTGAGCAGGTACGCACGGAAAAAATACTTGAAATATCAATTTTGTTTTAATACGAAAGATAACGAAATAGTAATTCGTTCTTTCCTGGTAAAAGCGTGCCTAAATAAAGAAACGTGCAGAAAAAAATGAAACAAAAAACAACAACAACAACAACAACAACAATAATAATAATGATAATAATAATAATAATAATAATAATAATAATAATGGTTAGACAAATACGTAAATAAATAAATAAATAACTGACGTTTTATTTAATTTCGAACTTTAGTTTATAAGTTTAATGGGCGCGAAGTATTTTTTGCGGTGATTGGGCCAGGGTATTCCCGTTGTCACATTTACCCCCAAAAAGACATCAAACTCAACGATAAAAATCATAAAAATGATATTTTTAAAAAATTTAAACTCCTGAGTGTTACTTTTGTAACCGATGAGATTAATGTGATAAAAGGAAAACTAGGTGCCTTGTGATTTCAGAGAGGAGGGGGTATTTCCGTAATTCTCGGCATTTTTTTAAAATTTCCACTAAGCCATAGTAATGCGTGGCCGGGTACAGCTAATAATAATTATAATAATAATAATAATAATAATAATAATAATAGTCAGAAAAGTAAAATACAAAAAATGTACCTTTTTCAATAAAATGGGTATGATGAAAAATCAAAATCTCAGGCTTTTTAAAATAGAACAAGGCCGATAGTCATTAGTCAACTGCTCTCGTGTAATGAATGAATGCGTGAATGTAGGATTTACATGAAATTCTTAAAGATAAACTAAAAGGATCGAAAAATTGACTGAAATGACTTAAATAAATGAAAAGTAAATGACTTAGAATGACTTTAATGAACTTAAGAATGACTTGAATGCTTCAAAAATAACTGGAATCCTTCAAAAACAACTTGAATGATCTGGAGAAATGACTTGAATGGCTTTGAGACTGACTAGTTGTAAAGTGGGTCATCATTTTGCATTAAATTAATACAGAAAAGCGATCCCCCACTTTATATCACAAAGTTACAAACATAAGTACAGCATGCAGTAAGAACAGATACTACACTTTGATCTTGGCCAAAAGGCCAAGAAAAGGGGTATTTATTTGCTCCCTCACCGAGCAAATTAGGCACAAGGCCGATTTTTAATGTGAGGAGTGAAGGGGAAATGGGGACCAATTCCCCGGGAAGTAGGGGAGTTGGATAGTGACAATTGGTATGAAGGATTGCGCCTACATTGACGAAGGTCTTATATGTGGGATTGGCCCCACATATGGTCTTTGCTTGCAGTATCTGCCGGAAAAAATACTACACTTTGAGATATTAAATCCTTTATTCATGTTAAAAGTAAAGTGAAAATCAACACTGAACAAAAAACTTAGGCACATGGCCAACTCAAAAGGGGGGGGAGCTGTGGGGGTCGTTCGTCATCCTTGTCACTCTAGAACTAAACAAAATCAAAAGTTTCTCCCAGCTAGTATCTTCTTTCGCCATAAAACCGCATTCACCTTTTCGTACTGGGGGGCGTCCTACTTAACTGACAATTTTTAAAACATTTTTTATTGTCGTGTAAAAACAAAAAAGTTGACAATAAAAATGGTACAATAATTCATTTGTGTCGAAAGCGTGGGGGAGAAGAAAAAACAAAAGGTGATTAGTAGGACCCTCCCAACCCCGTCTAGTTGATAGACTGCCGGTTCCACTAGGTTTGTAAAATGAAACTTTGCTTCTGCGGGTCAGTCTCTAAGTGGGGATGCCCTCTAGATGGGGGTTGATGGAGAAAATTTTGTGGGTAAGATATGGGGGGTAGTTTGTATTTCTTTCAATGTTTAAAGAAAGCGATCAGATCCTAATCAGAAAAAGACACACACCCCCGCCGGAAACCTTGCAGATACGACGTCCAAATCACCATTCTAGCCACGGCCAGGATCATAACGTAGACCATTTGTCTTTCCCGGTCCCACGGCGGCCTCACGTTGTCCACAACATTAGATAAGGTAATTGGGCCAGGATACTCAGGATCGATGCGAGCCGTCACCTCGCTGGCATACGACCAGTACCGGCGGAGTTCGCAGCAACCGAAGAACGCATGATCAGTCGTTTCTACAGCCGTTGTCCCACAAGGGGACAATCAGGCGACTCCAACAACCCGGAACTGCATTGTATGTTGTTGAGTGGAAGTGCATTTCGAGCCAATCGCCAGGTCAGAGAGAACTCCGAATTGTTCAGATGACTCGAACCTGGCGCCCAGCTCCACGCAGAGCGGATCTCACTCTGCTGCCAACCCAAACACGCGCATAGCGGGTCGTCGGCCGCCCCCTTCACTAGATCCCTGTGAAGTTCCCTACGGGTAGCAGTCACAATGTCGCTGGACCTTTGTAGTCGTTTTAGCGCGGCTCGGCACTCTTTCATGTAGGCAGATTCTCCCCGCGGCCTGCGACGGCACTCGGTAGAAGGGTCGAGAATGAGTCGGGGAACGCAGCAGTAACCACGGGGTGCCACGGTTGGTCATCTTGCATATAGTGGCTCAGGAAGGCCAGCCTCTCAGCGTCGCGATGACACTTCAAGTCCGGCATTCCCAAGCGTCCCTCACACGGACGTTGAATACAGACCTGTCTGCTCACCCAGTGTCTTCCTCTGTCCCAAAGAAGCGAGGACAAGAGTTCGACGAGAGCTGTCAGGTGTTGTGCAAGCAGGGGAAGTACGGCCAGTCGGTAAAGGATGAGAGGAAAGACGTAAGTGTCGCACGACTCAGCTCTATACTTTAAGGAAAGTTTCCGAGGAAGCCACGAATTGACTGCAGCCTACACCTTTGACCATACCTCCTACCAATTTTTGTCAAGCTGAAGACCCGGTCCGAACCACACGCCGACGATCCGTACCGGGCCATCCGTCCAGCTGAAGGGCGCCGGGAGGTTGACGTTGGCACTCCAGGAGCCTAACCACAGTCCTACCGACTTGCTGCGGTTTATCTTAGTCCCTGTAATTCTTTCGTACCGAGCGAGCGCCTCCGGCACGATCTCGATGTCTCTGAAGCTCGACACAAAGATCGCGACATCATCGGAGAACGTGGATGCCTTGGCGGCTGAACCACCGGGTATTGCAATTCCGCGCAGGACCGAATTTGCCTCCCCACGGGGAACTCTAAAGCCAGGACATAGAGCAGGGGCGACAGCGGACAACCCTGACGAACCGACCGAGAGATAAAAAAGGGTTTACTACGCTTTGATCTTGGCCAAAAGGCCAAGAAAAGCTTAAAAAGCTAAGAACAGCATCTATTAACAACAGACTTTTGATCTTAACCAAAAAAGGCCAAGCACAAAAGTGTTACGGACAGACGACCGACCGACCGACCGACCGACGGAGTGACTTATAAAGTCGCTTGCACGCGACTAATAATCTGCGCACTTCAGAGGCAGTTAGGATAACTACATGTCCTCAAAGTGAAAATGTAATCGACACAAACAGTGAACTATTTCACGATGCAAAGATATGAAGAAATTCATATACAGCTAATTTGAAATCACTTTATCTTATATAATATGACCCTGCATATAATAATGTGTAATAATATTCCCCACACAGATCTTGTTGTTTTTATCTAAATTAAATAACATTATTTCCACATTCACACTCTACAGGTTTGAAAACCTTGCATTTAAATCCTAATCTGTGGTTCAATCCCCCTTTCTATTTGAAATATCCGCATCAATAATTTTATAGGTAATTTTTACTATTAAAGAATTATCTTTCACCACCCTCTATATACTCTAACGTTTGATTAGTTTCAAACACATTATTACAATATTAACAATATCCTAATAGATTTAAATACTCTCTAGAACTCCGTTTATTCTTAAAAAAAAAACAATGTAGTGTATACTAACTTATAGATTGCAGTCATAGTAAAATTCATGTCCTATGAACTGAGTCTCAGGTACAACCGGTTTTAATCATGTGTTTTCTAATTAAACAGAATTCACAACATAATACATTTTATTCTTATTATCCCCATTATTATTTTAATAGTTTTCCTTTCATTAACTCACCTTAACAATGAATAACTTAATAATTGGTAATGAAAACTAAATATATTAGTAATAACCAAATTAACCCTCAGACCTTTCCATACTAATCTTAAAATATTATCATAGAATATGACCCATTTATAAACAATTTTATTTTAAATCATTTAATTCAATTTGAAATACGATAATTAAAATTGGTAATACTAATAACAGTTCAGCCCAGCTTTGATCGGGCCTTCTGTACTGTTCATAACTTTATATATATATATATATATATATATATATATATATATATATATATATATATATATATATATATATATATATATATATTAAAAAGTTTGACTCATGTCCAGGTATCTACATCTAAAATTTAAGGTGTTTAGACATAAAATTGGCGAGTCTGGTAGTCTTCAAAGGTCAACTCTTTCACCTTTGACATCTTGGCAGTCACCTTTTCGTCCCAAAACTGATTAAAAAGCTTGCTGCATGTCTGAATACCCTTTATGTAAAATTTCAAACGTTTAGACTCAAAATTGGCTGAATAGTTTGCTAGAGACCGCAAAGGTCAAATCTTTTGAACTTTGACCCCTTCCAGCGCAAATTTTCGACCAAACCTAATTAAAAGTTTGCCCTATGTCTGAATACGCTTTATGTAAAATTTCGAATGTTTAGACCATAAATTGGCTGCGTAATTTGCAAAAGACTGCAGAAGTCAAATTTTTAAAAACTTTGACCCCAATATTGAACCATTAACATTTATGGTTTTGAACTCAAATGAAAAAGTTTGATCCATGTCCAAGTAACCTACATTCAAAATTTCAAGTGTTTAGACCCAAAATTTGCGGAGGAGTTTGGTAGAGTTTTCAACAGTCAAATCGTTGAACTTTGACCCCTTGACAGCTAAATTTCTAGCCGATAATCGATTAAAAAGATGCCCCTTAATCTTAATACCTCTTAAGTCAAACCTCGAGACTGTAGACTGAAAACTGACAAATTTATATACTTCTTTAGTCATAACAAGTACTAATTTTTCTCTAAACGCTTGTATCAGGGAGATTTTGACCTTCACATTGACTCTTTCTCATACTCGCATCGCTACCCTTCTTCCCTTTTAGAACTTTAATTTCGACCAGGTACGGTCAACTTGGTTCGTGATCTAGATATAGCTTGGAGAAAATTAGATTTCATTTGTACATTAAACGACTATGAAAGCATTCGAGAATTTCTTTGTCTTTTAGTTTATCGAACATTATATTATAATTTAAACACCTTTAAAACCTTCATTAGAAGAAATACGTATATTAATGTAATAATTTAAATCTCACCTGTCTGTTTAAATGTATGTATGTATGTATGTATGTATGTATGTCTTCCTAAAACTTTCGACAAAGGCGTCAGATTTTCACGGGATCGGTATCGTTTTGAAACTTGACTCTTTGTACGATAAATATCGAAAAATTGGCTAAAAACATTAATTGCTTCACCCTCAGTTGGACACATTTTTACTAGGAGGTGTCGCTTTTCTCACCGATATTTTCGAAAGTGGAAGAGCCGGATTCACCTTCAAATGGAGTACTGTTTTCTCATCTGGGCAGGAGCTGCACGGCGCACCCTATTCTGTCTTGATCGAGTTTAAAACCGGCTTCGAAACCTATTAGGTGATGCCCTTTCTTCTTTCCTGCAACCTCTTTCCTACAGAAGAACCGCCGCGGGCCTATCTCTGCTCTTTCGTACTTTTCATGCCAAGTGCTCGACTGAACTCCAATCTATGATCCCCTTGCCAACTTTTCACGAAAACACTCGACTAGCTACAACAACTATTTCCCCCCATTCTCTATCTGCGTTTAAATCTAAACACAAATTCCATGAACAAAGCTTCTTTTCCAAAACTTTGGAACACTGTTCCGCTAGCCTGCTTCCCAGTTAAATATAACATGATAGCCTTCTAATCGAATGCAAACAAGTTCTTGTTGAACCGTTCCCAATAAATAATAAAATTCTTACTCAATTTACGCCATTAACTTACCTTACATCTATCAACCCTTATCCTCGAGTGGTATTTAGGCCTAGATTAATGGTGACCCCCAAGTAAAAAAAAAACTTATTTATTATAATTCCTTCTTTGAATAAACATCCTTGGATTGGCTGATGATGAAAAATGCACGCTGGGAAGGTAAGAAGTTTCGTTCAGCTGGTTTACTGAGTTTGTCTATTTGTGCTCGTTGCTATGATGAAAACACGACTGTTAGTCACGCATTTGTTTCTTGCCCTATTGCTGTGCTGCTGATTAAGTTTGCTGTGGGTCTCATGGCCAACATACTGAACGTAATTCCTTCGACCTGGGACATAACTAGGCTCGAACAAATGATAGGGGACAACGTTTTATGTTTTGCTGATTACAAGCAATTTTGACAGGTGTGATGTGGCAGACGCGTATGAATATAATCTACGACCTTCTTCGAATGTTCCAATATCGTCTGAAAATTCGCATTAGAGCCAAAATAGCAAAACTCCTTCCGGCAAATTTTAGTGAAGTGTTGGTGAGAGTTGCACGTTTTTATCGAATGATTAGTCGCATGACTTTAAACGTATCTTAGTCACATGGTTTTTTCTTTTTACGAAGTTGAATTAAGTTGCGTTCAAGTCTAGTTTAAGTGAGCTGTTTTTTTTAAATATTTAGTTCATAACTTAGCTCGTGTATTAATGATGTTATTAACTCCCTCCCGTCCCGCTTTTTCCCCCCCAGAAACACCCCTGAATTTTTACCTGTAATTTAAATGTTGGTGATTCCGCAACTCCTTTTTTTTAATTAGGTTACAGATAAACTGATTTACCATAGATGCAGGTCAACTATCGTGATTTTCGAAGGAGGTTAAAATAATAAATTTTTCTTGCCTCCAATCAAAACCGTTTTTTGACTAGCATATCTGCGTATATGCCAAATCATAGAAATGAAGAGTCTATTTACTAACACGTTGTTTTTTTGTTGTTTTTTTTTTCATATTCTTTGTACATAAAATGTTTATACCCCACCCCGTTAATATTTAAATAAATGCAACGGTGACATATTTTTTATAAAATAAATTATTAAAAAAAAAATACCTATCTCAAACAATAACAGAATTAATTATGACCAATGTAGTTTTTCATCTCTTTGGGCCAAATACTTTTATAAAATAAATTTTTCGTCCTGTTAAGAAATTCATGCAAAAATTGGTTTGCGTTTGTATCAAGTTGGTAAATGTTTGGTTTGTGATGTGATTTTCTTTATATAAACTATTGTCAGAAATAGGTCCAGAAGTGAAGCTTGCTGGTCCTGACGATCTGGGAAAAGGGACGGAAACGTTACTGTCTGTGTTAAGGAGTGGGATATAGAAAAGTTATGGATGATGTTACTAGCTGTGTCTGTGTAGTTAGAAAAGCTAAGCCAATTACGGCATTGTGCGTTAAATCACCAAATACATGTATTTGAGCACTACTGTCAAGGAAGAGTGCTATATCTATGTTGTTAGAGAAATGATTGATTAGAGTACAGTTCTGGGTCGATACAGAGCGATAAAAGAAAATATAAGTTGCTAATACTACGTTGTAAATTATGTCTATAGCACATTAAAACTATTCTTTAACGATGGGGAGGGTGTTACGAATATAGATTCCAAGTCCGTGCATACGTCTGTCAGAGGGCTTACGACAAAGTGGAAGATAACCAGACATATTAAAGATGTTAGAGGGATGGAAGAGTGCAAGTTAGTTTCACTTAGCGCTAAGATATCCGCAGAGTTTACTAAGAGAAATGATTCCACATCGTCTAAGTTAGTTCTAAGTCCAGGGATATTTGTAAATGCGATTTTCAAGGAGAAGTCGAAAGGTTGTTTGAGTGTGTCTGTTATGATTGTTATTTTAGATTTAGTTGGCATTTCATTTTATTTTGTAGTTCCAGTCTAGGTGAGAGGTGCTACACAAAGCATAGTAGATCATCAGCTGACTCCTCATCCACAGGAATGTGGCCGCGAGAATGCCCTCCGGAGATGAGTGCAGGGTTTCTTTTCCATGTGCGACATGGCACAACACCCTTTCCGATAGTATATAACTTCTGATAGAGCAGCCGCTCTAAGCGCTACCAAAGAGTTACTGTCAGTCGGAATACAGAAGCCAGAGATATTGTCAAACTGGTACTCTCAAACCTATCAGAAACAGTAGCCCAGTCCAATCATGTTAGTATACATGGTAAACAAGCACCCTAAAAGGCCCAGGTTTGGGGGAAAAGGAATGCGGTGGATTAGGGGGACGGCATTTATTGCTCTAGTCAGGAAATCCGGCTAAACACTGGGCGTCTCTAATGAGTCCCCATTGACATCTGACCTTTGTACTTGTTACAAACTGTTAAATGACAGCTTAAATTTAAACAATTCGACAGTTGATACAAATTTCAAAACAATACAATGAATGACCCTAATATCTTTACTCCTGTATATATACAAATGC
The DNA here is from genome assembly GCF_053919585.1 of Euprymna scolopes. Lineage (NCBI taxonomy): Eukaryota > Metazoa > Mollusca > Cephalopoda > Sepiida > Sepiolidae > Euprymna > Euprymna scolopes. The sequence goes on along the minus strand of NC_136495.1, from coordinate 26,097,017 downwards.
ATTTTCTTTGTCTTCACATTGTGTGTGTGTGTGTGTGCGTGCGTGTGTATTTCCAACAACTCGTTCCTGTCGTAGTATTTCGGGAATGCCTAATTTACACACTCGTCATGAGTATTTCATTTCGTATTTACTTTTTTTAATGAATTACGCAAAAGTACTGTTGTGAACTTCGTTTTTTTTTTACGTTTTTCATCATTCTACGATTGTCTCTTTTTCCTTTTTGCGGCATATCGTCTCTTTTTTTCATGTGTGAGTGCATGATTCTCTTTCTTCTTTTTTCTTGATATTGTGTTTATGTGTGTTTTTCCGTACCTTAGGACTATTTTTCTTTTATGCTTTAAATATATATCTGTGTGTGAGTATTTGTTTTTATTATATTATTGGTTTTTTTTCTTTGTTGAATATCGTCTATTTTTTTTTTCACATTTTTTATGTATGACCGTATGGTAAGTCGTCTAGCATTTTTTTTATTTGTTTGTTTTTTTACGCTGCGTTTGTTTTGTTTTTTCTGTCTTTTCTTCAAAGGGCACTTTATTATGTCTCGTGATATGGTTAGTTTTTTATTCTTGCAGAATAAAATGGCCACGGCACTCAAATCGTACGAGATGTTGTGTAGCAGGTACATATTGGAGACATGTTGAATAGTCGGGATGCATATAATACAGATAAATGATAATGAGATTTATATCTGAGAGAGACATTTATAACAGAGCTGAGAGAGATGCGAATTCATTATTGAACGGGAGATACTTCACTTATGATGGGGGAAGGGACACATAATACTACAAAATGATGATAGAAAAAAACACACTTACCTTTCAGTTGGTCGAATGATGACACGAAGACAAACAGTTAAAAATACAGATTGTGATTCTGTATTCATCAGCCGATTAATTGATGACTCAGGAATTCAAGCTTGTATGACTGCATGGTCTCCTCTTCCTTCACTAAGTCGTTGTCCGACTGTCGTCTCTAACTGACTATCACTGTGCCTGTGATTGTCTGATTGTCTCCAACTTCGACCCCTGTCTCAACATGTTGAGAATCTCCTCTCTTTATGACGCCAAAAGTGTGGTCAACCAACTTTACTTTATCACGTTTCAATTTACCCGTACCTTTTGCACATGTATCTAATGTCTCTCATAAACAAAAGACATCCGTGGAAAAGGCTTTATTTCTATATCTATACATGTGAGTGTACGTAGGTCAACCTGTGTAAATGAATGAACCATTTGGCATCTTTCTTAATATCACCTGGCGACGAGTAAGATTATAAATTCGGTTAATCTTTCGTCGCGTATACTTCGAAAAGCGCAACTCTTTCGTTTTATGTGGGAAGGTGACGCGTGGTTGTGAATTACTTCATACTAGTATGTCATCGATGAATATGTTGTGTATGCGATTATACATATGTGGGTATTTCCAAAATGGCCAGATTTTAATATAGCTCCCCAGTCCTGTATTACTGATGAAAATAAATTAATTAAAGTAAATTAATTAATTTTATCGCGAACCGAATCTAGTTAGAAATATATATATACATACATATATATGTGTGTGTGTGTGTGTGTGTGTGTATGTGTGTGTGTGTGTGTGTGTGTGTGTGTGTGTGTGTGTGTGTGCTAGCAAAAGTAACCGTCCTTGACTGGGTTAAAAAACAGCCTACAGAAAATGGACTCTGATTTATAAAAGTATGATAGGTTATGAAAAGGAAGGATTGTAAAGAGATAATTTCGAATTTGGTGGTATCAAAACCAAAGCAAAATATGGTGAAAGTAAAAATAAAATAAATAAACCCCATACTTTAATATTCCATACCTGTTCACACTGAAACACTTATCACAATATTATGTGGATCTATATTTAAAAACAAACTTGTTAAACTTTGTGACATATTTCCATTCTATGGAGGTCAGACGCGAACGAACACCCCATAATTTTATTATACCATATTTCTTCAAACTGAAACATAATTATCAAAGTATACTCACGCAGATAGATATGAAAAGTCTTTATTAAAATTTGCGCCTATTTCCATTCTATGGAGACCAGCCTGATTAATCCTAGCGTGGAAAAAACGCGGAATATTCTGTGTAGCTTAATCACCATATATATTTTGTAACTTAATACCTAGCTCTACCTACGTATTGAGCACCGTTGAAGTAAATACTTAAAGTTTATGCAAAAATCTATACTTTCGTATATTAATTTATGTGATTAAATGAAGTAGTCATAACCAATTTTTTATATATTAAAATTCGGAATGTTCATATACCAATAAAATTAGAGGCAATATTAATTGACTCAATTAATTAAGCTTCATGATTACCAGTTTTTAAATCCAGCATGAGTATGATATTTTTGCAAAAATCAAGAAATAAAATTATATAATAAGAACATGATATGTTGCATTTTCTTATGTGTTACAATTGTTTCATAGCCATTTGGACAAACTTAAAAATGATATTATTTAAAAATATTCCCAAAATAGCTGCTCCTCAGGCATCAATATACATTCGGAATATATATGTATATGAATATATTCATAATCCCTATTTTAAGGGATCAAGCAGTTGGATTCACCTTGTTCCTTCTCTTTTTATTTTATCATTAGTACAAAAGAAAATGAGGAGGAACCAAGTGGGTTTTACTTCATATGTTACATGATAAGGGCTGTCCCCTTTTCATGTAAGTATAAAAATAGAGAGATTACTTAAAATGAAAATAAAATGAGAGAAAGCAGAAATCGAACCTTGGATATAAGTTTTAAAGAACAATAGGTTTAAATGGAATGTCCAGTAAATTGTTAATTCTGATGAAATAAATAATAAACTATTCAATTGTTAGGAAGAATGTGGATAATAAAATATGGGTTAAATAAATTAGATATGTAGGTTGAATTCTTTTGTGAAAATAACAAAGCAAAAATAGGTTATTGGAAAATCAGAATGTTCGGGAAACGTGCGACTCGCGCATGTGATGGCACGTGAATTGTGCTCACGAGGCCGGACATGCATGGATTTCTCAATATAGGAAGTGAGAGTTAGTTAGTTAGGGAGACAGTCAGTGAGAAACTCAGAGAGAGTCTGGAGTTTGAAATTCGAACGTCTAGGAAGCGAGACGGTCACTTTGAAACTAAAATGTGAAGCTTTGAATTCTTGATGAGAAAACCACGGCCGGTCGTGAAGAAATAAACCCATCATGTGTTTTGATAAAGCTCATCTTTGTGTTTGTGATTCTTACAAAAAGGTAAACTGAATTGTTATTATATGTCTGTGTTACAAAATGTCGTGACATACACATCTCATATCCACGATGTGAATCTACATCTCATATGTACACTAAGACTGTCTGAACACTATCTCCTCACTCAAAGAGCTTCACATAGCAATACATCTATTAACCTAAGAATGAACATATTTTTAATATATATGAATCGTCGTAACACGAACACGGAACGAACAATCTCTCTCACAACATCCCTCTCTAGAACTCTTACAACAACATCTCTCTCTCTCTCTCTCTCTCTCTCTCTCTCTCTCTCTCTCTCTCTCTCTCTCTCTCTCTCTCTCTCTAAGACTCTCTTTTAATGAAACTCCTATAAATATAACACATAAACCGTTTTACAAAAATCAGTATTAACTGGTCCAAAAGTGATTGATATGCCGTAAAGCCAAACAACAAAATTACATGAATAAATATTTGAAGATACAAATAACTTGTGGCATAAAAACCAAATGCCCGATGACAAACCACTAAACAAACTGTATCTCTCTCACTCACCCCACATGTGCCTCTTTATTCATTTTGCCCGTCTATTTGTAACTATGATTTGATTGATTTTAAGCGAAAGCGTTTTATTCTGAATGAAAGCAAATTAACTAGAGGTTAAAGGCGAACGTAACAAACCCGGAATTTTGGAGCCATGTTTCCCCAAATTGATCGTTGCAGTTGTAAAATTAATTCGGGATACATCATTATCGTCTGAACCATGTTCTTTAGCCTCTGTTGAAAATAGAAACATAATTGAAGCCTTAGTTCTGAGAATTCCCAGCATCTGATTTGATTTTACTCGGACTTCTTATATATATATATATATATATATATATATATATATATATATATATATATATATATATATATATATATATATATATATATATATATTCATTTTCTATCGATTCCTAAATTAATCAATCAGACTAGTTTATACACTACTAAAAAGTTGTGGTAGTTTTAGAGTTTCCTGTTCGTGCACAAATAGGAACGTGTGATTTTTTTTTAATGGAAATCGCTTGAGACAAGGCATGAAGCCACTTGATGGTAAGAAGCTAACAAGTACGAAAGCTAGGTATTGTAAAGGCAGGAGATGTATATTGACCTTGGTCGTCAGCAGCCCAAGACTGTATGTCGATGGAAAAAAAAAGTAGGCAGGAAAAGGGTTCCACAACCTTGCAATCCTTGGCAAAAGAATGCTACATGAATAGGAGGCTATTTCGCAATGATTGGTTGACAAAAATGAATAGTCAGAGTACACATTACTAAGGCAGTACTCTTTTAAATTCTAATATCCTAGTTCGATTCATATGTAAGTCTATATAGACAGTTTTAACTGGATACGGGTTTTAATTTTGTATGCTATTGTAATATTATGACCCTTTAGGCTGTGATCATAGCGTAGTATCTGTTAACTGTGGCAAGCGGGGTCAATGGTCAAAACATTATTATTATTGTTATTGTATTCTTATTAAGTGATTTGAGCGACGGATGGTCGCTGGATCAGTTATCATGATTAGAAGAATAAACAATTAAATTGGAGAAGAAATGATTGACGTGTGAATCACAAAAGGAATGTGAAAATAGAAAATATACGTAAACATTATTTTGAGGTTTTGAATAAACAAATAACTAGTTGTGGACATTAGGTTGGTCTGGGACACGTAATTAGGTGACGTAAGAGAACACGTGATGTAGTTAGTTTTGGAGAGATTCAGAGAGTTGAGAATTGACTACCAGAGCGGACAGACGTCTAGACAGGGGTGGACAGACAGCTAGGGAGCGAGCTGTAAGAATAAAACATGCAGACGAACTGCAGATCCCGTGAAAACCATTTGAGACAACTCTAATAAATTTATATTATAAAAATATAAAGAGTTGTTTTATGGTTTCACAAATAAGAACAGATGTCGCAAAAATGGTGCTGATCGTTTCATGGTTCGTCACGGAGCAGCGGGAAGATACAGAAGAACTCTTCAAGAAAAAAGGTATGAAGCATATATTATTATTTTTACATATGAACTGTAAAATATCCCGCGTGATAAGTCTGATACAACATGACCCAGTTTACACGTCAATATCATGTCCTCCTGGCTAAACAACATACATACGATTTATACGTTTATTATCTGTCTGTTAAAAGAACAATATCTTACATCCACTAGATAACACATGACACGGTTTAATATATTATCTCCTCAAATATAACGCAATATACAACAATACTAACAAAATAAAATAGCCTTTAAACTATGTGACATAAAATTAGCATCAGACGAAGCGATTTATGTTTTAGCAAAAATATAATTTCGAATGTTTTGTCTTTAGACAATAAACACATTCATCTCATGCAACAAACCTAGTAGCGCATAGTTTTCACGAAACTTCACAAATATGTTTTCTTTAAGAAAAAGTAGAATTTTTTTTTTAATTGAAATTGAAATACCCGGGCATTACACTAACAAAGGCGAGTATAAACTGGCGTAACTGTTAATATTTGTACAAATAAAGGACTAAAAAAAATTGTTTAACGAAATCAATGAACTATTCCTCATCACTGTATTTTTAATTATAGCAAGGAATATAATTCTTAAATACTGAGCGGCAATATTTTGACCGTTATATTAGAGAATATACACGTATGGGATTTTGTTTTTATTATACATTTATCTAGTTTTTATTCTCATTTTAGTTTATTTAATCTTGCTTTGTAAATTTACGTTTTTATTCCGTTGTTTATTTAGACACCTATTAAATAGTTTTGATGAATGGGACTTATTGATTACTTAATGATAGAAAGTAACAATTAAATAAGACAACAATTACCGAAAGACGTTAGTAATAACTTTAAACATTTACTTGGGTACGTTTTTAAATACCCAACTTTCGTATGCCCGTGTTTTAAATTATATATGATACTAATCCCCCCACCGCTGCCAGCAGGCCCACTCGCACCTTCGCTCGCAACCCAACTACTATTTAAATAAATTTACCTATAATTCCATCCGAGCCTCTCACGCAAATTCTTGAAGATGTGTAAATGAGTACACGAAAAGTTAAAAGTTAAACACTTTGAGAATAAAAAATGCTTGGACCATACATCCATATCTTAGACGTATATACAAAAAACATAAGAGGAAAAATTGAAAAAATAAAAAAGATATTACAAAATAGAAGCTTTTTGTTGTCTTTATCAATGTCTGTTTAAATATATATATATGTGTGTGTACACACACATATATATATATATATATATATATATATATATATATATATATATATAGTCTGTTTATTATACAAACATTATTGGTTACATATGTTCGTACATGTTTCAATATATACGGCATAATCACGTTGACACACCGGTTCTCGCTGGTTGACCGAAATTAAGCGACGTTGAGCCTGATGAGTACTAAATGGGTGACCATTTGGGACTTCCAGGTGTTGTATGTGCTCTCCGCTTATCTCGGCATTGTTTCCAGTCGTCCTGGTTTCTCCTTGCCACTGGACCCAAACAGAGCCGTTTCAGGAGAGGTGCGGTTATAGATTGCACGACCCTTGTCTCACAATTACGCGCGCAACTGCCCCTACAGGGGTATCCTTTGTCTTTTGAGACTGAACGGATGCATCGATCGACATGTTTCAATGGAGTCCCAATTTAGGGACAAGACTTCATCAGACCAAAGGCATTGATATTCTCTTGGCCTGATAAAGTGTTGTCCTTGAATTGGGACTCCACTGAAACATGTATGAACATATGTAACCAATTGTATAATAAACAGACTTTATTCCAGTCTTGTCCTGAATTGAGCACTTTTTAATAATCATGCGAGTTTCATTGGCTTTACATCTAGAAATCCAATCGCTACAACCGGTATATATATATATATATATATATATATATATATATATATATATATATATATATATATATATATATGTATATATATGTGTGCGTGTATGTGTGTGTGTGTAAAATAAAATAAAATTACAATTAAATTTACCAAAATGATCCAAGATGGTAAAACTAAAGTATATTATAAATATTAAAGAATTAATATTTATAAAGTAATCTCAACCAGATGTAAAAGTTCGATAAAACCAAATAGGAGATAGAGCTTATAATAAGAGCAAATAGTTAATAAAACATGGTTAAAACACTTTGAAAAAGAGTTAAAAACATATTTAATTTGAATAGGAAACACTAAATAAGTGGATAGTCCTTAATCCGCGGAGTTTCGAAGAAATTTTTTCCTTCTCATCAGAGGGTAGGAATTAGCAAAATGCGGGATCGGATTTTGCTTGCATCAATTCACGTGAAATTACATTTTCTTCACCCTATTCCCTCTGCTTCACTTTTTGTTATCAAGTAAGATCTTTGACTTACTTGTAGTTTCATCAAATACTTTTGCAAGCGAAATCCGATCCCGCATTTTGCTAATTCCTAACCTCTGATGAGAAGGGAAGTATTTCTTCGAAACTCCGCGGATTAAGGACTATCTACTTATTTAATGTTTCCTTTTACAATTAAATGTTTTTAACTCTTTTTAAAAGTGTTTTTAATAAATTTCTTATGGCTTTTGATATTTAAAATAGTCTTATTGATACAATACATTAAATATAAGATAATTTGATTTACATTGTTAGTAATTTTCTTTTATAAATTCAATATGGCCGATTGACTATAATTCATTTGTTTTCTAAGACCAGTGTTCTATGTAAGATACATGGAAAAAATGTAGTATTTTATTTTATTTATTTATTTTCGTTCGGGAAATTACTTCTAGGAGTGACCGTTCGTTTTCTGATGAGCTACATTAATGAAATATCCTGATAATTACATTTTAATTTTCGGTTGATTGTTTGTGTGCGAAACGGTGGTCAAGTAACTCTGAATTGTTTTGAATATCAGTGAGAAAAAAAATGGAAAAGCCTACTATCGTTTAATGATATATAAGCTCTGTTATTAAATGTTAACGTTTATCGAGCTTTTACTTTGCTAAGTTTTGATCAATTTTGAAATATATATTCGCAAATGATATTTCAATTAAGTAATTGTTACCCTAGTAAAAGACGCTGAATAAGACACATAATGTAATATGTTTAAGATGAGAACATAAAAATGATCCAAAATAGTCTCTGAAACGATTGTACACCAGGCTATTGTTCATTCTAAATTCAAGGATCTGTGAAAATATGTTGTAAAACAATTTATTTATCTATCGCTATTCATTCTAAGATCAGCCTTGGGTAAGGTAGAGCACCTCTTAGCCTTCCTCTGATATTCCAAATATTTTATTCCTAATTTTTTCATGTTAATTATTTTAAGAGTTTATTTCGGAGCACTGGCGATATCAAGTAGACATACTCCCAAACTAGCAAAGTTTACAAAGAATAATAATGTGCCTATGTTATTCATTGTGTTGCCAAGAAAATGTAATCCAAAATTCATAATGATCGACACATAAAAAAATTCTAAATTCTCAATATATATATATATATATATATATATATATATATATATATATATATATATATATATGCGTCCTAAATGTCAATATTCACAATGAAAAACGTGTGGACATGTTATATTTAAGAATATATTTATTCAAATATTCGAAATGATTTGTTCTTTAGTGTGGGAAAATGTGCTTACGTAACTACAAAGCATATACAAGGAACTAACAAAATGTCTATATTCAAAAATTTTAAGATGTTGTCTATCTTATCTTTAAGTGTGTTAAAATATTCAGTCCTTGACAGGGCCTGTTTCGTAGCATAGAATCATTCATGTAATTATTATATCAATTTTTACATTTATTCCGACCTTACTCATCAGAAGAAAAGGAACATATGAACTTTAAAAGAAAATAGCGAAATATTGACATGATTACACAATCCGAAAATCGGAAGCGAATTTAAACTTCGCTTCCGATTTTCGGATTGTGTGATCATACCCATATTCCGCTATTTTCTTTTAAAGTTGATGAAATATTTTTGTTTTATATATATATATATATATATATATATATATATATATATATATATATATATATATATGGTGTGTGTGTGTGTGTGTGCGTGTGTGTGTTGTGAAATCATGTCAAATTGGAAGAGAAGTTGCAAATACCTTTTAATATGTTTCCTTTACCATTAAAAATTTTAAAAACAAAGTCACTAAACCCAACTATCCGTACTAACATTCTCTATCTAGTACTAATAGTTGGGTGTAGTGACTTTCTTTTTTAAATTTTAAATGGCGTAATGGAAACATATCAAAACGTATTTTCAGCTTCTCTTCTAATTTTCGTATTTTAATCATGTCAAATCGCACTTTATTTCCTTTTGACGAATTGATTGTTGCTATTTCTTCTGGTGAGTTAAGGACATAATAGATTCACTGATTGATATAGTAATTAAGTGATTGATTTTGCGCTACGAAACAGATAATGCCAAGAATTCTAAATGTCAACTGAATTAAAGGAACGAATTATAAGATAGTCAACATCATAAATTTTGGTATTGTTTTTTGTCATTTAATCACTATATTGCTCTGTAATTCCATTGAGCTTCTTAAATAAGGATTGGAATATATTATAAGAAAATATATGTCTACGGAGATATATATATATATATATATATATATATATATATATATATATATATATATATATATATATATATGAAATAAAATGGAGATAAAAGGACCTGAATACTCAACGTTTCGCCCGATTTATGCGGGCTTTTTCAAGAGGCATGGTCATTGACGAGAGAGTCGTAAGATTTGGGGTTATATGTAATGATGGGGGAGAGCAGCGTGTTTTCCTTATGTAAATTAAATGTCTATATACAGATATACATTTTATGAGAGAAAAAATAAATTAGAGTAAACTAGCGTAGTGAATTACGTCTAAAAGTTAAAATATCGTAGAGATTTAAAAGATTGCGTCTGGAAATATAACCGTGATAGATTAAGTAAATAAAATGAAACGAGATTACGAAGGGAGTTTTTAAAAATTAGAGATAATTGAATTTTTTGACAAATACAAAAAGAAAAGCACTAAAAATTTACCATAACCGAAACCGAGACAATTCCCTAAATAGCATGACACACGACAGACAATTAACATTACCAACTAATGAAAACAACGACACATCTATAAGAACCTAAATAAGGCAGGCATTCAAATAACAAAACTAAACTCTTTAACAATTAGGGATCTAACACGCAAAATTATGACTAATACCAGCACAAACACCAAAGACGGAATATATTCCATACCCTGCCTTGACTGTGGAAGAATATACGTAGGAGAAACTCAACATGATTTAAATAAAAGAATATATGAACACAAAAGAGATGTAAAAAAACAACAATACACTCAAAGCCATATTTTGTCACATCATGGAGAACGACCACCATTTTAATTTTAACAAAGCAACTTTCCTTAAACACATACATAACAGATCCACACGACGTTTAATTAAGTCAGCTATAATCTCCCATTCCAACAATATAATTAAACAAAGAAAATGTTATTTCCACATTGCACCCTATCTACCGAAAATAATTATTAAAGAGAACAATTTAGACACAGGTTAAACTCAATATATATATATATATATATATATATATATATATATATATATATATATATATATATATATATATATATTAAAAAAAAATCCATTTGTAATTTCACTTCATTTTATTATTTTTATTTTACTTATTTACTGTATTTTATTTTATCACTGTCTAATTTAAGACCCCATTTTATCACCTCCTATTCTTATTTTTAGACGTCATCTACAGTTACTACACCATTTTATCCCAATTCAATTATCTTTAATTTTTAAAAACTCCCTTCGTAATCTCGTTTCATTTTATTTACTTAATCTATCACGGTTATATTTCCAGACGCACTCTTTTAAATCTCTACGATATTTTAACTTTTAGACGTAATCCACTACGCTAGGTTACTCTAATTTATTTTCTCTCATAAAATATATATATGCATATAGACATCTAATTTACATAAGGAAAACACGCTGCTCTCCCCCGTCATTATATATAGCCCCAAATCTTCCGACTCTCTCGTCAATGACCATCCCTCTTGAAAAATACCGCATAAATCGGGCGAAACATTGAGTATTCCGGTCCTTTCACCTCCATTTTGTTTCATATCGTCGTATTTAATCAAGCTCAAAAATCATATATATATATATATATATATATATATATATATACATATATATATACGTGCTATTTATTTTATATATATATATATATATATATATATATATATATATATATATATATATATACGTGCTATTTATTTTATCGTGTATGTTCTGTTACATATTCGTCATTGAAGATAAATACATCACATATCTTTCCTAACTCTCTTTCTCACTCTCTTATTTTCTCATTGTTTCTCGATATAAACAAGCACAATAAATATATGTTTTATAATTTATTTTAGCCATAAATAAAATTAACACATGTCATATTTGTGCAGGTCCTTTTTCTTGTTTTATTTGTCAGGCTTTTTTGTTCCGTCTAAAAAAATTTCCATCATCTTCCGAATAATTTGATATATAAACATGTGTTTGGCATTTCTTTATTTTCTTCATCTTCTAACTGACAATGTAAAATATAAAACAATTCAATGGTGTTATTTTTTTCCAGTTTGCCCTGACGGGATTTCGAGTTCAACTACTCTCAGGTCGCCCTCCATAGAAAGTGCCATGTCTTTGCAAAACTGCGGTGAGAAGGGCTGTGTGATCGCGTGGTTTCAAATCTGTGCAATTCTTCGACGATGTTGAACGATCCAGGTCATCGGTATATGCAGTTCCCACTGTGGCAGCTCCAGATAGTAGCTCATAATTGTGTAAAGGGAGACTCGGCTGAGAGAGTCCGAAGCTGGCCAGGTTGTAAAGACCCACCGAGGTGTGCATAGAACTCAGCATATTGTTGTAGATACTGCTTCCTCTCTGTGAATTAAACAAGAAAAAATAATAAATTAAACTAATAGAATGTGAAAATTTCAATATTAATCAATAATATGAAAATTTAATTTTATCATTTGTAAATAGCAATAATTTCTGTTAAAGAAGAGCCGCCTGTTCTTGTAAGTGAGTAAATATGTGATGGGATAGCCGAGAATTCGAACTTGCGAAGCTAGATTTGGAATTGAGAATTCCGATCATAAGTTAAATTAAATAATACAGGAATGTTATTAAAAATGGAATGTAGAATTACCATTGTTTAGTTCACATAAAATAGTTAGATATTTGTTTATTGAAAAAGGAATGTAATGATGTAATTTTGTTTCTGTTAAAGAAATGAAATTAAAATAAGGAATTTAAAAAACGGACAATGGAAAATGTTATTTGTAAAGTGGGTTATAAAATTAGGTCAGAGAAATCGGATTGAAACATGTGAGTAACAATGCATGCTTAAACACGTGTCTGATATGCACGTGTTGGTCATGCAATGACGTCATGAGTTTTCAATATAGTTGGAGCTTGGCAAAGGGAAGTCAGTGAGTCAGAGACAGAGCTGACATGGAAGCTTGGAAGCGGAGGGGAGAAGAAAGAATCATGTAGAGACTTGAATTCCTTGATGCAAAGCCATTGACCGATCGAAAATAGAATAAACGAATGTTATCATTTTTTTGTATCTGCGTCTTCGTGTTATGTTATTCAACAGAAAAGGCATTGTCAATTTATATTATAAGAACTTTGTTAAAATCATCATCTCAAAAATAGGTAAAAAAAATGTGTTAATGTTATAGAAACACTCCCATTCACAGAACTGTTAAACACTATAAATGTGAAACGTACTATCTCTCTATCTATATATATATATCAAATCTCCTCTCATTGTGTATTACATGCCATCGACTCTCCTGTATTAACATGTAACCTGTCACTTTATATATAAGACCTGTCTCTATCTCACAACATGAACACTCTAAGACTCTCTTACTAACACGAACAACAAATATATAACATCAATCCTCTTCTAACAAGAACAAAGATATAATATATGTCTTCCCTTCTAAAATATAACCACTACATAATATTTCCTCCTTTTTTCATATTTTTGGTTTTCGTAGAAATCGCTCGGTGGTTCGGTCACGTGCTGCGTCGGTCGGGGGATGAGTTCTTCCGTGAATTGGTGGCGCCCATTGCACCCACTGGTTAGAAGAAGCGCTAAGGTGGCTAACTTAAGATTTGGCTCGCGAGAGTAAAAGTAGATATGGAGATCATTTCCGGTCCTCGCGTTTTTTTTGGGGGGGGGTCCGTCGATAGAACTGAGAATAGCTGGATCATGCTGTCGACTCTGCTGCCTGTCGTCATGGATGGATGGCTTTGACGCGAGATGCGGTTACCACCATTGGGGTCGGCTCAACCCATCCCGGGTAAATGTCCCTACAGGCACAGATAGGCTCCAAAAGAGGCATGATTTGGTTTGGTTGTTTTGTTTACGACATATCAACCTTTTTAAGGTTATTTAATGTCAAGTGCGATCATTTTGGTAAAAGAATTTTTCTGTAAGTTCTTTATATCTTCAAATATATATTCATGTTGTTTTGTTAGGTCGTTTTATTTTACGGCATATTCCCGCCAATTTCATAAAAGTTTTCATGTATTACGTTCTTTATATCTTTAAATATTTATTCCTGGTGTTTGGTTTGGTTGTTTTGTTTTACGGCATAGCAACCCTTTGTAAGAATACAATCATTTATCATAAATAATTGTATGCTTCAAATTCTTTATATTCCTGGCGTTTAGTTTGGTTTAGTTGTTCTATAGAGGATAATTGTTGTTTTTGTTTTTGGCTTTGCAGTACATGATTTAGTTTTGCAAAGGGAAAAACATTAACATCAATTGTTAGAGCATTTCAAGTCACAAAGCTGGTACATCCGGACACGCTGGGATAGGAACACCAGTACGAGGTATGATATCACTTGACTTAAGTCGGTAAAAAATAAAACAGCTCCTAGATCAAAAACGATGTGTTAGATTGATCCTTACTTAGAAAACAGCAATTAATTCCCTTTTGTCAGAGACATCGCTCATGGAATGTAAGGTAAATCGCACACAATAAGAAAGAGAAAGTTACGAGACTGCAGAAAATAAACACAATGTAAAATTTTGACTCTCCTTTTTCTATCATAAATGACAACTGAACATGTACGACATTGCTTAGTTTTTACTTGCGTACGTTTGTTCTTGTAAATACGATTATCAGTATTTAACTGTTTGTTTATGAGCGGTTATATATGTTTTCTTTTTTTTTTTGCGCTAGTATTTCATGGGGGGCGATGTTATTTTTGTAAACTTTTAGAGGTGTTCGTTTATTTAGGATTTATTTCATTCTGGAATATGAAAGTGGCAGGTCTCAGCAAATCAGAAAGAAGGAACATGGTTGGGAGCCTTTATTATTTAGGATTCGGAAATCGGAAAGAATATGTTATGTCTATGTATGTCTTAGCCAGTGACGAAGAGTGTAATCACACTATAGTTGAAAAATGTAGGATTGGACCCGGTGGTAGCGTTGTGAGCTCTAAATATTGAGAAAGAAAAATAGAAACTTCTTCCTTTGTAGATGTTGCAATTGCTCATCGGATGTAACCCAGCATTTTATTATCACAAGTGAATGCGTCAGAAATGGTGGTTGTAAGCTACATAATATAGTGACTATCAAGGTAGATGTATTGAATTTGTATGTGACATTTGTTGTTGAAACCTACGATACTTTGATCCTGAAGGGAATTTCTGCAATCAAAAGATTATATATGGAGATATATACACACATGCATACATATACATACACATATGATGATTGCGACGTCTTGTCAGACGAGTGCCACTTCCTCAGTCACTGAACGTCCATGTATTGAAGATGGCTTTTTTGTCCTGCCAGCGACTTGCATACCCTGCAGACATGACATCGATGACGGTCATTGGTTTAGAAGAAACTAACAGCAACAGGATTTGTATAACCGTGCTCTTTCACGTGATTGACAAGACTTGCCTTGAACGACGGAACCCAGTCACACACCTCACAGATCCATAAGTCTTCATGATTAGGTGGCAAGGCTTTGTGTTTCCTACATGCTCTTTTGAGCTTCGCTCACTCTATCTTGGCTGCTTGCGATCAGACTCTTGGAAATTCCAACTATGAACAGGAACATAAAAGCTTACCAAAGGTTGCATATTTTTATGCACATACTTACACACACATCCATATATATATATATATATATATATATATATATATATATATATATATATATATATATTTAGAAAAATATAGAAAATAAAATCATGGTTGTGTAATAATTAATTCCTCCTGGCATTGAAATGGCATTATTAGCATGTGTGCTCTGAAGTGATAAACATCTTAATTCAGCTCCTTATTAACAATTTGAACTATATTGCAAGGAATCTTTACTTAAACAATATATTTTTATAAGACGTATGAATATATATATATATATATATATATATATATATATATATATATATATATATTATAAGACGTATAAATATATATATATATAATTATCCACTGACACGTGTTTCGTCGTCTACGACTCCCCAGAGTAGCTGAATCTAGCGATTACTCGTAGACGACGGAGCACGTGTCAGTGGATAATTATATTCTAAAAATAATATGTATACCGCTCCCTATGCGGGGGTACCAAATTGGTTAAAGGGAAAATTATTCCCAACTCGCATTTAGGTAAAAATGCACTTTCGTAAATATTTGGATTCATTCAAAACGTATCGCAAAAACCAAAAACAAATAACATCTCTCTCTCTCGCACTCTCGCTCTCTCTCTCTCGCACTCTCTCTCTCTCTCTCTCTCTCTCTCTCTCTCTATATATATATATATATATATATATATATATATATATATATATATATATATATATATATATATATATACGTACATACAGTGTGTGTATGTGATGGGGTGATTGGCACCGTCGTCATTGGGTGTAACGACGACAGAATTGGTGTAACAGATATATTGCAGAGCAAATGAGACATCGTTATCTCAAAGGACAGGACATAAGTGCGGAAAAAGTAAGAATTGTCAAAGTTCGGTAGAAGAAATATAATGAGAGAGACAGTCTCGAAGATCAAGACAGAGATTAGTGAAGGTGGTCAGTTATAAAAAAACGTATGATTCGTGAAAAGCTTAAAAAACAAGAGATTATTAGTGAATTCACTTAAGCCCAGTGAACATTGGAACAAAGGTTAATAAAACAACGAATACAACCTTTGTTACTTTACTTGCTTTTTATTCCTTTTACCTTTGTTTTATGTTGTTTATTAATACCATTAAAAATCTACATAAAAATCCTAACACACACACGCACACACACATATATATATGTATATATATATGTATGTGTGTATGTATATATATATATATATATATATATATATATATATATATATATATATATATAGAGAGAGAGAGAGAGAGAGAGAGAGAGAGAGAAATAATGTTTTCGTTGTCTCCTTTTGGAAAAAGGAGACAACGAAAACATTATTTCTCTTTGGGGAACTTTGACCCTTTTCTCCATTGTTTCCCCCTCCCTCGTTGTGCCAAGTTTTAGTCGCTTTTAAACGCCGTATTTTCAGATTAAATCTTTCTTTTGATCGTTTTATTTTTTTTTTTTTCTTAATTTTGGTACATCCAAATTCCCCCGTAGTGCTTTTTTAATTTCGTCAATAATATTGTTTTGTATGCTATCGATTTTTTCCAGGCGAGATGATAGCCGAAAGAGCTCTCGAAAAATTTCCGCACATTCTATTTAAATGATCATATAATTTTCGTACCTCTAAACAGTTATATATATATAATATAAAGCTGAATGTGTGTGTGTGTGTGTGTGTGTGTGTGTGTGTGTGTGTGTGTGTGTGTGTGTGTTTGTCACGAATAGGCTCCTATCTAGGTGTGATCTGACAGACCGGTGGTTCATTAAAACTGGTTCATTCGCGCCTGGTCCAGAAACTATGGAAATAAAAAATTTAAAAATTAAAAAGAAACGTTTACAAGTGCTTTTATATAGGTCTACATAAGAATACTTTGATAAGTATGTTTTAACTTAAATAGGGATGGTATTATAAAACTGTGGGGTCTGCGTTCGCGCCTGGCATCCGTAGAATGGAAAATGATAATTATGTTTCAGTTTTAAGAAATATGGTATAATAAAATCATGGGGTGTTCGTTCGCGTCTGACCTCCATAGAATGGAAATATGTCACAAAGTTTAACAAGGTTTTTAATATAGATCCACAGAATATTGTGATAAATGTTTCAGTGTGAACAGTTATGGTATAATAAATTATGGGATTTATCTATTTTATTTTTATTTTCATCATATTTTGCTTTGGTTTTGATACCCCCAAATTCGAAGCTATCTGTTTACAGCCCTTTCTTTTCATAACCTATCATACTTTCATAAATCAGAGTCCATTTTCTGTAGGCTGTTTTTGAACCCAGTCAACGACGGGTACTTTTACTAGTATATATATATATATATATATATATGTGTGTGTGTGTGTGTGTGTGTGTGTGTGTGTGTGTGTGTGTGTGTGTGTCTGTGTGTGTAAGAATTTTAAACCAAAGAGAAAAATATAATGAACACAGTACAGCTAGAATTTTATATACAATAAAACACATTTAAATAAGTTTTCTCTTTGAAATTTTGCGAAAGATAAATATGTATATATTAAGTGAACGTTAGATAGATTTTAATTTGTCAGAGGAAATTTTATACATTAATTATGCAACCATGAACATCGTACAGCATATACAATGAAAATAAGCGTAATTTAAGTGAACAGAACGAATTTGCTTGTAAATAAAAACTTTTGACGAAAATATGCAATGGTTCTCGGAATTACAACTTTAACATTGTTTACTAAATCTTACGTCTATAATCGTTTAGGTGTACACTTAAGGAAACGAAGTTTATAATCCAAGATTGCGACTTTATTCATCAGTATTTCAGGGGGATACACTGATTCCGTAACCATTCCATGTTTTTTTATAGAATGATGAGACTTTGACTTCAAAATATGTCTAAGTTCCTTATACCATTTCTTCATTTTCCTGGCGCATTTTTGAGGATTTCAAGTAGCCAAATAGCTGTTGCATAGATCTGGAGAATAGAGTAGGTTTTATGTTTGACCGTATTCAGTAAGAGCAGATGTTCCACTAACATGAACATTCTCGTGACAGTTGTCTAAGCGTTACTACTTTCGTGCTGGCTTGTAATAAATTGGAAAGTTATTTTTTTGTTTGTTTTTTTTTTGTGACACCATCAGTAGAAAATTGCATTACATGGCTAACATACGCTTTCTGTGTAGTTTAGTTTTTCATCAGAGTTTCCTGTTCCTAGATTGATTGTTAAACATAGCTAATGAACTAGATCTACCCCTTGGGATTTCGGAATGAGGTTTACAAGTGCCACATTTTGCTCAAATGTGGCATTACACTATAAAAGGCAGAAGCGTTCATCTGCCTAAGGTATTGTAGATATACTCGCAAATCGAATGGAGGAAAAAATTGATTGAGTCAAGATATATATATATATATATATATATATATATATATATATATATATACGGCACATAATATTCACACATAATACGGCGCATAATATTCGCACATAATATTCATTATATATATATATATATATATATATATATATATATATATATATATATATATATATATATATATACGGCACCTAATATTCATGAATGATCATCCATTTGGTACTGACACAGATCAACGTTGCTTAACTTCGCTGAACTAATCGGTGTGCGAACTGTATTTTAGGATAGGTTACGAAGTTAGATAGGTTTAGTCAACGCTGCTATTATTGCGATCGACTTGTTTCACAATGCATTGTATTCTGTTTTACTTATCGCTGTGTTTGATTATTTCTTCATTCAAGCGCGCTAATAATGCTATATAATATTTTAGTTACTCAAGATAACCAGTGTAAAATATACATTAAACTTTCTAACTTATTCTGTTCACTTACCTTACCTGTGATTTGACTCGGGGGTGAAGTAGTGGATCTGTATTATATCTATATTGATTCAAACGCCCTTTTTTATTGCGTTGAAACACCTGCCAACAAAGCCCCGAATCGTTGACGCGTTATTGTGGACAAATACGACACCCACTTTAAACACAACTTTCTTATTGACAGGTTTTCATTCGAAATTGACGAATAAATTGATTTCTGATATCTTCATTTGCTACATCACACAACTTCGATTTAAGCTGGTTGTTCAGCATCATCTGTGTCTGTATGACTTCGACTAAAGTCAGTATACGACATCTGAAATGTTGTTTCCCACAGAGCAAACACTTATAAAAAAAATTGCTTTGCTTGAAGAGTATTTTTATCATGCAAAAACAATGCTTTATCAACACATGAAATTCAGATATTTCTATCATTTTGAAAATTTGCCAGAGTAGTTACACTTAAATTACTGTAATTTGTAAACTAAAAATCTTAATGTGCTCAACTTTTGACACGTTTCATTTGAAGGTTGATACTTCACCAAGATGTATCCATTTTTTATGAGTGATGCTAGCTAGATGTAATCTAAGCCTTAGCAATTGATGTGTATTGTTTATAATTTCAGTTACAATAAATTCCAGCTATTAATAAAACAGAAAACGTTGTTTTAAATAGTTGAATGGTAAGGTGATAGATAGAGAGTGGTCACAATCTCAACTTTAGTTAACAGAAGTCGGCGAAATCACGTGATTTCAAGGGGAATTCGGTATCTTCCTTGCAAGACTTCCAGGAGAGTGGTTGCGTGTTATTTAATAACAATAATAATAATAATTATTATTATTATTATTATTATTATTATTATTATTATTATTGTAGTAGTAGTAGTAGTAGTAGTAGTAGTCCCAGTATTTAGGCAACTTTTGAACTTAAAAATAAATATAAAAATTATAGAACAATAAAAATAAGAATAGAATAATGTTACGATATCTGTTTATAAATGTGTTAGGTGAAGATACTGAAATATCATATAAAAATCAGTGTTAGTTATCCGACCAAGTATCTTTCAAAAAATAAAACTATGTTAATTTTTTAGTAGAAATAAAAAAGAAGATATGATATTGTTTAAATTGTAAGGTGAAAGTACAAAACGTCAAAGAACATTAGTGTCCGCTTTCTCCCTAGTAGTAGCTTTAATAAGAAGAATACTAATAATAACAGTGAATGATAGACGCATTAAAAGTAATAATAAAACTATTTACAATAACAACAAAAGTATTATATATTTTGCGTGAATAATTTGGAATTTGGTTTTCTGGTATGTAACCTGAATGGTTAATGTGAAGGAGTGTTTTTGCTATGGAAAAAGTTTTGCTAGGTTGGCAAAGTTACAATACCATCTGTATCGAAAGGGACACTTAGAAAGGTTTTTACCGTGTTCAAAAATACAAAATGCACATCTGAAGAACGACTGGTTCTAACGTTAATGTTTTTGCCTCACTCCCACAGCTACTTAATCCCACATAGGTATTGTCAATTTAACGATTTTGCTAAACTAAAATTCGAACGGGAGTGTTTATTAATTTCTAGTTTTTTACCAACGTAATATGTATGAAATTACTGTATCTTTTACGTGGAATAATCTCTCGATAATATGTCCTTAAGTATGGGATAGAAAAAAAACTCGGTTATTTCAGGGTTTGTGGTATGGCTAAATTTAAAGAGAGCAAAAAGTTACTACTACATATGTGGGATTAAGTAGCTGGGGGAGTGAGGCAAAGAACGCAAATTATAATATTTTCAAAACGCTGAGGAAATGTGCTATAATATGAGTTTTATTCGTTTTTTTATGGAGTAAATCTTATATGTGTTTCGTTGAATTGGGAAAAATCACTAAATAATTCCTCAGAGACAAATGTATGTTCCTCAAAAAACTGTTGCACAGTTTTTTTATATGGAATAAAAAAGGCTTTGAAGAAAAAATCATATAAAAAAAGAGGAGGGAATACATTTGTCTATGGGGAGGTGTTTAATAGTCTTCCGTTCTTCAACATAACACGTGTAAGACACACTCTATACAAAGCGAATGTGATCGAAATACAACTTCTGGTTCTACAATGAGAACTAAATATATGTTAATGTTTTAAAGAAAATGAATGGAGTCATGTTGAGTCGAGGACAACTAGTACACAAAAATATGAGGCAAGGAAATGAGAATTAATAAGAAAAACGTTATGATATCTAGTAGTAAAAACTAATGTAATATAAGGATTACATTCGAGATACTTTTCGGCCGACTAATTTTCAGGAAAGAAAATTGTCGGTGAATAACGTTTAAAACAAGATATCTGTAAATGAGGTGTAAATAAATAATCGAATGGAGGAAAGAAAATATTGGATGAATAAAGATATATATATATATATATATATATATATATATATATATATATATATATATAGTCATCCACATACAGTAGTGTTTCGCTGTATCACAGCTCATCAGTGCGGCTAGACAGTCAACTACCCCAAACCGGGATCGGAACCCTACTGTCCGTACAACAATCAAGGCTTTGAACCATTACGCCAATCCGCAGCTTCTGTGCGAGTAGTGAATTAACGATGTTTTCACATCGTCCGAATACCTAAGCTTGATTTGTTTACATAAAGAGCATCGCTTAATACACCAATGGTATATCGTGTATCACTTTGCAATATGCTGAACTCATATGTTTGGGGTCCTTGATATGACCTAAAACTATATCCGATGATAAGGCCCCAGCTTGCGGGTCTTGGGGAGTGTGAAGCCACCCTTTAATTGCCATTGCTCCCAGGTCCACTCTGACCCGTAGTGGTAGTACCTGTTAGGGCCCCAACTATGGGTTAAATAGAATACGACTTAAAAAACAAATATACTACATTAAAAAGTCGTTCCTCAAAAGCACTAGATTCGGCATTAAATAACCTGAAAAAGGTTGATATGCCGTAAAAAAAAAACAACCAACCAACTAATCATATGTTAGGCAAAAAAGCATTGTTTTCAATATTACAAACGAGGATTCGACATCATATGTGCGTGTAATAGAACAAAAGCTAAATATCTTGACGAACATAGGTATTATTTTTTGTATTTTTTTCTAGAGGTCTAGAAAAAAACTAATTCCCATGTTCGTCAATACAGGCACTAGGAATTTGATTGTTCAAGAAAATAATTGACGGAAAGGATGATGCTACAGAATATATGATTTGTGGAAAGTTTTCTGGGTCAGATGTGCACCTTGCAGCAGGGTAAAATGGATTGACTCAGAGAGATTACCGCAGAACGCATGACCGCGTTGGGCTTACTGAGAGTTTCGTAGGAAGTTTGAGGTGACGTGTTCTGAGATATCTGATGAAGTGAGAACAAATGAGGATGGCAGTGTATAGGTATGGTAACACAAAAGAATCATGAAAACCAAGCAACTGGAACATAATCGTTCGGATTTGGTAGTTATTGACAGTCTTAAAGAGGTGACACATCGTAGACATTTTAGTGCTCTTGGACAATAATGTGATAGAGAAAGAGAACGAGAAAGATGATCTTTGTGTTAAGATGGATTCACGGGGTTAAAACCCAAGTAATCCGGGTGATAGTTGGTATGCTAGACATAGTATCAAGTCGGCTGAAAATACATCTGAGAAAGCAAAACTACAGATTCCCGATGTGTTGGGCGGTCTTTAGACCTTTAGCATTGTAGGTATAATCAAAATCCTTAGGAAAAGGAGCCAGGATTGAGAGAGTATCCTTTGAGAATTAATCTCATCTCTTTTCAGGAAGATGTTAGTAAACGACTTATTATTGGCTCACAAGGAGCTTACACAGGTCTTCAGAGATCTTTCCCTGAAAACAGCCTGTGGTGTTCCCTGGAAGCTGAGTGTCAACAAGTCTTCCCAGGTTTCCAGTCCTCTCCACCTCTTTCGATAACATTTGCAAATAAATTTGCATTATCGCAACAGCTGCTTGCCATTGATTTTTCGTTGGCAGCAGTTATTGGTATTTGCTATTTATTTATTTATTATTATTATTATTATTATTATTATTATTATTATTATTATTATTATTATTATTATTAAGTTTTCCTAGCAAAATAGCTTGATTTCATTTCATGTAATACGTTATTGAAATGATTTTCTTGTCTCGCGGATAATTAGATAATGAGGTATTCTCTTTACGAGTTGAACGTCATTTAAAATATAAAAAGTATATACTTTTTTATATTCTTTCTTATGTTTCTTTTTTTGGTCTTGTAATCCTTTTAAGATGGCGCGTATTAAGAATTCACGAAAGTGGATTTTGATTATTTTCTTTCGCTATTATCATATATAAGACTTGTGTTATTTTAATTTTCTTTTTATGTTATTTTTGTTTTTTGATCTTATGTTACAAGAATTTTTTTATGAAATGTTGTCGGCCTTAAAAAATCTTTTGATCACGTACAGACTTATTCGAATCAAAACTCTTAATAAATGTATAAATGCGAAGACACAGAGGTATACACACACATATATCAAGGAATGTATGTATATATAGCAAAGTATTTTAACGTATACTGATCACTTTTAGATGTATACATCAATATATACATATATATATGCACATATATTTCTTATCGATATCTGTATATCAATTAATATATATATATATATATATATATATATATATATATATATATATGTATGTATGTATATATAAGTTTAGTGGTTAAACTTAAATTCTGAAAATCAAAATATAACTCGAATATATGTGTCCATATTTTTATTTTCAGAATTTAAATTTAACCACTAAACTTATATAATGCTCTATTCTTAAATACTGAGCTTTTCCTTTTTTTGGCTAAGATCACCCTGAAAGTATTATCTCTAGTAATATCAATCAGGATTTTTCATCTGATTTGTAATCTGTGTCTTATCTCGCTTATAAATATATATATATATATATATATATATATATATATATTACTGTACGTATACATATATGTAGATGTTAAATTTTATATATATAAATAAAATATGTATATGAATGTAGGTATATATATAAATATTTATCTATCTCTCTCTCTATATATATAGTTCTTATAAGTATATATGTATATATAATACATACACACAGAGACATATATATATATAAATATATATATATAAATATGCATATATATAAATATATATATATATATATATTTATTAATTTATATAATGTGATTTATTTATATAATTTTCTGCATAGGTTAGACACATTTACTAATCATCCTAAACTTGGAACAACACTGGTTGCTAAAGTGTAGGCATAATCATACGAAACATTTTTATCTAGAATCCTTATTCTTATTTTGAATAAATTCCGTGTTGCCAAGAATATACATTTCTAAATTATTAATGATCGGTTCTAATAAAAAAAAGTAATATAAGAGTTACGACTTTTTAATCATGCAACCGTTTAAATGTTAAAATTTACGAATAAAATCTGCCTATAATAATCACACACTCCACATGTGTTATAGAATACAAAGGCAGGGAATTTTAGCCTGACGATTCACTACGGGAATGAAAAGCAAAAGCTTCTATGTAGCTTAATTACGATAAATATGTTTTCTTAACTTACTATCTAGCTCTACTTACGTATTTATTACTTTGAGGTAAAACTGAAAATCGCTACATAAAATCCCTTTGTAGGATTTTATGTTCATACATGAAATACGTAATATATCTTTAATTTCTAAATATATATATATATATATATATATATATATATATATATATATATATATACGTGTGTGTGTGTGTGTGTGTGTGTGTGTGTGTGTGTGTGTGTTAGCGTACGTATATTTAACATTGCTTCAAATGCTTATGAGCTTTAGTTTCTTTTACAAACTTTCTCTTAAATAGTTCATTGCAGAAGGGTGGAAAATCTCAATGCTAGACGGTTTTTTTCCTTAGTTGTGTGTAAGTCTCGCCCACCCGTCTCAGCTTGGGTAGAATTAACTTCGTTATCATTGAAGAGAGGAAATGGAAGTTAAGTTTGAAAAAATAAAATGGCGGCAAAAAATGGCGAAAAAACTGATGGCAAAAAATGGCGAAAAACATTGCGGAAAAAAATGACGGCAAAAAAATTGCGGTAAAAAAAAGACAAACGCGTTAGTTGTAGTTGTATTCATACCAGTCTCGGATACATCCTCGGCAATCAGCACAACAGAATCTGAGCCATTTTTAACCTTTTTCATCGGGTTGGGGTATAATACTGTATAATGTCTACTCTCTCAAGCTTCTTACGTTTCGAGAGGAGTTATTGTTACCGCTGAATGTCGCATTTTCTTCTAGACAGCGTGCACTTCTACTAGCTTTTCCGCTCTTACCTTTCAACCTTGTGTCGCATTTTCCTGGAGTGGGGTATGTCAATACAAGACGGGAAATGCTTATTAATCAAGATGGAAACCGTAAAGTAAAAGAAACTTGAGTAAATGAACAAAACAATTCATTAAAAAAGAATAAAAGAATATTTAATAGCTGAAAAAAATAAACGAGAAAAATCAACAGAGGAAAAAGATATAAAAGAAAGGCGAAAATGATCAAAGTTAAACATTAACTTCAGCTACATCCGCTCGGCACTATTTCAAAACGGCATGTGACTGCATAAAATATCTTTTTATGTTACAACAATTTGAATAATCAAACAAATGGAAAGCAAATGCTCGGCTGAGCTCCAATCTATTGTCCCCCCTCGCCAGACTTTCACAAGAAACACTCGTCTAGCAGAAAACACTATCACTAATTTCCCGCACTCTTTATCTGTGCCTAAACCTGAACGTAGATTCCATGAGCAAAGCTTCTTTCTTAGAACTGCACGCCTATGGAATTGTCTTCCGTTTTCCTGCTTTTCAGCTGACTACAATATGGTTGTCTTCAAGTCTCACATAAACAGGTTTTGGTGAACCGTTCCATATAAGTTAACAAATTTACCGAATTCCCATTATTAACGATTACTATA
Source organism: Euprymna scolopes (assembly GCF_053919585.1). NCBI lineage: Eukaryota > Metazoa > Mollusca > Cephalopoda > Sepiida > Sepiolidae > Euprymna > Euprymna scolopes. The sequence continues at coordinate 26,070,653 of NC_136495.1, read as the reverse complement.
TTGTCCAATTTCTACCGTACACTCTTTAACCCTTATCCTTGAGTGACCTCTTGCCCTTGATAAGTGATGATGCCTATGTAAAAAAAAACATTTTGTGGATACGATACAAATATAGAAAGGAGATAATTCTGTTGCAACCACACCTCTTTAATCTTTATTAATATATAATAAGCTGTGAGCATTTATTAATTTATTTGAATTAATATGATTTGCTTTTAAACTAATTAACCAATACGGCATAATCATGTTTGCACACAGGTTCCCGTTAATTCACTGAAGTTAAGCAACGTTGATCCGTACCAAATTGGTTACTATTTCGGAATGCCGCGTGTAGTATGTTATTTTTAATTCCTATATTTGATTAATACAAATTTGGAGCTGTTAAGTGCAAGGTGGTATTGTGGACTATAATTAGTTTAATACATTTTTTAAGCACTTAATGACCTGGTATTTTGTGAAAATTTAACGACAGAAAAAGAAAATTATTAAATATTCACCAAATTTGAGTATTTTTATGAGGCAAAATCGGGAAAGGAAATCCGATTTGAGAATTCAAATATTTCATATTTGAATTAAATTTTATCCACGACCATAAGAAAAATGTAAAATCGATTTAAAAGGGAGAGAAAATAGAATCCCTTGAGAGAATTGTTTTGAAAAAATGAAATAAAATAAGGAAAGTTAAAAGATGAAGAGTTTTTTTTTAATAAGAAATAACCATGAAGAGAAGAATTTGAAATAAGTCTTTTTGTCAAGGAAATATGAAATAATGAAGAAGAAGAAGAAAGAAAGAAAGAAAGAAAGAGGATAAGAAATATGGACATAGAAAGAAATTAAACGAGTTGTCAAAAAAAAACCTTAGTGAGATGACAAAAAAATATGTAAAATGAAAGAAAAAAAACACTTTCAACGGATACATCTCAGCAGATCAAAGAAAATGGGTGTCACGTACTCGGAAGGAGATAATTGATAAATTCATTATAAACTGAACATATACATATATATATACATATATATATATATATAGAGAGAGAGAGAGAGAGAGAGAGAGAGAGAGAGAAAGAGAGAGAGAGGGGGATAGAGAGACAGAGACAGAAAGTGATACGATAAAATACATTTGATATATAGGTATGCAAACACACACATATACGTACATACACAGATACATATATACTTATTTGCATTACACATACATATACACACATATATACACACACACATATATATATGTATGTGTGTATGTGTAATGCAAATAAGTATATATGTATCTGTGTACGTACGTATATGTGTGTGTGTTTGCATACCTATATATCAAATGTATATATATATATATATATATATATACAGACACAGATACACAAGTACAGACACACACACGCATGCATAAACACACAACCATATATATACATATACGGTAAAGTAAAAGAAATATATATATATATATATATATATAGATAGATATAAAAATATATATACGGTTTATATGCATAGTATATATATATGTGTGTGTGTGTGTGTGTGTGTGTGCGCGCGCGTGTATATTCACGGTTGATATACATAGTATATATATATATATATATATATGTATATATATATATATATATATATATATATATATATATATTATACGTCGTTTGTTATCTTTATAGTGAACAGTGTGGGTGAATAGCAAACTTATGAGATTATTTAATTTTAATGAAACGACTAGTCTTTAGAGGTATTAACTCAGAAGCTTCTTTTACTTGCTAATTGATAAGAAGGTTAAAGACTACGTAAAGCATCTTGAGAATAAAACGATGGTTTAAAGCTTGCAACAACAACAAAGAATGGAACTTCTGTTTTGATTGTATGTAAAATTGAAAATCATTATTTCATAAAAACAAAGAAGTTATATTGCACTTACAAGTAATCATTTGCATAGAATTCATAAATCTGATGAAGAAATTATGCTTGTATCTATCTATCTATATCTATCTATCTATATATATATATATATATATATATATATATATATATATATATATATATATGACGTTACTAAATTAAAGGCTCCTGTTTGTTGACACAAACTGTTGGTGAGCTACGAAGATTGGAGTGGTACCATAAAAAACGAGCGAGTCTTGTGCTCCAGAATGTTTTCTTTACATGGTCACCACCATTTTTTTTTGGATTTAACAAAAGTAAAAGAAAAGTAATAAATAATCACCAAATTTTAGTGTCGTTTGAGTAATTATGAAATTTTTGCAGTATGCAAATTTTAACATGAATTCAATGATTCGTTTTTGCTTCTGACGCACATCCATTACAGAGGTAATTTCTTATGGTCTCACACCGTCAATATCTGCAACAGAGAGATGAAACTTTCAAGTTCTAAATGCATAGTTAAGGCATCATAACAATATAATTTTAAACTCTCTTTTTTCTATTCGGGCGGAATAAAATAATACGAGGCATTATTTTTGGAAAGCCTTTCATATATATATATATATATATATATATATATATATATATATATATATATATATATATATATATATAATCAAATGGGAAATAGACAAGCAAAAACATGTGAGGACCTAGACGATCCATGTAGATTATGCCTGAATGAAAAATTTGCTATCCTATATTTTAAAGAACCTCAACATCTATTGAACTGTAGGAAAGAAACAGCGAACAACTGTGTGCACAGGATGAACTTTAAGTTAGGATAGCGATACAAAATAATTTTGAAACGAACAATAATAGAAAATAAATAAAATAAATACATAAAATAAAATAACGATACATATTCATAAATAATTCTCTTTATATATAAAAAAAATAACAATATTCGAAATATAGACTACTACAATAAAAAGGATATCTACCCTTCTCATAAAAACACACAAAGGAAAGGGGTGAATCCAAGGTCAATTGTACCTTTGTTCTGTAAGTGCCCGCCTATTGGCTGATTAGGATAAGCGCCGTAGCAACTAGGAAACTGATTGGCTAACTAGAAAATTCAATAGCATGTGCGTGTATAAAAATGCGCTATAACCACAACTCTTCGCATTAGCCTGACGAATTCTCACGAGAATGAAACGCGAAATATTCTGTGTAGCTTAATTGGTGCAAAATAATGTCGTTTTATGACGTTCAACTTTAAGTAAAAAAACGAAATTTCTTTTGCAACAACCTAATATATATATATATATATATATATATATATATATATATATATATATTTAAATGAGAAAGGTCACCAACAATTGGTATGTATTTTTTAACATTATTTTATTAATCCGTGTTTTGACTTTTCATTTAAAAAAGGTATCATATTTAGATAATTGTAATAATGTTTTTAAATCATTGAAATAGTTTTTTACGCGTTTCAGACGTTCTGTGAAGCGTCCTCTTCAGAATGTATTCAAAATGTAAAATATTTAAAATATATTTAAAATGTGTTCAGAATGTATAAAAGCATTTTCGCAGTCCATTTTGGTGACATGTTTCAAGCGGTGGAAATGTCTGTAAATGATTCTAAATGTCTTCACGGGTATGTTCAATCCCTACAGTTGCTTATTGGGGGTCAGACCATGGTCATTGCTGTCTTTTGTTTTTCTCTCTCTTTTCTTGTTTCTCCCTTTATTATTTATTCATTTTTTTATTACTTGGGTGGAAATGATGGACACGTTGGTACTTGGCCAAATGAGTATGTAGGGGAGGGTATGTGTGTGTGTGTGTGTGTGTTTCATTGTATTGGTTTGTAGAATGTGTGTTATATGTTTAATTTAATTAAATTTATTTGCTTACCTAAGAAAGCAAATGTGATACAAGGTCGTTTTTAATGTGTGTGGAGGGCAGCCCTTCTTAAACAAGGGTAATTGGTAAGGATGTTTTCATTTAATTTTGATTGGGGAGGGGGTAGAGTTTAGTTTTTTTTTCTATTATGATTTTCGTTTTAATATTAGTCGGTTGGGGCATTCATAATATTATGTTTATTTTAATAAAGAGGCTTATTTATAAATAGACATGGTGGATTTTCTAATGTTCTATTTATTTGTCTCCCCATATAGGTAAGGCCAGACCCAGGATCGCTTTTTAATGTGGGGAAAATCTCGCTCCCCAGAAGGGAGGGGCACCTAGAAAAGCACAAGTATAAGAATGAGAATTATCTCAGTCATAAAGGATTCTCATCCACTGACTGAAGGTAGGAGGAGTGGGTGCAGTGTTGGAACAGATACTATACTTTGGGATTTTTTCTCAGTCCCCACGCAAACGCAGCCAATCTAAATACTCCAGGTACTATCATAATCCATACATCCCTATACATCAACATAACCAACCTTGCAACCAAAACAATGAAACCAACAACCCACACCATTATTTTTTAGGAATCCCTCATAAAATGACAATACCAGACTAGACAACATAAAACCCAAAGTCATAAATCTATCTACAGAGACACTTACAAAGAGCGAAATTGAAGTACTAAAACTGGGCCTCAAATTCTGCCCAATCCAATCCCCAAAAGTAACATAGCAAAGTTAAAGAAGGCCTTAAAGAATTTGAACGCAAATTCAGACTGATATATTTATTAAATGACAGGGAATACACAACAGACGATTCTCCAGTGAAAAAAAAAATCAACATACTTCCCCAACAAAATAAAACAATACAAAGGAACTAAACACCTTCATGAAACACTCTGGAACTTTAGCCCCCCAACAAAAAGAAACCCCCCACCAGTAATCTAACACGAAAACAAAATCAAGCACTGAAAAAAATCCGATTTAATAGCAACATAATTATAAAGGAAGCAGACAAAGGCAATCGTTTTGAGAATTAAAAAACGCGTCTTCTAAAAGAGAAAGTTGTATCCTTGTAGCCTCCAGTGCAGACTTAGCATTACAAAATGCGTTAACCAATGGCCGACTAGTGAGCTTGTAAACAAGCAGATGTTGGCTATTTTCGGTGCCTACAAATTCGAAATTGCTGAAAAATTCTAACGTGCAAGTGCTGGATGGTACAACCTACGTAGTCAGATGAAGACTATTAAATGATAAATGACCACATTGTATTATAGACTTAAATCAAAAAAGAATGTTGCTCCTTTTTTAGCCAAGTTTCTTTCTTTCTCTCTCTTCCTCTCTTTCTCTATCTATCTATATATCTATCTATCTATCAATATCTTTCTCTCTCCCTCTCCATTTTTATATGTATATATATAAAAGAATTTTTAGAATGTGAGAGAAAATATTATTTTCGCAATCCAGCAACGCCGAAGCTCACATCAAATCAGAAATCTAAAACTCAAATTTCGTCGTCATTAGTTGAACACATCCAAACCCTGAGTTCAGCTGATAAGCCCAAATGAGGTCGAAACTCGAGTCTTTGATTCCGGTTTGCTGGCTTTCATGGTTGCAACATTGCTTAACTATGGAAATAATTATATATATATATATATATATATATATATATATATATATATATAGCTTTAAAACTAACAAAAACCATAGAAAATAAACAAATAAATAAATTAAATAAACATGAATATACATAAATGATCACACATATATGTATGTATATATATGTATATATATGCATATGTGTGTGTACACATATGTATATTTATATATTATTAAAAAGATAGGAAAATGTCTGCCTTAAACCACTAACCTAGTTCTAAAACAGATCCTTTGTTCGATAAAATGCATGCCTATTGGCTGATAGGAAGGGGCGCGGTGGATACTAGAAAGCTGATTGGCTAACTAAAATCCTCAACAGAAGAGGACCATATAAAAACGAGAAACAACCACAGAATTCGCGCATAAGCCTGACGAATCCTAGAGTGGATGAAACGCCGAATATTCAGTGTAGCTTAATCGCCATATATATATTATAAATTACTATATATATATATATATATATATATATATATATATATATATATATATATATATATATATGTACATATATATATTAGCACGTCAGCTAGCGTTGTCCAGTCGTAAATTATGCTTCAATACGATATTTTAATTTATGCAGATTTCGTATTTATTATACTAGAGTTAATTTTCTATCGATTATTATACTGTACCCAATATATAGTATTAATTTCAAAAGTAAAACAACGTATGACTGGGGGCTTTCAGCTAGAATCAAAACATGAAGTTTTCCAGTATTAGTCGTTACTGTTTGAGCTAAGGTTCGATATATGAGAACACGTAAAAATTTAACGGACTGTAAAGCATAGACATCTATATTTGCAGATGCGAACAAGTGTATTTAAAGTCGACTTAAGCCTACTAAGTGCTTTTCGTTTGAATGTTGACATTCTAGCAGATATTTTTACCGGATAAAAATTATATCGTATTTGTTCCAAGGGTCCAAATCCCCTTTTCAATATTTGGTCTATAAACTTTAAACTTCAGTATTGAAAAGGGGATTTTGGTAGAGACCGTTCCTGAGACAGTCAGGCAGCCATGTCCAGTTTATTATATATATATATATATATATATATATATATATATATATATATATATATATATATATATATATATATATATATATATAATGTGTGTAATCCACCTGATGAATCGAACTGCGAAACAAATATGTGTTCCTGGTATTATGAGTGAGTTTAAGAAGACTTTTGAGTGTGACAATAAAACTCCTCCGCCATAGTTCATTTATGACTAATAAAAAATAAAATAGGAGTTAGGATTAAATATTAAAATATTAAAACTGGAAATGCATTTTTTTTTCTATGTATTTCAGCCACAGAACAAAAATGGATTAGCATGGCTGACGAAACAGACTTAATTACGTCCCTATTGTTGTTAGCGTTATCAACTTCAATGAAATGTGACAGAGTGCCTTTAGTTTATATATAAGATATAAGACGAACAATATATGCGTGTTGTAGTGTATGTGTATAGGATAACAGTTAGTATGCCTCCAACTATTATTTTAAGTTCATATTTTAACTTGTTTCTCATCAACTGTCAAAAACAGATTGAATGCATTTAAAGATTCGTCAAAACTTGCTCAAGTGGAATCCAGACTCTATAAATTGATCCAATATTTTATTCAATCCATAATTTGTTTCTTAAGCAGAATTATATAGTTTATTACCGATTAGCATACCAAATAACGGGAAGCTATAATGTAAGCGGCATGCATCAAAGAAAAACATTTTAAAACATGGCTTAATTCATTATGAAATATTTTCGTTGAAGATAAACTCATGGAGAGATAGATATATAAATAGTAATATGTATTCGTTTTACAGTCACACGCATATATATATATATATATATATATATATATATATATATATATATATATATATATATATATATATATATATAAAGAGAGAGAGAGATAAGAATAATGGAAATACTATTCCCATTTCCCACGAAATAGAGAAATAAAAAGGAACAAACCGAATTTTATGTTCATCAACGTTTCGTCTTTATTTCGAGACTTCCTCTGGATGAATAAAATTAAGAAAACAAAAACACCAGTACAAATATTTTAAATTTTTCTTGTTAAAAGTGTGACGCTGTTCCATTTCAGAAACGGAAAAAGACGTTGGAAATTCAAAAAAAAAGGGGGAAAAGAGGGGGCGTTGTTAAAGAGAAGGAGACTTTTAATAATGCCATATAGCCGTTAATATGTATTTAAAAAAATATAACGCAGTTAATATTCTTTGTGGAAAACATATGTCGCTTGTCGATTAAAATTCACAAATAGGTGTGAAACTGAAATGAAATGATTGTGTTTTTGTTATATAATTTATTTATTGAGATTATATGTATTAATTATTATAAAAGTTGTTTCTATGACGTGAGAGGATTAGTCGATGTCTACAATTATATATATATATATATATATATATATTTATATATATATATATTTATATATATATATATATATATATATTGTTAAACAGCACAGCATTTTCTTGTTTTATTTTTTCCGTTTTATTTTTTCCAGTTTTCGAATAATCCTTCTTGTGTTATATGTAAAATGGTGCGGAACACTTTTACACCATTTTACATATAACACAAGAAGGATTATTCGAAAACTGGAAAAAATAAAACGGAAAATTGTCAAACAAGAAAATGCTGTGCTGTTTACCAATATATGCTTAAAGGAGAATATGCTGCCTAAATATACACAATATATATATATATATATATATATATATATATATATATATATATAGCTTAATGCGTAAGAGGGAAAGAGAGAGTTCAATTCCACCAGAGGAGACTTATTTGGATAATGCCAGGCCCAACAATTATCATTGGAGTTTATACAATAGAACAACAGGAGTATGAAATGAAGTCACAAAACTATATATTGGTGGATATAGAATGGATCATTTAATGAATAATGGAATACATTGGTTCATTTATTGAATAATTTATTGAATAATGGAATACATATGTATTCCATTATTCAATAAATAAACAAATCTATATCCACCAATATATAGTTTTGTGACTTCATTTAATACTCCTGTTGTTCTATTATACGTATATATATATATATATATATATATATATATAACTACTTCATTTACTCACATAAATTTAATATACGAAAGTATAGATTTATGCGTAAACTTTAAGTATTTACTTCAAAAGTGCTCAATACTTAGCTAGAGCTAGTTAGTAATTTATAAAATATATATGGCGATTAAGCTACACTGAATATTCGGCGTTTCATCCACTATAGGAATCCTATAGTGGATGAAACGCCGAATATTCAGTGTAACTTAATCGCCATATATATTTTATAAATTACTATATATATATATATATATATATATATATATATATATATATATATATAATTATTTATTTACTGTAATAATTAAATACCTACAGACAGTAGTGTTTCATCCGTTCGAGAATCTTCAGTGCAGGGTGTCACAATTAACACCAGTCGACAGATTCGAACTCGGCAACACGAGCAATCTCTGGCTCGATTAGCAAAAACCGTATCCATCCGGCTACCATTAACCGCGTTGAATTTAAACATTTTGATTTAAATGTTCTTTACGTCAGTCAGACAGTGATCTAATCGTTTTACGATGATATATGCATAAGAGCTTAATCGACCGACTTAATTACACTGAAAGTGCTCAACGATAAGAAACGAGTTTCATAAAGGGTCTGTCATAATTATTTTTTACTATGATAATTAAATACCTACAGATACTAGTGTTTCATCCTTTCAGGAATTATATATATATATATATATATATATATATATATATATATATATATATATAATATTAAAATAATTATGTATATATATATACATATTTATATATATATATATATATATATATATATATATATATATATATATACATAAATATTTTAATATATATATACATATACATACAATTAAATAAAAATCACTTCATCATATGTTTTGTAACAGCTAAGCATATCTGTTGCAAATTTCACCCAAAGGTTCGGCATTAAATAACCTGAAGAGGGTTGATATGCCGTAAAACAAAAACAACCAACCAACCAACCACACAAAGGTAATCTATATTTATGGCAGTGTTCTTAGTTATATTTTGTACAGAAATTCATTCGATAAGTACCAAAAATTGAAAAATTCTGATCGTAAAAATTAGTGCTACTCTTATAGATAATAATGATTTATCAGGAGAATATGTTACATTACACCGGTGTTACTTTGGTCGGTGTAACATAAAATATTCCCCTGTAAAAATTCTTCTATTTATCTATAAGAGAAGAAATATTATTTTTAAGATCGTCAAGCCTACATATGAGTTGACGTATCTTGTAAACAATTACAGACGGATTTTGATGAACGACATAATCATTATTATTATTATAATTATTATTATTAATATTATTATTATTATTATTATTATTATCTTTGATTTTTATTATTATTATTATTATTAATATTATTATTATTATTATTATTATCTTTGATTTTTATTATTATTATTATTATTATTATCAATATTATTATTATTATTATCTTGGATTTTTATTATTATTATTATTATTATTAATATTATTATTATCTTTGATTTTTATGATTATTAATATTATTATTATTAATATTATTATTATTATCTTTGGATTTTTTATTATTATTATTATTTTTATTAATTTTATTATTATTATTATTATTATTTTTATTATTAATATTATTATCATTATTTTTATTATTATTATTGTATTTTTATTACTTTTATTATTATTATTATTATTATCATTATTATTTTTATTATTGTCATTATTATTTTTATTATTTTATTAGTAGTAGCAGTAGTAGTAGTAGTAGTAGTAGTAGTAGTGGTAGTATTATCATTTTTATTATTATTTTATTATTATTATCATTTTTATTATCAGTAGTAGTAGTAGTAGTAGTATTTTTTTTTTTTTGCGAATTAGTCAACCACGCAAAGTATTGCTTGTAATATATAATAAAGAATAGAAGATTTTTCTATAATAATATAAAGGCAATCTTCATGAAAATCTACGCTGTGCCAGTATGTATAAAATAGAGCAGATTCCAGAAATAATTTAATAATTTAGAATATATCTCTTGTGCTGTACATAAAACTTCCTCGCGTCGGTCCAAGGGATAACATAAAAGCGTTTAATCTTGTTGAGAAATTTGACATCTGTTCTTTCTGCTATCAGCCATTACAATTTAACCAAGTGTACTTTATTTTCGTTAATATTATTTTCAACCAATAATTGGTCAATAGCAAAGTCCAAAGTCATACAGGAAAAATAACGCAAGAACCCTCCCCTTCCTTGTCTAGACCTAGATTGAACTGCTTCGTACGGGTTTACAATTGGAAGGGAGTACGCCCCATGTAATCAACGTCACACTGGCATTTAAACTGAATTCGCTTGCTTTTACAATCAAATCGAAACGAATGTATTTATCTTAAATGAATAAACATGTTGTAAAGTACATCATTAACTAAGATATTCTTTGATTGATTTTTGTTTTAAGAAACGAAGAATATTTATTTCAAAAATGTATATATATAATCAACATACGTATACGTTTAATCATTGTGAAATCATCGATGTAGAAATAGCGATCAAAGCCAGTCGGAAGGTTTGCAATAAGAGTCCATTTAACTCTAATTTTAAGTGCGCTATTAATTACGAATGGCTACAAACAAGATGTATGTGTCAAGGAGGCAGACCGCTATAGTCAAACATCTCCTTGACACATGCATCTTGTTTGTGGCCATTCGTAATATATATATTTATATATATGTTATAATCACAAATTATCAATCACATTACTTAATATTGAATTAGCTCTAGGACATTTAACTATCGAGCTTATTATATATCTAAATTACAACGAGCACCTTCTCTTTCCTGTATTTTAATTAAACTAGTAATTTCACTGTTACATTAAAATACACTCAGCTCTTTAGACTATTGTTCTAATCTCCTTTATATATATATATATATATATATATATATATATATATATATATATATATATAGGAGAGAAATGTTAATAGATACACATGTCAGTAATTTCATTTAATATATATATATATATATATATATATATATATATATATATATATATATATATATATATATATATATATATATGCGAGGTAAATGTTACTAGATTAAAAATACTCGAAACATTGTATATTGAAACAAAAAAATCTCAGTTGAATGAATATATATATATATATATATATATATATATATATATATATATATATATAGTGAGAAAGGGAGATTGTGACACATATGGAAAGATAAATGCTGGCCACGCACTTGTTATTCATCACTTCGAACAAAATTTCGTAATAACATGTTTGTTTTGACAAATGCACTGACCGTAAAGAAAATTTCAATTATGCTGAAATATTAAATTAATATTCAGCAGATGAAAGACTTTCCACTTGATAAGAATCGAATGGCTTCAAGATGCCTAGCACAGCTGCAACGGAACTCGCCGTCTATTTACCGGATTCGCAAATGTGAACCCTACGTATGTGGACTATGTGCCTTTCTAGAACTGTTGAATTAGCAATCCGTTGTTTCGTAGCAATTTTGTTTTTATTTTCCTTTACACAATGTTTATGTGAGTAATCAAGAGGCTGTGGAAAGGGTGTGAGTCCATTCTCACCGTTCATTGAAAATTATTGTAATTATTTATGAACTTTTGATGAAAGTATTTGATACTAGGTAGTGCCCATTAATACGTACATTGAAGCTGAAATCATTAACACTATCATTATCCGTAGCATGCATTTCAATTATGCAGTTAAAAACATCATCTCCAAAGTCGGCAATTGAATATATATATATATATATATATATATATATATATATATATATATATATATATATATATTGCAATAGAAAAATGCGAGCAATAAAAGCAATAAGGTTAAGCTTGAACATAGAAAAGTAAAGGACTAGTTATTAAAACTGGAAGAGAAAAGGTCAAGATATTCTAGCAAAAATATAATAAATTTATAACCTAAAATATTGCAGCATTAAGAATTGATTATATAATGTTATGAATTAAATTTTTTTAAAATTCTTTAATGCTGCAATATTTTACGTTACAAATTTATTATATTTTTTACTAGAATATCTTGTCCTTTGCTTTTCCAGTTTTAAAAAACTAGTAATTTACTTTTCCATGTTTAAGCTTTACCATATTACTTTTCATGCTTACATTTTTCTACTGTAATCCATGATTTTTCCATGTTTCTAATAAATTCACTTGTTCTTTGTTTAATTTCAGCCTTAGTTTTTGATATATATATATATATATATATATATATATATATATATATATATATATATATATATATATATATATATATATATATATATATATATATATATATGGGGGGTAAGAGAGAAGATTTTAGAAATATCTTTAAGACAATTCCAAATTTTGAATGCAAACACAAAATCTCTTTGAAACAACATTAAGATGCGAATATTTTACTAAAAATCGTTATACTAACATTTTTCGTATTCATTACGTATAGTAAAACATCCATGATCAGAAAAGAATATATTTGCGTCTTAATGCGGACACGGACAAGGCAACGCATATATATATATATATATATATATATATATATATATATATATATAGAGAGAGAGAGAGAGAGAGAGAGAGAGAGAGAGAGATAGATAGATAGATAGATAGATAGATAGATAGATAGATAAAAGTGAAAATGTGTGTGTGTGTGTGTGTGTGTGTGCGCGCGTGCGCATTTCCCTAACAAATAACTCTGTCAATTTTCGGTCTAGAGACAAGGAGTACTGAGGTTTGGGAAAATCTTTGTAAGCGGTTTTCGGCCAGAAATTTGGCTGTAAAGGGTTCAAAGTTCGACGATTTGACCTCGAAAACGTTACTATACTCCTCCGCCAATTTTGGATCTAAACACTTGAAATTTTAAATGTAGGTTACTTGGAAATGGATCAAACTTTTTAATTTGATTTGAACCTAAAAAAATAAATGTTAAAGGGGTCAAAATTGGGGTGAAAGTTTTTAAAAAATGACCTCTGCAAATTACTCAGCCAATTTCTGGTCTAAACATTTTAAATTTTACATAAAGTGTATTCAGAGATAGGGCAAGCTTTTTAATCGGGTTCGGTCACAGCCACCGATATATAGAAGGCCTGTTAACTAAAAAATCCTGCAGGCAATGTAGGTAAGATTTTCGAACTTTTACTGTCGATACTATATGACAGCATTTTAAAAAAGAGCATTAAAACAAGTTCAAAAAGAAAAGAAAGGAACTCAATTCGATTAATAATGAAACTGAACTTTATTCAATTAAAATATAAATATTATCTATGTAAAATTATGTAATTTTAAAGCAATATACAATCTAATACTGATAAAACTGAATTATAAATTTAAGGAACAAACAATTAAAGAAACATGAAACACAAAAAATTCTTGGACTTCGGGACAAGATCACAGTGTAGTATCTGTTCTGATGCTACAATTCACCTTTTCTGTCCACGGCTGGTGGAGGAGAAATCCTTCATGACTGAGAAAATTTTTATTTTTGCTCCTATCCAGAGTGCCTCGTATTGGGGAGCTGGATTTTCCCTCACAAGATTATATGTTGAAATATTGAAATGACTATACTTTTAATATAGAAATTACATTTAAAGTTTTGGTTTTCTATGTTCATTTTACCCCAGGTTTTACATCAAAATGTGTAGCATATTTTCATCAGCTACATTATTAGGAATCCTATACTCCGCTATAGTCTTCATTTTCATACCAGTGCAGAATACATAAATACAGAAGTGAAGTTCACATAACTACTAAGAGACAATCATACTATGATGTGAACATTGGTTAAAAACTAAGAAAATATAGTAAATATTTATTTTATTTTTCAACTTTTTTATTTCTTTAATTCAATTTGATTCATACTTTTATTTCGTACTTGTTCTTATTTTCATTTTTATTTCATCTTAATTTATTTTATTATTATATTTCCCACACTAAATATTTTTTAGTTACATTTATTTTTTCATGCATATACTAATAATGCTTTTGACCTTTTTTGCCTCAAATAGTATCTTCTAAAAAGTTTTCTTGATTAAATAAACTAATGAAAACCTTTTGCGTATGCGCTTTTTAGGGAGCAACCATTAAATTAAAACCTGTTTACGCAGGGTCCACGTTCCCCAGGAAGTACCTTTTTTATTATTGTTGTTGTTTTAATAATAATAATAATAATAATAATAATAATAATAATAATAATAATAATAATAATAATGCTTGTGCAGTGTACGCACCGTGCTATATTTTAGCTATGATTTTCAAGTAAACTTTTATGGTATCTTTTTTTTTTCATCAAATTGTTAGTGCAGAATAGTTAGAAAGCTTTTTCCGTATTATGAATGGCTTTCTAAATAAGTTATTATTTCAACACGGTAATTCCACGGCACAAATAACAAACAATATTTAATTATAAGATAAACACAATATGTTGATTAAAATTTAATGTAATCTTTATTTTTAGTTCATATCAAAACTTTAATTAAAGCTGATTAGTTAATGAAGGTTTAAGATGAATTTTTGTTCGAGAAGATTAAAGAATTTAAAGAATAACGTGAATGTGTTCGAGAGAATAGAAAATTTCCTATTTAATTTCCCATTTCAGTCATGTAAATTATTTACAGATAAAATGTTATAAAAAAAAGCAAACAAAAACTTTTAAGCTTTAAATATATTTTCAAGAAATAAATTTCGCCCGGTGCTAAAATATTGACATTATCAATTATTTCAGTTTAAAAAAAAAAACTGTCGTGAAAAATGCTTCTAACTTTAAAATATTTGGAAATACTCAATGAAAAGTTTTATTTATTATTTAAAAAACGGACTGAAAAATATCCTCATATAAAAATTGTTTTGCAGTTTAAACAAAAACATAAAATGAAACATTCGACTTCCTTCGATAGATATAAAAATTCAAAACCAAGCCGTTACTCTTATATTTTGTTAGATTAAAATTATCCCAATGTGAATTATTATAATGATTGCAAATATATAATTATCCAAATGGAGAATTTTTTTCTCTTTAGGAGAATAAAAAGCATGCACAATCTAAGGCAACGGAAAATATTTTTTATGGCCATGTGGTTCAACCGGAAGCTTTCTATACCTAAGTGTTAATCAGCAAATGACGTCACGCTGTCATGTTCACTGGCCTACTCTCTCGGTGGTGGTATTTGGGCTGCCAAAGGAGTCAAATGTCAAAAGATTCGAACTTTGCGGTGTCTAGCAAACTAATCAGCCAATTTTGTGTATAAACATTTTGAATTTATACATAACGGATATTCAGACATGACACAAGCATTTTAATCAGTATTGGGGCGAGAATTTTGCTGCCAAAAGGTCAAAGTTGAAACAGTTGACCTTTGCAGATTCTACAAAATTCCTCCGCCAACGTTGGGTCTAAACACCAGAAATTTTAGATGTACATAACTTGGACATGGATAACACTTTGTATTTTGATTATAGACCAAAATAATAAATGTTAAGGAGTCACAACTGGAGTCAAAAATTATCTTTGTGGTCCCTACGAAATTACTCAGACAAATTTTGGTATAAACATTTGAAGTCTTACATGAAGTGTATTCACACGTAGGGCAAGTTATGAACAGTACGTAGGGTCCCGAGCAAAAGTCGGGCTGAACTGCTAGTATATATATATATATATATATATATATATATATATATATATAATATAAAGCTGAATGTGTGTGTGTGTGTGTGTGTGTGTGTGTGTGTGTGTGTGTGTGTGTGTGTGTGGTCACGAATAGGCTCCTATATGGTTGACTATTTTAAAAAACTGATTCCATATAATGATAGATGTATCGAGACACAGGAATGGGTATGTTTGATCTGGCAGAACAGTGGTTCATTAAAATTGTGGGGTCTGTGTTCGTGCCTGATCCACAAAGTATGGAAATACAAAATTAAAAAATTAAAAAAAAAACGTTTACAAGTGTTTTTGATATAGATGTACATAATAATACTTTGATAAGTATGTTTAAACTTAAATAGGGATAGTATAATAAAATTGTGGTGTCAGCGTTCGCGTCTGGCCTCCATAGAATGGAAATAGGCACAAACTTTAATAAACACTTTTCATATCTATCTGGGTGAGTATACTTTGATAATCATGTTTCAGTTTGAAGAAATATGGTATAATAAAATTATAGAGTGTTCGTTCGCACCTGACCTCCATAGAATGGAAATATGTCACAAAGTTTAACAAGGTTTTTTAATATAGATCCACAGAATATTGTGAACAGGTATGGTATAATAAATTATGGGGCTTATCTATTTTATTTTTACTTTCATTATATTTTGCTTTAGTTTAACAAGGTTTTTTAATATAGATCCACAGAATATTGATAAGTGTTTCAGTGTGAACAGGTATGGTATAATAAATTATGGGGCCTATCTATTTTATTTTTACTTTCATCATATTTTGCTTTGGTTTTGATGCCCCCAAATTCGAAGCTATCTCTTTACAACCCTTCCTGTCATACTTTCATAAATCAGAGTCCATTTTCTGTAAGCTGTTTTTGAACCCAGTAAACGACGCGTACTTTTGTTATATATATATATATATATATATATATATATATATATATATATATATATATATATATATATATATATATATATATATATAAAGGACTAGAGCCACAAACAATAGTCGTGTTTCTATATAGTTAGTTTATTATTTGATATTTTTATTTTCATTTTTTTCAATATGCTTTCAGTTATTCAGATAACGCGTTTCGGTTGGGTTTTTCTTACGTCCTCATCACATATGAAGTGGGATGTGTCTTGTCAGATATAAATGCCAGTTTATCTGTTTCACATCAACTCTTTATGTATTACATGATACCAAAGCACAATAAAAAGACTCATGTTTTCTGCAAATATTAGTAGAAAATCCGAAGGAGGGTAATTTTCCCAGAACACAAAATTTTTGCACGACTTTCATTTTTGCACAACTTTCATGTTTCTTTATGCGGAGGATTACTAAACCTTATGTCTATAATATTTATTCCTCTATTATTATATAATCTTGTGATTACTTAATCTTATTATGTCTATAATTTGTATTCTAATTTTGATCACGATTTTGAGTCCAGAAATAGCTAAGATTCTCGGCGTAAGAGACTCTAAGCTGAAGAGATGTTGAAAGGTTGAGAACGGGAAATCTTGCCTAATTGGTGTTTTATGACAATGGATTAAAATTTAATGCAAACCTAAAATATTTGAATATTCTAAAAAGACGTTGATGAGCACTAAAAATCCAAAGAAACTTACATGTGTGGAATTAATTCATGTCTAATTTATATTGTTTCAAATTTCACAAAAATTAGAGGTATCTGAAGTTCTCACCTCCCCCATACAAGACTGAATTAAATTATTATAGTCCATATTATATACTATTACTCGCTCTCGCTGTCTTCCAAAATTTATAATAGTTAATTATTTTTAAACGACTCCTGTAATGTAAACATATAAACATATACATATACATTACTGTATATGAAAATATATTTTATTGGTTATTAGCAGGGTGCGCCAAACCTCACAAATCATAAGATATTTTAATTCATGCAGATTTCGTATCTATTATCACATAGCCAATTCTCTAGTAAATATATAGAGAGGAGAAAATATGCTAGGTAACATAATAGGAATGCGACATCTAGCGATAATTATATAAGGAGCAAAATAATTGTGCAGTTAGAAATAAAATATTGAGGCTGTTTGGGGGTGGGAGAACTAAATTGGTCTCTGTGATATAACTTTTATTATGTAATGAGGGTAGGGGTATAGCTTATCTGTCATGGTGGGTTTAATATATGTGCACAATATGTGTGATTTAGCTTATATTTATATATATATATATAACCTTGACTGTCATATATATATATATATATATATATATATATATATATATATATAGCTAAATATAAGCTAAATATAAGCTAAATTACATATTAGCTTATATATATATAAGCTAATACATAATTTAGCTTATATTTAGCTATATATATATAAGCTAATATGTAATTTAGCTTATATTTAGCTATATATATATATATATATGTGTGTATATATATAAGCTAATATGTAATTTAGCTTATATTTAGCTATATATATATATATATATATATATATAAGCTAATATGTAATTTAGCTTATATTTAGCTATATATATATATATATATATGAGCTAATATGTAATTTAGCTTATATTTAGCTATATATATATATATAGCTAAATCACACACACACACACACATATACATATATATATATATATATATATATATATACATATATATATATATATATATATATACGTCTTTCGCCATCCTAATAAGAGACGAATGATGGCAGTTGGATTTTTTTAAATAAAATAGATTGAAAAAATTAAAATAAGGTGAAAATAGAGAAGATGTACATAAAATTATCATAAAATAAATATGTACAGGGAGGAAGGAAGGTAAGAAGATGCAAAAAAAGATTGTATATAGTCATCCACATACAGTACTGTTTCGCAGCTCATCAGTGCGGCTAGACAGGCAACTACCTTAAGCCAGGATTGAAACCCGACCGTCTGTACGACAGTCAAGGCGGCTAACCCTACGCTATCGGTGGCGGCTGTGTGATTCATGAGTTTAACGATGTTTTGACATCGTCCGAACTACCTAAGCTCGATTTGTTTACACAAAGAGCATCGCTTTATACGCTAATGGTAATTCGTGTATCAATTCTCAATATGCTCAACTCAAGATGAGGAGCATTAATGAATATTATTAAAGGGGGAAAAACTCATAAAGAAAAGCCCACAATAATTTAGATTCTTCAATTGGACAACATTTATTTGATAATCCAGAATGCGGGTTGGCATACAAAGACGACTTTTTTTCAATTCCATTTGGAGGCCGATCAAGTAGTCATCTGAAAACTCTCAAATCCGTCTCCATTGCGCGACTCAAGCGGGCAGAAGAGGTTCGTTAATACGTTAGACCTTTTAGGCGAGTTGTAGAGGGTTACTATAACTAGATATGTATGTTTATATATATATATATATATATATATATATATATATATATATATATATCCTACTCCCCCTCTTCTGTATATTTTCTATGTAAGATATACAAATGCTCCCCCTTTTCTTCATTCTCTTTCCCGTGTATTTATATGCGGAATATATCATTCCTTACTCGTGCTATTTTACGAGTCGCCCCCTTTAATAATAGTCATTATATATATATATATATATATATATATATATATATATATATATATATATATATATATATATATATATATAACCTTGACTGTCATTTGGGCGGTCGGGTTTCGATCCTGGCTTAAGGCAGTTGCCTGTCTACCCACACTGATGAGCTGTGAAACAGCGAAACAGTACAGTATGTGGATGACTATATATATATATATATATATATATATATATATATATATATATATATATATATATATATATATATATATATATATAACCTTGACTGTCATTTGGGCGGTCGGGTTTCGATCCTGGCTTAAGGCAGTTGCCTGTCTATCCACACTGATGAGCTGTGAAACAGCGAAACAGTACAGTATGTGGATGACTAAATATATATATATATATATATATATATATATATATATATATATATATATAAGCCCTTTTTCTCTGCTCCCCTTTCTTCCTCCCTGTGCATATTTATTTTATGGTAATTGAAAATATGTCTTTCCAATTTTCACTATTATTTTTGATTTCTTTCCTCTACTTTCGTTTTTAAAAATCAAAATGCCATCACACACACACACACACACACACACACATATATATATATATATATATATATATATATATATATATATATATATATATATATATATATATATATATATATATATATTGGATTTTAGTCTGTTGATTGCAGGCAAAATTTAGAGCCCATTGACTTGGAATGAATGCTTTATGCGAAATTAATGGTTGAATATAGTTAAATTTGTGCACATTTTTGCATTGTCTATTAAATCACTAAATCATCATCCATGGGAGGGTATAATGATGAGCTCGCTGCAATTTATCAAAACAAAGATTCATACAAAATTGCTGTCAGATCGTATCAGTTGTTTCAGAGAAAATGCCTTAAGTAAATGCAACATTGTTATGACTAATCTCTATCAACCCCTATTAATCCTTATTAACTCTAACTCCGCATTGAACCGATACCGTAATATTTAATTCGATGTACGGGTAATTTATCATAAGACCCATACAAAATATCAACAAAATGGGGCTATTAGTTTCTGAGAAAAAGTGGAACGATCAGACAGACAGACTAAGAGATATAGAAGTCACCCAAAATAGTTATGTCTATTTTTAAGGAAAAAAAGGAAAACTTTTTGCAAATAACACTCAAGCAGAGAACAATAGCCCGATCAAAACGACTAACATAAACAATTTCCCATTTTCATGTAATTTCGATTATATGAAATATCTTGGGAAATATCTTGGAAGTTTTCCCGAATACCTAATGTCCCTTCCAACCTAAGAGAGTAATGAAGATTGGGCTACTTTAAAACTTAAAATCTATCTTATATTGAAAAAATTCCCTGGAGAAAGACAACGGTAAGTAGTTTCAAATTTGCACGTTACTCTCTATGTGCCCTATCTATATTTACCCCAAGCTCTAAGTTACCCATGGGGACATATCTCTCTTCAGATATTTTATGTAATTAAAGCCATAGTTGTCCAACATTTCAGGATTTTTCAACTGTATTAGGGACCTAACCAAGATTATGAGACTGTAAAAAGACAGAAAGCAATATGGTGTTATATACATGGTGAAAAAGTACAGGTTTGTGATCCTCATTCAATCCCGAGCAACGTCGGGTTAAAAAGTGCGTCTATCATATGTGTACGTGTGTAGCCGCGCGTACATGTGTAGATGCGCGCTAGTTTGTGTATGCTGTATGGCATTGTACGTCCTTGTAGCGTGTGCGTGTGGTGCATCTTACCAAAAGCCCATAAGGGTGCGGCGCTGCCGACGGTGCTCCTGCGTAGGCCGGTGTATGACAACCGATCAAGCCACACGCTTGATGTTTCTCCCGTTTTCGCCATTTAGCTCTTCGATTTTGAAACCAAACCTAATAAAAGAAAAATGGGCAAAATACATAAAATGATATAAAATGTTGCAATTTATAAAATAATTAAAAACATTTATTATTATCATAGTTTTTATATAAGCTAACTTTCGACATCTGAAAATGTCTTCTTCGGAGCAAATTTTTTTCTTGTATTTTTTCATCTTCCTTATTTTGCTGATATAAACCCTAGCGGGATTGGGGCGTAAGTTTCGCGTTGAGATAAAAAAAAAAAATAAATCTCCGACAAAGTGCAAATAAAACTTGGGCGAAAAGTTATGCTCTGTGTTGGGCTTGGATAAATAAATTTTAACATCAAAAGATGAACCATATATGTATGAATATTTAAAATAAAAATTGAAAAACTAATATTATGTTATTTTTAAATATATTTGTAATTCTTCTTTAAGATCTTCATTCGGTAAATACCGGAAGCCAAACTTTGGATACTACGACGAATCTGGTCAGAAACTACCGGGCGTTGTGTATTGAAGAGGGAGATGCGACGTCAACTACAAAATTCGACACCTCATTTTCACCAGGTGGGACCGCTACGTTCCAGGAAATGGTCTAGAAACCATGATAATGATCTTTCTATGTTTAGCAGCACTGATGATTTGTGAAACGACGAAACAGCTTCATGTTGATGCTTTTATGATATATACACACATATGATGATTGCAACGTCTTGCCAGACGAGTGCCACACCCTTGGACACTTAAAGTCTATGAGTCCAAATGCTTGAGGGAGTATCTATACAAAGATGATGTTACAGAGTCTTAGCTTTGTACGACAGCTAAATCTCTCTCTCAGTTCGAAATGTTCAGATCCAGCAACAAGCAAGAGAAGATAGCCAGCAACAAATTAAACCGCAGACCAGCTTAATGCGGATACTGGTCTCCCGCTTTATGTTTTTTTTTTAAATCAGAGATTTGCTTCTCCTAGAAAGGTTGCCTTCACCACGGCTTACGGGAGCCCTCTCCACCCCAACACATATATACATACACTCAAATATACACGGTGCTAGTTGGCCGAAAAAGGGTTCATTCGCCCTTTGAAAGGTCTTGTTTTTAATCCTTCAGGGAGACTAGCCGCCCTCCTCACCAAAGAACTCCGGTGGGGGAACCAGTTTATTCGCCAGTGACCCGACCATGAGGCAGGTAGTACTGGGTTACATGGTACCAGTAGCATATGACATGACCTGACACACATATACATATATACATATCTACATATATATGTGTGTGTGCGTATATATATATATATATATATATATATATATATATATATATATATATATATATAATGTGACTAGACATAAAAACTGCATTATAAAATTGCGTAAGCTTAAAACTGGCTTTCTTTTTACTAATACAGGCGAGTGCATGCGTCGAGCCATATGTGCAGAAACGAGATTAAGCATTTTGATATTGGATACTAAACATTTAAATTCGTCGCTTTCTACAATTTATCTGACGCCAAACAAATAAACCAAAATGGCGCTCAAATAAACAATATCGCTAATCAATTTCATCTTTCCGCTAATTAGATTCTCAAACACAAATGACGTTATAGAACGAAATGAATGGAAACTTGATCAGGTCCCCAGTTCTAATACCGTTATTCGAATTTCAAACAAACAAACAAACAAAAAAGAAATATTTAGTATTTAATGGTGTTTGTTTTTAGTGTTATCCACAAGGGATTTGGTGGTTGCTCTTTGAAACGAGGAATAGTTGAATGTTTTCATTGGAGGGCGGGTGTGAAAAACTATTGAATAGAGTAAAAGAACGCTTCGAAATTTATATGCTGGACATAACGGAACTATTTGTACACACGCTTATTAAATAAAATTATGTTGTCAATTTTCAGTGGATTGTCCAATGAGCAGCCTTTGAGATTTGAAAAAAAAAAAATCACTCGACCGCCGGTCGAATGTGATGGAAAATTTACTTGCCCCAAAATATTTTTACTCGTCCGACTTTATGTCTTTGTTTCAGTCAATAATAGTAAATAATTTTACAACAATTCAAGAAATTACCGCGTGTATAATCTAACAAGAAAATATTTGTTTAACTCTTGTAAATCAACTATTTTAATATTACAAACATTTCAGTAAATATTCAACAAAACGTTAAAATACAACACCAGTTTCTTTATATAGCATCATTCATATTATTGTTCCATAGAAATAAGAATCATTTCTTCGGATGCTTTACGGAACGATGCGTATTTGTTTCTCTTTCAAATGTTCGTCTTTACTTTTGTAAGCATGAAGTGTATGTAGTTGTAGCGTTGAAGAATTTTTTTCCAAATGAATTTCAAAATCAGAGAGCTAAATGAAGCCGACATTTTAACTACACGCCGAATGTGTAAATTTGACTTCTTGTTGACCTTTAGCGTGACCACTCTTTTTTCAGTACGATATTCCAACGGTCTCACAGCTAGAGATGAAAGAATTCACAAATGATGGGACATAGGGTATTCTAGGTCACCGCATTTTTGACAGTCGTAAAATAAATGAGTTTTTCCCGTTTCTTTATTTAAAAAAAATTTATCGACCGGCGGACGAGTGATAAACGACATTTAATCGCCCCAAGAAATTTTCAATCGACGGCGACCGGTCGTGTAAAGTCTCAAAGGCTGCCAATGAGTATTTATTTACTTGCCTCCCCATAAAGGCAGAGTTAGACACAAGGCAAGTTTTTAATGTGGAAAATAACAGTTTTCCAAATAGGAGCATTCTGAATTGGGGTAAAAATAAATAAATTCCTCAGTCTATAAAAATTCCTCCTTCATAGATCTAAGTAAGAACAGATACGACATTTTGATTGTAATCCAAAGACGAGGAGGCTTTTTAGATAAAATTGTAATCACTTAATAAATTTTATATCATTGAATTCTGCTGAGAAATCCATTTTTTGTCATAAGATAGTATTATGTACTACCAGGTTGCATTGCAGTCTGACTATGCGTTGTTGACTAGACTGTGAGACGGTTCATATCAAAATGTCACGAAAACACAGTTAGATACAAAGTCAGTTTTAAAATGGAAAATGAAAGCTTCTCAAAGATGAAAGAAATCTCGATTGGCGTAAGAAATGGTCAGTAGACTGACTATTTTTTTTACGCCACTCGAGATCTCCTTCACAAAACAAGATATCAGAGAGGGTCAGTCGACTGGTCACGTGATTGCATAAAATCTGTAAGTTCATCCGCAAACATATTAATCAATCTGGTATTTCTAAAAATCAAAACGTCACTTCTTTTCATTTTCTTTCGATATAGATACGAGAAGGCAGTAGATGAAGGCCAATCGTGTTGAGAACAAAGAAGATAACCAATGCCAAAGATTCAATTGGACAACTTTACTCAGCATTAAATAACTTCTACATAAACATAACAAAATGCCAAAGTCTTATGTATGACATGAAAAGAAACTGGTATCTTAGAAAGATCTTCATAATTCCACTAATTATAGAAGCATTCGGACTATTAAAAAAGAATTACAAAAATACCTGGCAATATACTCGGTGAACTAAGTGTAAGAGAGAGTCAAACAATTGCACTTGAAGGGATGGTTAAAATCTTAAAATGATCTCCCGTCTAGAATGTATGTGATTGCTGGTGAATGTCTAGCATCCGGTAGGATGTCCCATGCTTGGCGATAATAAAATGTTAAGAAAATTGGAGAAAAAAAAGTTTGATATGCCGTAAAACAAACCAAACCAACCAAACTAAATTAAACCAACTACTGTTGGTTTAATTTTTTTTAATGAACTGTGCGTAGAGATGATGGTAAAAATACGAGATTATAAACCACTAGTAGGCACACTCCACGTTGCTCGCTAATTAATCATGTATAATATCTATGATGAGTATGAGTAACCATGCTCCAAAACATGAACCTTATTTTCCTTTTCTGTTCTATTATTTTCACATTATGAATAAAAACAAAATAAAGTAAAAACGCTGTATATTCATTTTTATGGATGATCGATGGGAATAAGGACCCAACGACATAAGCCTCGGCAAGGTTCAGGTCCTATTTGCACGCATCCAGATTAGTCCTTTCGTTCCTCGGTTGCAGCTTTAATATGTTCGGCTTGCGTTGCTGGTGCTACTACTTCTGCTACTACTGTTACTACTACTACTACTACTACTACTGTTTCTACTGTTGTTGTTGTTGTTGTTACTATTATTATTATCATCATCATCATTGTCATTATTATTATTATTATCATTATCATCATTGTCATTGTTATTATTATTATTATTATTATTATTATTATTATTATTATTATTATTATTATTATCATCACAACAGCATAAAGAGGAAATTGATAGATAGACTGGGCGAGAGCGAAAGTTAGACAAAATTTTATCTTGATTTTTCTTATTGAGTAGATAAGTTTGAATTAGTTGGGTTTTTTACGACATATCAACCCTTTTCAGCTTCTTTAATGTCAAATAATGTAATATTAGAAAAGTTTGGTTGGTTGTTTTTACGGCCTATCAACCCTTTTTTGGTTATTAAACTACAAATGCAGTAATTTTTTTTTAAAAACTTTATTTTTTATGTTACCATCTTTATTCACTGTGTTTAGTTGTTTTG
Source organism: Euprymna scolopes (assembly GCF_053919585.1). Taxonomy (NCBI): domain Eukaryota; kingdom Metazoa; phylum Mollusca; class Cephalopoda; order Sepiida; family Sepiolidae; genus Euprymna; species Euprymna scolopes. The sequence continues at coordinate 26,044,300 of NC_136495.1, read as the reverse complement.
TAAAAGAAAATTGCTGTTTTGATCTTTGACTTTGCAGAACATGTTTGAGTTTTACAAAGGGAATGAAAAACAAATACTTAGTGTATTTTAGATTAGGAAGCTGGTATCTTCATACAGTCTGATCTGTTAGCGCCAGGAATTAGTTAGACGTAGACTTGTATCAAATATGGTCTGATTGCAAAATTAATGCGAATTATAATTAACGAAAGTAAGGTTCATTCTATATAAAGTTAAGGGCTTCCGTAGCTAAGAAAAAATCCCGAGGTTCATTATAAAATGCTTGTCATGGATTTTCTACGTTGATATAAATAGCTCGTTCCGGAAGAAAAACAGCATTGGAAACATAAAAAATACAAACGGCTCCTGTATAACAACGGTGGATTAATTTAACGACTCATTGGGCACCAATCTATCAGTTGTCTCTTCTGAAACAATCGGAAGTCACCAACTAATCAGGTGGGGAGCCAAATTCCTCCTCACTCTTCCAATAAATAACGCCGATGACACTCTGGAAGATAAAAATAGATGAACGAAAAAAGTAAGAAGACAGTCCCCCTCCTCTCTGACAAACGTAGATGATGAATGTATATGGACAGAACGATGCTATTTGCGCTTTTACATCCAAGTAGTTACCAAGTTAAGCAACGTTGAGATTTGTCAATGCTTAAAAGGGTGACTGGACGCTTAAAGTATCGTTAAGGAAGTAAGTATAAAACGGTTGATGCGCCGTTAGATAGAGAAGCCAAACAACCCCTATATTTACACATTTTCGACTTGCAGCAGGTATATACATAAGGTTAGATTAATGTGGGGGTAGAAGTCAAACTTCCAGAAAGGGCCATTTTCAAAAAGGTATGAAAAAAACGAGAATAGGGCTATCGGCAGTCTACTCTTATGAATCCGCAAGGCGCAAGGTAACTGACCATAATCCAGCCTTTCCTTTCTATCAAAAAAGAGAATAGTAATGTCTGGAAGCGTGCACATCCTATGACCTCACCAGCCCCTTACTTATCCTACCTTCCGACTAATAAAAAAAATCTGTTTGATCTTATAAAAAAACAAAGTTAGACATAAAGTTACTATAACATGAAGAGCGGGGTCTAGTTTTCTTGGGGAGCACCATACCTTATAAAAATAGCCGAGAACGAATATGTTGCCATTCTCTTTTAGTACGCTTCAGACGTCCGGCAATACCCTCTCACACGCACATACACACGGATGTACATCTCAGGATGACCCTAGATCTTACCTCAATCTTCAGACTACTGAAAATTTACTCTCTGTTTAATTTATTTAAAAAGAAAATACAACTTTGTTATAAATGGGTCATGGAATTGAATACATCTGCAAAAGATCTAGCTAATTTGCATATTCTTTTAAACATTCATTTTAATTAATTCCTTATTATTTTTATTGTTTTCGGTTTTCTTATGAGATGATCATCTTTAGTTAACTATTATGTGTAATTATATTAATGCAGATACTATACATGATTTATAGTTGCGTAATATTTTACTAAAAAAGCTTATAGTAAACAGAAACCTTTTTGTATATATATTTATGTATGCGTATATATATTTGTTTTTAAAATTTTGCCTACCAAAATCCTCTGCCAGTTTTTGGATTACAAACATGAAACTTAATATATAGGGTATTCGAACACATGCTAAACTTTATATTTAGGGTTTTACCAGGGAAAATCGGTGAAAAAGTGTGAAAATACAACAAATGGAATTTGCCAGATGAAGGTCGAACGACGGCATTACGAATATGCATGTGTAACGTAATAGCTATTGGTTCATGTTTTAATCTTTAGCCTTGCAGCAAACACGTCTTCATAGCCTAAGCATTTTTTATTAACTTTTTAGATCATTACTATATATTGGGTGCGGCCTGCTAGTCTATATATATATATATATATATATATATATATATATATATATATATATATATATATATATATATATATATATATATACTTGTAGCTATCAACATACAGTCCTGTTTCGTTGTATCACAACACATCAGTGCCGATAGACTAGCACCATTACCAACCTGAGGATGGAACCTAGAATCATCGCGTTGATAGTCAGCAGTTCTACCGATCGACCTACGGGAGCGGTGCCCACAAATAACCTCGCCAAATGTCTATTTTAAACAAAGACTCGTCCACCACTTTATAGGTCTCAAACCGCATATATATAATCAAACGGCGAGCCTCGCATGTTTCAGCCAATTAAGTAGCGGGTGAGATTATTTACGACAGTACTCTACACTAAACGGGAGGTTTAAAATATATTTGTAGTCATCGACATACAGTCCTGTTTTATTGTATCACAACTTATCAGTGCCGCTGTAATGTTATGGCCCTTTAGGCTGTGATCATAGCGTAGTATCTGTTAACTGTGGCAAGCGGAGTCAAGGGTCAAAACATTATTATTATTATTGTTATTGTATTCTTATTAATTGATTTGAGCGATGGATGGTCGCTGGATCAGTTATTATGATAAGAAGAATAAACAATTCAATTGGGGAAAAAATGATTGACGTGTGAATCGCAAAAGGAATGTGAAAATAGAAAATATATGTAAACATTATTTTGTGGTTTTGAATAAACAAATAACTAGTTGTAGACATTAGGTTGGTCTGAGACACGTAATTAGGTGACGTAAGAGAACACGTGATGTAGTTAGTTTTGAAGAGATTGAAGGAGTTGAGGATTGACCACCAGAGCGGACAGACGTCTAGACAGGGGTGGACAGACAGCTAGGGAGCGAGCTGTAAGAATAGAAACGTAGACGAACTGCAGATCCTGTGAAAACCATTTGAGACAACTCTAATAAATTTATATTATAAAAATATACAGAGTTGTTCTAATGGTTCCACAAATAAGAACAGATGTCTCAAAAATGGTGCTGATCGTTTCATGGTTTGTCACGGAGCAGCGGGAAGATACAGAAGAACTCTTCAAGAAAAAAAGGTATGAAGCATATATTATTCTTCTTACATATGAACTGTAAAAATATCCCGTGCGATAAGTCTGATAGAACATGATTCAGTTTACACGTCAATATCATGTCCTCCTGGCTAAACAACATATATACGATTTATACGTTTATTATCTGGCTGTTAAAAGAATAATATCTTACATCCACTAAATAACACATGACACTCTTTAATATATCATCTCCTCCAATATAAATTAATATATAACATCGCTAGACAAACATCTTTCCCAAGCCGAGGATTGAACCTAGAACCATCGCGTTGATAGTCAGCAGTTCTACTGATCCATCCAAATCCTTGCCATATGTCTATTTTAAATGAACATTCGTCCACCACTTTTAGTTATAGTGCTCAAACCGTTAATTTATAAACAGACAGCAAGCCTCGCATGCATTTTAAATTAAAAGTCAGGAGAGTATGACTTAAAGACAATATAACGTTTTCACAGTCTTATACATGCTAATTACACGATGAACGACAGTTTTAGACCTTTGGAAATTATATAAAATCTGGTAAATTCGTATAATATTTTTGCATTACTTTTTAAGTAGTAGACATATTTATGCAATTGCTGTTTTCGTTCCTTATATTATGGCTGCTATTATATATATATATATATATATATATATATATATATATATATATATATATATATATACTAGCAAAAGTACTCGTCGTTGACTGGGTTAAAAACAGCCTACAGAAAATGGACTCTGATTTATTAAAGCATGATAGGTTATGAAAAAGAAGGGTTGTAAAGAGATAATTTCGATTTTGGGGGTATCAAAACCAAAGCAAAATATGATGAAAGTAAAAATAAAATAGATAAACACCATAATTTATTATACCATACCTGTTCACACTGAAACACTTATCACAATAATATCATAATAATTTTAGTAAATAATGGGCAATCAACAATTCCCCCACTAACCAACAATCACGAGGTTGTTTGCTCAGCAACCGACAAGGCTAATATACTTGCCAGCCCGTTTGTCCCGAACTCCACTCTGGACCCTTCCAACCACCCCCTGCCTGGCTTTCCTTTGCGGACAGACGCCATGCTAGACGATCTAGAAATCACCCCTGATCAGGTACACGCTATCATAAAAAACCTTGACACTTCAAAAGCATGTGAACCTGATCTCATCCCAGCTGTGCTATTAAAAACGTGTTCAGCCGAAGTAGCTCCAGTTCTCTTCAAACTATACAACAAATGCCTTAATGAATCATGTTTTCCGGGCTGTTGGAAAAATGCAAGCCCATTTCATAGCTGACATCTTCACTGTAATCTCTGAACGTATATACCATTCACTGGACAAAGCGGGGGAGGACAGAGCGGTAGCTCTAGATATATCTAAGGCGTTTGACAGGGTATGGCACAAGAGTCTCCTCTGGAAAATTAAATCATACGGTATCACTGGTAAAATACTTAACATAATTAAATCCTTCTTAGATAAGAGAAAAATCCAGGTTGTCCTCGACGGTCGTATATCTAAACACTGTGATATAAATGCTGGAGTGCCTCAGGGGTCTATCCTTGGACCTCTATTGTTCCTAATATTTATTAATTACCTCCCCGACAAAACTGCATCTGAAATGGGTTTTCTGCTGATGACACTACACTCTATAACAGGCATGACAGGAAAACAAATGAACACATATGAGATATAGAAATATAGAAATGGCAAAAACACTAGAGGATAACCTCCAATCTGTTGTGGAATGGGGACATAAATGGATGGTCACATTCAATGCTACCAAGACTAAACTGATTTCCTTCAATAATTACAAGAAACCTTCTCTGCCACCAATAGCAATGGCCAGTGACTCCCTGTCTTAGAGTACATCTTTCAAACTGCTTGGCCTAACGTTCACAGGAAACATGAGTTGGAACAATTACGTTGAAAACATTGCCAGGGCCGCTGCGAAAAAGGTAGGCTCTCTCTACCGTGCTAGAAGACTACTGACACCTGAAAGTATTCTGTACTTCTATAAGGCCACTATTCGCCCATGTATGGAGTATTGTTGTCACATTTGGGCTGGTGCATCTACTACTCGTCTCTCGCTCCTAGACAAGGTTCATAAGAGAGTCGCCAATCTGATAGGCCCTGAACTGGCATCTAAGCTTCAGCCGCTGTCCCATCGACGAAACGTTGCATCCCTCTGCCTGTTCTACAAGTATTTTAATGGTGAATGCTCTGACGAACTGCAGACACTTCTGCTCCCACGATGTAGACACCCTCGACAAACCCGACAGGCAGCTAAATCCCACCCACACACAGTAGAGATCCCTAGATGTAAAAGATCTTTCTACTACAGTTTCTTCCCCAGAACAGCTAGACTCTGGAATTCCATTCCAAGTTCCTGCTTCTCTAACTGTACTGACATGCAGAAGTTAAAGTGTAACGTGAACCGACATCTTGCTGCCCAAATCCCAACATAGTGCCCCAGTAGTTGCTGCCCCTGATAGTAGCCCCCTACACCAAAGTGGCAATGTGCCTGTTTGGGGTGAAAATGTAATAAAAAAGACAATATTCTGTGGATCTATATTAAAAAACCTTGTTAGACTTTGTGACATATTTCAATTCTATGGAGATCAGGTGCGAACGAACACCCCATAATTTTATTATAACATATTTCTGTAAACTGAAACATAATTATCAAAGTATACTCACGCAAATAGATATGAAAAGTCTTTATTAAAGTTTGTGCCTATTTCCATTATATGGAGGCCAGGCACGAACGTAGACCCCACAATTTTATTATACCATCCCTATTTAAGTTAAAACATACTTATCAAAGTATTATTATGTACATCTATATCAAAAACACTTGTAAACGTTTTTTTTTTTTTAAATTTTGTATTTCCATACTTTGTGGACCAGGCGCGAACGCAAACTCTACAATTTTAATGAACCACCGTTCTGCCAGATCAAATACATCTATTCCTGTGTCTCGATACATCTTCTATCATTATATGCAATCAGTTTTTTAAATAGTAAACAATATAGGAGTCTATTCGTGACCAGACACACACACACATAAAGGCATTCAGCTTTTTATATATATATATATATATATATATATATATATATATATATATATATATATATATATATATTCTTTAAAGTAAGTACAGTAGAAAATGGGATATATATATATATATATATATATATATATATATATATATATATATATACTAGCTGGCAGCTCGGCGTTGCCCGGTTGTACGATACGCTCAAACATGATATTTTAATTCATGCAAATTACATATGTATTATAAGACAATCAATCCTCTATCGATTTTACGAGATATAATTTGCTCAGTGGGCTAATTTGCAAAAATAAATAAATAAATAAAAATAATTATGATAATTCTGTCTGTGTTTTTTTACAATATTGCGTCGGCTTAACGTTAAATGCTCTGGAAAAATAATTTCTGATCAATATTTAGTTTTAAAATATGCAAACGAAGTAATGATTTGCGGCGATTTTAAATGGTACCTCTCCTTTTATCGTAAGTTGAGCTTATTAATAAGAAAAAATTAAAATAAAATGCTGATATACACCGGGATTGAACAGGAGGATTATTTGATCTGTAGTCGAATACTCTACCACTAAGCTATATTTTCAGATTGTAACAAACCTGTTTTTTTTTATTTAGAAGAAATGATTCGCTGAAATTTAATTATTGATTCGGCCGGTGTAACGTAAAATATTCCCTGTAGAAATTCTTATTTTTATGTATAAGAGAGAAAAGCTGGTTTTAAGAGCGGATTTTTTTTCGGTTTTCGAGATTTATCAGATGAATTTCTGTGAAAAATATATCTAAGAACACTGCCAAACATATAACTTAGCTTTGTGTGAAATTTGAAAAAGATAGACTCAGCCATTTTGAAATCTATGAGGACGGAACTCATCCACACCCACACGCACAAAGTGGCTTATCTATATATATAAAAATGTAATTATTGGTTCGTTCTAAATCGATAAACCCATATTTCTACATCACCAATTTAATTGAAATTTTCAGAAAATCTATCTGTAAAGTCAAAGAATGTTTGCATGTTATTAAAATAATTTAACATTGCGAATTAAAAAAAATATTAATTAAAATAAAAATATTTTTTGTAAGTCGTTTCTGCGAGACTGCCCAGTTTTATTTCCGGTAACTTCAGTTTCAACTACTCTCTATAAGATAAGTAACAAAAAAAAGGTACTCATGCAGAGAGTGATCCATGCTGAAATAATAACGTTATTATTTAAAAAGCCATTCTTAACATAGGGAGGAGAGGGTGTTTTGTACCTATTCTGTACTTTAATCATACAATTGAATGAAAAACATATAAAACTTTAATTAAACGTGGAAATACAATTTAAAAATAGCGCGGATCACTCTCTGCATTAGCACAAAATAAAAACTATTTTTTAAATTTAAATACATTTATGTATCTTACCAATTTTTTAAATTTTAAATTTCTTTGTTTATCTTAAGGCTTTTCACTCATCAAACATTACGTTTTAATTGTGTAGTTTCTTTCACGGCATTGTTTACATAAAAAGTTTGTTTTAATTTTTTCTAAACTGTTTTATTTTTACGACATGCCTCAGCGTATTATATACACCTTAATCTCCCCATGTTAAAAACGGCTTTCAAATTAAACACGTCCTTCAACAAACCTCGAAAGCCGTTCTTAACATGGGGAGGTTGGCGGTGTTCATTCCGAAAGCCATTTTAACATGGGGAGGTTGAGGTGTTTATAATATGCTTAGGCGAGTCGTAAATTAACGAAGTTGCTATTTATTATTTATTGCAAAAATTGCTTGAAATTTATTTATTTGACAAAAAAAATCTTGACAATTGACAAAAATGTTTAAAATTATTTATATGTTCGAAAAAAAACAAACAAAACCTATTTTATAAAAGTCCAATGTTGCTTTCATTTCAAAATTGTTTTCTTAAAATTATATTTTTATGCAAACTTTTCAATCAATGTTTCTACAGTTATATTTCGATTCCCAGTAAAAAAAATATAAATAAAAAACAACCCACTTCTCCGTTAAAAAAAAAACAATCATTTAAATCAATTTGTTGTTGGCCTTTCAAAGTTGCTTTAATTAAAAACAATGTATGAAATTATTTATTTGTTCGAAAAACACACACACACAAACGAAAAAATAAACAAACAAAAAAAACTAATAAATGTTTTGGTTTTCAAATGGCGCTCGCCCAGTTTAAACTATTATGAATGTGTCATTTCAATTTTCTGTTTTTAATAAAAAAAAAAAAATGTTCCATGAAAAACTTTCCCGTTCTCATTAATTAAATCGAAACATTTCCAATTAAACAATTATGGATATATGTTCTTTTTCACTTTCTTTATTTACTTTTTTTCATAGTTCTTTCCGGAAGTTTTTTTTTTTTCGAACAAATAAATAATTTTAAACATTCTTTTGAATTGTCAGATTCATTTTCTCGAGTAATATCGGTTTACCAAGTTTCTGGAAGTAATAAATAATAATTTTAGTTTAATTTAACGTTTCCGGAAGTAATAAATGTTAATTTTGGTAAATTTATTCTTTTCCTTTCCGGAAGCAATCGTTCGACCATATAATGATGTCTACCCTTGATTTTGAAGTATTGGCGTCTCCAATTTCGGCAATAAAGGGTAGAAGCGCCATTTTACTCATTGTTGATTTATTCAAACAGTCCTTTGGGAAATAAATATTTAAAATAAAATGGGGTACTCCCTGGGCGTTGAGTTTCATGGCGACCAGCAAAATTACTTAGTGGTCGCTCCCTTAGTCACTCCTTAGTCAAGGCTAACGCATGCGCACGTAACATTTATCATTTATTTACTTACGTTGCCTTTCGCACTTTTACAAACATTATTTATTTACGTTGGCTTAACTCTTTTCATGAATAAAAAAAAAAGTAACTAAACCTGAATTTGTCACTTTTACAAACATTTATTTATTTACGTTGGCTTAACTCTTTTCGTGAATATTGGAAAAAAAAGTTTTACTCTTTATGAATATTAAAAGAAAAAAGTTACTAAACATTTATTAATAATTTCTCACTTTTACAAACATTTGTAATTCATGTATTTACTTACGTTGGCTTAACTCTTTTCATGAATATTAAAAAAAAAAATAACTAAACCACGTATTTCTCACTTTCTAATTTCTCACTTTTACAGACATTCATTCTCTTTCTCTATTTTCCTCTCACTTTCTCTTTTCTATCTATATATCTTCCTCTCCATTCGTCCATCTTTAATCCCTCATCCTATTTTATTCTCGTAAATTAATTACAGTAAATAAGGCATTGTCAAAACATGGATAAATCCTATTTTAGTCACCTAATTTACTGACTGTGAGAGTAGAAGTTATTTGGAAATTACTGCTACCTTGAACACCACCAGAAGAAACTGGTAAAATCCTTCTAATTAAATTGATTTTGGCAGCCATTCGGTAACAAAATGGCATATCCTTAGCCCTTGCTGGCAAGTAGAAGAATTATTTATTCTACTTTGAAACATTCAATTTTTCAAAAATCGACATCTCCAAAACATCCAATATAGGGAAAAATATTGCAGAAATGCAAACTTGTTATTTAGGATGAATGCACAATGGTACGCAAAAAATCACTTGAGGTTCTTGGTCGATCCTTGCAAGATTTGCGTGGCAATGTCAGACCATTTGGGAATGCAGTAATATTGCTTGCCGGAGATTTCAGACAAATGTTACCTGTTATTCTTCAAGTAACACCAGCAGATGAAATAAGTGCTTGCCTCAAATACTCTACTTTTTTGTGCCATGTGAAGACATTAAACTTAACTCAAAATATGCATATCCAGTTGCAGACTGTTCGATCCGCACATAAATTTTTACATCACTTGTGGGAAATTGGGTACGGAAAAGTGCCAGCTGATCAGAGATAAGGGCAAAATTCTTTGATTTTTAACTTCTGTAATTTTATTACATCAAAAGAAGAGTTAGTTTAAAAGGTTTTTGCAGATGTTCAAATTATAAGACTTCCACTTGACTGAGTGAACGAGCTATACTTGCAGGTCAATACAAAGACGTCCACGCTATTATTCAATGTAAAATTCCAAGTGGGGTAGTCAAATACAAATCCATCGACACTGTTGTGAAAACAGATGAAATAATTAATTATCCAACAGCTATATTTGCCAGGGATGTCACCGCATGTATTGCAACTGAAATTTGGTGTGCTAATTATCATGTTGTGAAATATAAACCAATTCAAGCTTTGCAAAGGCACATGGCTTCCAGTAAAAAAAAAAACAATATCATAGAAACAACAATCGTAACAGGACCTTTCACAGATGAATATATCTTCATTCCATGCATTCCTATGATTCCACCGGATACATCATTACACTTTAGGAAATTGCACTTTCCAATTTTATTGTCGTTTGCAATAACCATCAACAAAGCACAGGGAACAATCTTTAAAATTGTGTGGCTTACAGTTACACACTGACTGTTTTTTCATATGGATAATTTATGTTACGTATTCAAGAGTCACCAAACAAGAAAATCTCTATATCAGCTAAGAAAATGGAACAACAAAACTGTGTACCCATACGAAATGAAAAATTAAACATGCTTTTTCTCATTTTGGAACTTTTTCCATTGCGCCAATTTGAGCCACAACAACGCTTGGCAGGGTACAGCTTATATATATATATATATATATATATATATATATATATATATATATATATATATATATATATATACAAAGCTGACTGTCTGTGTGTTTATGTGTGTGTGTCTGGTCACGAATAGGCTCCTATATGGTTGACTATTTTAGAAAAACTGATTACATATAATGATAGAAGATGTATCGAGACACAGGAATGGGTATGTTTGATCTGGCAAAACGGTAGTTCATTAAAATTGTAGGGTCTGCGTTCGCGCCTGGTCCACAAAGTATGGAAATTTAAAAATTTAAAAAGAAACGTTTACAAATGTTTTTGATATGGATATACATAAGAATACTTTGATAAGTATGTTTTAACTTAAATAGGGATGGTATAATAAAATTATGTGGTCTGCGTTCGCGCCTGGCCTCCATAGAATGGAAATAGGCACACATTTTAATAAAGACTTTTCATACCCATCTGCTTAAGTATACTTTGTTAATTATGTTTCAGTTTTAAGAAATATGGTATAATAAAATTATGGGGTATTCGTTTGCACCTGACCTCCATAGAATGGAAATATGTCACAAAGTTTAACAAGGTTTTTTAATATAGATCCACAGAATATTGTGATAAGTGTTTCAGTGTGAACAGGTAAGGTATAATAAATTATGGGGTTTATCTATTTTATTTTTACTTTAATCATATTTTGCTTTAGTTTTGATAGCCCAAAATTCGAAGCTATCTCTTTACAACCATTTCTTTTCATAACCGACTATACTTTCATAAATCAGAGTCCATCTTCCGCAGGCTGTTTTTGAACCCAGTGAAGGATGAGTACTTTTGCTTGTATATATATATATATATATATATATATATATATATATATATATATATATATAATTCTTTATGTTTATCTTTAATAATCTTACCTCATTAACCTTGCTTCACGCCAGTCATGGCGAAATATATTTTCTATCTTAAATTTAAAATGGCCTTGGGCGCCTTTTCAATTTTAGAATTTTTAAATCTTCTTGCCTGATTAGATCACTTATGATTGAAACGGTCTGCACATCGTAGCAAGATATGACTGTATTTACATAAAGAACAATAAAAACAAATATAATTTGCTCTCTTTGGTTGAGCACTTTCAACGACCGTTGTTAAAATTCAATTATATATATATATATATATATATATATATATATATATATATATATATCACTACTTCATTTACTCACATAAAATTAATATACGAAAGTATAAATTTATGCGTAAACTTTAAATATTTACTTGAAAAGTGCTCAATACGTAGGTAGAGCTAGTTAGTAAGTTATAAAATATATAACTTACTATATATATATATATAAATTCGTATTCCTGTCTTTTTTTGTTTGTTTGTTCACAATTTGATTAATATTAATATATATATAAAACGTGCATTACTTTAATCTTTCTTTTATTTCTATATATAGTATGAACTTGCAAAAATATACAATTAAGAGACCACCTCATTTGCATATGACATTAAGAAAATCGATTTTACTAAATAGCGATATCTCGGTTAATGTTTTTAGTGAGAGAATTATTTTAAGTATTCTATTTAAAATTGTTTTTTAATAAATTTTAAACAACAATTATATTGATAATATTTAATTTATGTTGGAATTATGTTTATATTATGATAATATTTAATTTATTTTGGAATTATGTTTATATTATGATAATATTTAATTTATTTTGGAATTATGTTTCCAACAGCGACCATTTTGAAAACCTTTTTAGAGTTATTTGGCCCTAGATTCTATGCATAAAACACAAACAAACGTTCACCAAATACCGTTTGGTAATTTCATTAAGTTTCTAGCTGGAAAAATAATTCCGTGTAGATAGAAAAATATTTGGCTTTTATTGTTTATTTCAATATTCAAAACCAAAAAAACAAACACTTACGAAAAAACTGAAAAGATTTCATTTGTTTGTTTTATTCCTTAAATGGAAATACAGAAATCGGTAATTTTTTTACCATTTAATCTAGCGTCGTTTAATAACTAAAAAATGAAGATCTACTGCCCCCTCCCTCTAAATACCACAATTTACACTTTATTTTTCTTTTTTTGCGTTAATTTTATCGATTACAAACTTAATTTTATAATTACAAAGGCAACTTTATACGACGTGGATCCAGCGGCGTTTAACCCCTAAAAAATGGAGATCTACTTTTTTCAGCCTAATACATTTAAACAGCCTTTATAAGTATTATGAGAAAAGAAATTTTTAAAAAATAAAATAAAATAACATGTTAGAATGGGGGATCATTTTCTATATAAATTTAACGTAAAATGAGCACCCACTTTTTGGCCACCAAGCGTTCAACGAGACGTATCACCTCTAGCATTTTTTTCAATTTTACTGAGGGGGGGGCGGAATCTGAGAAATACCTTTTGTTTTGTTTTTTCGGGTGGGTGCCGGGAATTACATTGGAAACATAAAATAACGATAATTTAATTATTTTGTATGAGACGATTCTCTACTTTCACCTAACAATTTAATAAACAAAACAAAGCCCAAAATATGACAAATTCAATTTTTTTTTGGGGGGGGGATTACATTAGAAGCATTGAACGACAAATAAAAAGCAAATAAAAAAGCCCCTTCACAAAGAAAATCGAAAACTTCCTTTATTTACCAAAAAAAGCCAATAAAAAAGTGTCCTTACAAAAAAAAGGTAAATTTGTAGTTTAGCGGTGTAAATTATTTGACAGACAAAAAGATTATAAAAATTATTTATTTTTATATGAAACATTATTATACCCAAAGACTGAAATAAAACAAAAAAAATCATTTTTATGTTTTTTATCATTTTTTATTAGACTAAATGTGCTCGCCTTACACGTTTAAAATTTGGCCCTTTTTAGGTTTGACAGTTTGGCTTTTTTAAGGCTAAATTTGGTCTTTTTTACGCTCTTTCATTACAAAAAACTATGGCGATAAAAAACATAGTTCATGAAAGAGCTTAAAAAGGCCAATCTGCCAAACTTTAGAAAGGCCAAATTTTGAAAGCAATATAGCGGCCTAGAATGATAAATATAAATAATAAAAAAAATAATAAAAATTACATTTTTTTCTGGTTTGTGTCTTTGTGTCTAACAATGTGCTTTATATAAAAATAAATACTTTTTATATTTTTAGTCTGGCACATAATTTACGACGCTAAACTACACATTTACCAAAATAAAAAATAAACGAATGCATTAATGGTTATAAATGTTATTTGTGGGGGGAGGTTCACAAAATCGTGAGTTTTCTTAGGGCAGTGATCCCTTCTACCGAAATATCTGGTGGAGAGGGTATTAAATACTTCTTTTTGGGAGCAATTACATTTACATTTTTTTATCCGTTCTTTTATTTTTGAAACTGTTGTGGGGGTATCCACGTTACCCATGGTGAAAAGGATTAGTATAGCAGGCGTGTTTCAAACGGAAGTTCCTGGCATCCCAGGCAACACCGCGTATCCACGCTAGTTCTTAATATTCGGATATCTTTCTACTTGGAGTATATATATATATATATATATATATATATATATATATATATATATATATATATATATATATATATATATACTAGCATTTTAGCCCGGCGTTTGCCGGGTGTTTGGATGTGTATTTTGAGCAAAGACAAAAAGTGGTAATAGGAAGGCAGGCTCGAACGTGTACCGCGAAGTAGCAAAAGAACGAGAAAAAAACTGACGTCTTTGCTGTTACGGTCCCCGACAAACCGGAGGTGACGTAGGTTAAAATTAAGGCTAGATAATCGAAAGGAGAGGATGATTTTAAAATATATCGGCGAAAAAAGCGACCCGCCTGTAGAAAAGTGCCTAGTTGAAGGTGAAGATATTTATGTTTTTAGCCAATTTTTCGATATTTGTCGTATGAAAGGTCGAACTTCCAAACGATACCGATCTTGGTAAAATCCGTCGCCTTTGTCGAAATTTTTAGGCACACATGCAAACATACATACATACATACATACATTTATATATTGGTAACTAAAAATGTTCGACCCAAACCGATGAAAAAGCTTGCCCTATCTCTAAATACTCTTTATGTAAAATTTCAAATGTTTAGACCAGAAATTGTCTGAGTGATTTGGTAGAGACTGCAGAGGTCATTTTTTTTAACTTTGACCCCTATTATGACCCCTTAATATTTATTGTTTTGGGTTCAAATCAAGTTATTAAGTTAGATCCATGTCCAAGGAACCTATATCTAAAATTTCTAGTGTTTATACCCAAAATTGTCGGAGGAGTTTGGTAGAGTTCTCAAAGGTCAAATCGTTGAACTTTGACCCCTTAACAGCCAAATGTCTGGCCGAAAACCGATCACGAAGATTTTCCCAAATCTCAGTATCCTATATATCAAATTTCGAGTTTTTAAACTTAAAATTGGCAAAGTTATTGCGTAGGGAGATGTACACACAGACACACAGACACACATACACGTTCACTTTTATAGATATACTAGCAGTTCCTCCCGACTTTGCTCGGATTCTATGTACTGTTCATAAGGTTATGTGCATATGTATATATTAAAAATTGTGAATATGTAAAGTAATGCCTTTCTCTATAATAGTCTTCCTTAACTGCCATAGAGAAAAGACAGACAGACATTTTCACTTTTATAGATATATAGATAGATTGATAGATTGGATGCAATATATAGTAATGATTTAAAAAGTATTTTAAAAAAAAAAGACTCATGCGCCACCACCGAGAATCGAAAACGTTTTACCTTTAACTGGTCCCCTTTATGTTGGGCTTGAAACCGACGGTTCCAATGTTTTTCTGAACTTTTGTACAACTAAATATATATATATATATATATATATATATATATATATATATAAGAATATGATCAGAGATTTTTAGTTATTTTGAAAAAAATTGTTATGAAGTAATACATTTTGAAAAGGAATTAAAAAATAATTGATTGTTCTCTAATCCTGAAAGCTTATCTTATCATTCATCATCTGAGGAGTCAGAATCGTCTATTTTATTGAACTGCTGCATTTCATTATTTTTCAACTACATTAAAGCAATCTGCACACTGGCAAAGGTCGGTACAGGGCAGTGTTTGACGAACACAAGAACAATGCTTGGGGTCACAGCTGTTCTTCTTACAGTTACACTTTACTAAATTGATTAATGTTGATGGAGTTTGGAAAGGCTGCTTCAATGAAGAACTAGTGCTTTATCTTCACATTTCCAGCCATGGTTTGTTGGAGAAGAAACATTAATATTAATGCGAAGACATTGCTGCCAAATAGCAGCCTGATAATTTGTTCTTTCCGCATGTAATCGTAAACTATTTTGGCAAGGTGGTAAACTATTATCAAATTTTCCAGTCATGTGAAAAATATTAAAACGGGCAATATTTACAGAAGAAATATTTCTCTATCCAAACAGAGAGCATGCAAATTTTTCTACTTACTGGAACAAATTGTCAGCCAAATGCCAGTTGCAGTCTAACAGCGTGAATGTTTGAAGAAATTCCCCTGTTTCTTTCATCAATTCAAATAGTTTTATTTTTCCCTTTCCCTTAAAACTACTAACAGTGAATGCATGCAAAGAAAGTAAGGCACTTGAAATAACAGGTCCACATTTCTCTGCAATTGATTTAATAGAGATCAAACAAGATGATCGACTGGTATTAGTTGCCATATATAAATCAGAGTTTAAATCATTTTGTTGCGCAAGGCAAAGAAGAAAAACATCAGTATCTGGAGTCTTAATTATGATGGAAGAGAAATCAATTAATGCATGCTTTGCATGAAGCAAAAGAAAGGTATCTGCTTCTTCGTGTTAATTCTGGCAAAGTTTTTGTGATTACTTCATTTGTATCACTGTTAGGATACAACATGAAACATCCTTGGCTAAATGACGCAATCACAGTTTTTCCATGAAATTCTTCTGCTGGCAATTTCTTCCAATGCATCAACATAAATAAAAGTAGAGAGTCTTTATTGTCACAGACATGAGGAATTTTCGAAATTGTACCGGCGTTTTTTGTTTTTCATTCAAAGCACGTAACAAATGGCTGTGTGTAATCAAACGGCGTCTTCTTTCAGAGTCTTTAATACTCCGTGGATTGTACTTATCACAGACAAAGTCGACTCTTGATGATATGTAAAAAGAACCAAGCTTACATACATATCTGAAAATATAAATGCTTAGCTCACCAAACCTTGATGGAATGTGTTCTGCAAGCTGTTGTATCACTGCCAGTCCATCTAAAATCAGTGCTGCATTTTTTTTTTGAATATTATTAATTTTTATGTTAGGAGACTTTACAATAAAATAATGAAATAAAGCAGCTTTGTTGGTACGCTGCAAAGAACCATCAATGTTACTTAGGCTGGTTGGGAACTCTGAAAGATAATGTGAAAACATTTCTCCCAGGCCAACTTTTCAGGTTCTTGTGTACTATAAGAAGGCAATCTCTTCCCTTCTTGCTCTTTTGTTGTGAATGCTTTTTCTCAAGATAGCTAAAAGTTTTTATCTTCATTGATTTTATTGGTGCATTCAACTCCACATTTCAGTACAGTTTTTAGAGATTTGAGCACGTTGATTGAAAGATAAAATCCAACGATGAACAGCATTGGGATTATTTGAAAATCCAATCTGCCCGCCTGTGGTCTTGCTATCTCTATTCATAGTTTGTTCGATTGTTTGGTCCATTTGCTGTTTAACTAAATGGGTAATTTCCAGCAGTCAGATGCTTTGCTGTTGAAGAATGTGTATCAAGAACAGCAAGCATCTCATAGATATAAACGGGAAAATATCAAGCGTAATTCAAATGTTCATATGCAAAATACCAGGGAATCATTCCTGCTGCGGATTTAAGGTGAAGGGCACAATCTCCTGTTCTTGTAGTACGAATAAAATTTAAAAACAAATCTGCCATATTCAAGTAACTTATCCAAAATGCAAAAGTTGGAAATTGGCTGCATCTCTCTTGAATAAATATTGACAATTTGCTTTAAAACTCTTTAAAATTGCTTGATGTACAGAGATCTTGGAATCGTGTTATGGGAAAAGCATTCTGTAAATTTGAGAAAATTTAATGAATTTAGCTTTTTCTTCTTCATTTTGCGCTTCAATAAAAGTAAATAGGCGTTTCCTTCTTAAGGCTTTAGACATTATTTTTATAACTGTGACACTTCAATTGTAGTGTCTACCTTTCATAATTCCAGGTAGTGATTCTTGTGCTACTGTTCCGGCTTCAAGAGAATGTCAGCTAGCCCTGAATCTTCAAATCGCTTTCCAATGACACTAAGAAACGACATGCAGGTGTGGAACTCGCCCAGTCTGACAATTGTTCTTTGCATATACATGGGATCATTCTAACTGCTGTGCTTTAGCATAAAATGCAAGATCAAATGTCAATACAATGCATTCAGTTTCAAGTTCATCAGCAATTGCAAGACTTTTCAAAAATACTGCATTCACAGTACTTAGTTGAGTTGGATTACAATTGACCACGGGCAACTGTCCAATATTGCTTTTTGGTGGTATTTGGTCCTGCAATAAAAGAATATTGAAATATTATATGCAGCACTGTTTTGTTTCACTGTTCATGTCTACTGATTTTTTGTTGTGTATCTCAAGAAATTGGTATAATTGATTTTACATGTAAGATTTTAGCTCTGCAGCTACAAAATCTCGTAACTGACAAAGAAGATCTTCATCGTGTTTCAACTTTGCAGCCAATAAAATTTCATTTACAATGAGTTCACATTGTTGCAGGCGTTCCCTGGCGCGCCTTCCATCAATTTTTTTTTTTTATCTTTTCTTTGTCTTTCGCAAAATATGCATTTGGCTGGGGAAAACAGAGGAACAGCGAGTAGTTTGATCATCTTTACCAAAGGTGGATTGACTAAAATTACTTCTGCTCCTCAACCTTTTCTGACTGGGTTCAACCTCTTCATCCCTTTCTGATGGTGCAGTGAATATTAAATTCATTTCTGTAATGCGGCGTTTCTCAAATTTTTTTTAGCCTGTAACACACCATGATAGCTAGCATTTATTTATTTCATCAAAAAATAATTAAAAAAAAATGCTGTAAAAATATTGTAAATGTAAACAAATAGATTATTTCATGAGCTGAGGAAATTTTAAATATAATATTTCTATCTGGAATTATTTTAAAACAAAGGCAAAACTCATGGCCATGAGATTTTATTCAAAAAATTTTTATGTATTAATTATGCTTAATTAATAAAAGAATAAAAAAAACATGCACGCACACACATATATATTGTATCTTTATTCAAAATTAAATTTATTGACACAACACACGATTTGGTGAATTTTTAAACTAAGGGAGGTAACTATTGACCGAAAAAAATCATATTTACTAAATGATTACCTCCCTTACATGATTTTTTACGCTCAGCTTTTGCAATAAAATAATCAATTTAAATCGCCAAATATAAAAAAAATGCACATTGTCTACCTTTTTAGATTTAGACTCTACGACATCGAATCTCTCCGAATCGTGTGAAATCTTTTCATATAGTTTGTGCGTCGACGGAATGACACGAAAATTGGGGCTAGCCCATCGTCTAGATGAGTGAGCTACTCTGATTCTATTGTCCACGTCTTTTCTGCATTCCAATGTTAGAATGCGCCCAAGATACAATAACTGATCTACTTGTTACGTAGGACGAACCTGTCAGGGACCTAACGACGTGGAAGAGATTAATACGTGATGGCACTGCGGATGAGGCAGAATGAAGAGGCAAGAGAAGAAAACGCTGTTAATGACCCTGTCCTTCGACTCCTCTCCCTTGGGAACACTGTCCGCGGCTATTCCACGACCGACTCGGCCTTGCGAGTCATGTCAAACATAAAGATTAACCACGAAGATAGGACTTATGACAGAACCAGATACCCGGACACGTTCTCGTTAGATCACCAATGTTGAGCAACGCTGAGCCGGGTCAGTTCCGTATGGAAATATGATTTGGGAATACCAGGCGCTGCATACAGGAAGACATCGAAACCTCCCTGCAAGAGCATTAAAAAATAAAACGTCGAAATTTCGCTTATCGGGGATATGCATGCGACTGTGGACAGCTTGTGAATTTCATATTCCTATGAAACTTCCCCTCGACAGTTCAACCCGTCTAGAGTGAGTGTCGCTTCATTATAAAGTAATAATAATACAAATTATCAATTCTCATCTAAAACATCCGAAACATGAGAAGTCTTTGTTTAATGTTGTCTTTCTTTTATTTTTACATTTTGTTACTAGTTTTCTGCTTCTGGATCTAATTTTCAGATGCTGCATATTCCGCACTAAACAAACGAATAAATGTTGTTGGGATCTTATATTCCAGAATAGGTCGCATTAGAGACATGTATAATGATGAGAAAATGTCGGCTGTCACGATTACCAAGTGAGTGGAACGTGAGAAAGAAAACACTGCTGGCTTTATTTGACACCTGGGTGCATTGGAAATAAATTGGTAACAAATGCGGGATTGACCTCAGCAGCCAAGCTCTTGACCTGCGTCGTCTGATCCAAAACAATTGAGCCAGGTTCGAAATCTAGTGGGGTGTTAAGAACCTAGTGGAAACTGATTATATTTTTTAATTCGTATTCACCCCAATCAAACAAGACAGATTGCCACTGAACTTCTGCATGTGAGTACATCGAGGAATTAAAATACAGAGAGAGAGAGGGGGAGAGAGAGAACTCCAAAGTTTAACAGCTTGTGAGAAGAAACTTTCAGAGTAGAAGACACTCAGGCATCGGGAGACCTCTACCGTGAAGGTGTGGGATTTTGCTTCTTGTCAATTTAGTTGATGGCATTTAAGTCGAATAGGTTACCGGTACTAAGAGTTCATCTGAACACATACCGTTAAAGTACTTGTAAAACATTGAGGTAATGAGACAGGAGCTGGAACTTCATTGCCAATGCATTTAAGACGTTTTGTGAACTTTGTCAAACAGAGAGAGAGAGACTAGTGTTTGTGTATCCGCCCATATGTGACAATTATACTCTATGGGCTTTGCGAATGGTGGTTTTGTAGAGATACAGGATCTGCATTTACTGATGTTGGGATACAAATCTTATAAGTCTGACCATCTTTAGACGGTGGAGATATTCAAATTAAAGTGAGAATAGTAGTCCGAATAATTCAGATAATACAATAAAAGTAACCATCTAAAAATTCAGAAAAATATTGCTTAGTGTTGATGGTTTTTCTTTCTTTATTTTCAAAATGTGTTTTCTGACTCTAAACGTTAGCCACATTTTCATCAAGAAGTTATACTTCTTCAACAAATAACATAACTACAACCGATGTCTCCGCCATTTTAACTCTTACAACTTTATTGATATGACATGAAGATGCAATTTTTATTATGAACGGATCATGTATTCGTTTTTGTTCGTTATTAATCAATTTATTCGTGCGCACAATCCTTTTGTGAGGCAAGCGTTAACAGTTATCTTCTCTGTCCTTAGTTTTTCTAATTCACTTTGTTTCCTTTTCAATAAAAAAAAAAAAAGCTATTGTAACATTCTGTTGTCGTCGCCGCGGTTGTCATCGTCAACAATAAAACAACAATGGGAAATTAAAGCACACATTAACTTCCGGTATGTTTTTTGTGCGGGGAAAAGCCATATATGGGCATCGCAGATAACAAGTGGTTGCTTAATCACACCGGCGTGATATTCTTCACGTGAATATAAGGGAAGATGTGTTTTTCTATTAAATTTTGGAATCTAGAGTGTTCCTTACTTATATGTTACTAGCGGGGGTACTCGGCGTTGCCCGGATGTTAGGAGGTGGTGTAGCAAGGATAATGAGCAAGCACCATAAAAAAAAATTAAACGCAGCCCGGGTGGAGAGAGGCGTGAAAAAAAACCCAGAAAAGCGAACTTGAAAACAATTAAGTTTTTGTTTTAAAAGGAAAAAAATACATTTCGTAAGCCTCGAAATAAAGAAAATGTTATCTAATCTGTTTAAATGTTAAAACTTAAAAAAAAAACTTGACCACTAAAAAACTAATTCAAGATAGAATGTCTGAAGCGCATGCGTACTTGTCGAAGTCGTTTAAAGAGGAACGATTTTTTCCGACCCTCCCTTCTTATAAACGTTTATTTCTATACGAAATAATTGAACTTTTTTTTTTAATTCACACATAATATTCAAGCGAGAAATCGCTCTTTCAAATGGCACCTGTTTCGACCAGGTCCAATTCGTCTGAGAAAAGTTTTGACAGACATACACACATTTTGCTTTTTATATTATAGAAGATTTCCGTGGAATATTATCTTGATCACGATTTAAAATTTTTTATTAGAGAAAGAAAGATCGGTTAAATCCAAAAATTCAGTACACAAAGTTAAGATGCCAGAAGTGGGCCTAGTTTATTTAAAATATGGAACGGAACAGAAATCAGTAAACATGAAACGAAATACGAAACCATATGGCAATAATTTATTTTTTAGTTTTAACACTTCTTGTGCTTGAAACAATAAAAAAATAATAAACTTTGATTTCGGTTTCGTAATTCAATTAAAGGTAGCCATCTTGTTCTATGATTCATTATTTATAACAAAATTATGTGATAAAATTTGTGAAAGATATTAAGAATTAAAAAATATATTAAATAAAACTTTATTTACAGAAATGTAAAAAAATATTTTTTTAAATCATTTCTGTATGAATATATGTTAAATATTTCAAGGAAATTATTTATAGAAATGTAAACTATGAAAGTTTAAATTACTTTTTTGAAAAAAATATTTCCATATGAATATATTTTAAATATTAAAATATATTTATAGAAATGTAAAAAAATAAAAGATTATTGGTTTTTATTGTTTTATGATAAGACAAGAAGTGTTTAGATAGGGTTCATATTTTGTTTCATGCCTTGTGACGTCCATTCAATAATTAGCTAAACCGAGTTCACTTCCGACGTCTTAATTTGTGTACTGAATTTCCATTGGAAAGACTAATCTCTTAAATGTGCATCACCACAATCGGTTTTCAATGGATAACATTTTTTTAACTGGCCCTGACGGCATTCCAATTATAGTGTTGAAAAAGCTTCAACCAAAACTTGCTCTCATACTTACAAAACTGTTTAAGCGTTGTCTTAAGGAGAAATACTTCCCAACACCCTGAAAAACCTTATCAGTATACCCTGTATTTAAGAACTCAGTCATCTCTCTCTCAGTACAGACCAATGTTTCCTGTGCGTCATGAGTAAGTTGCTGGAATCCATATTAAATAACGAAATAGTCAACCACCTCAGCAGAAATAACCTTCTTAGTGACATACAATATGGTTTCCCTTCTGCTAGATCTACAACAGATGTACTAACGGTTATATCTCATAGGATTAGTGAATCTCTCGACAAAGGTTTCCTTTCTAAAGCAATTGCCCTTCACATATCAAAGTCCTTTGATAGGGTATGGCATAAAGGCCTACTTACCAAGATTTCCAGCTACGGTATAGCTGGAAATGTCTTCTCAATTATTGAATTATTTCTCTCTGAAAGGCTCATAAGAGTAGTGGTTGATGGGCAGAAGTCAGAAGTGCACAGTATTAATGCTGGAGTCCCTTAAATTCGTTGACATTTATGCTGACGATACTACCATCAAAAGCCGTAAATGACTCTCTCTCTCTCTCTCTCTCTCTCTCTCTCTCTCTCTCTCTCTCTCTCTCTCTTATCTTGAGCGCGTGGTACAATGGGGGAAGAGGTGGCTAGTTACTTTTAACGCATCTAAAACCAAGCTTCTATCTTTGCATCATCAACGCTCCGGTCCCCATCTGGCATCAATTGAAATGGATAGCGCTCGTCTTGGGGGGCTCCATGTTTTGACAAGCTTCTGGTCTTGACCTTTACTCCTGATCTGAAATGGAACACATACATCAAATCTGTTGCAAAGGTCGCTGAAAAAATGGTGGGATCCTTCTACCGCTCCAGTAGATATTTCACTGCTGATGCATTTCTCTATCTATATAAAAGCCAAGTACGTCCAAGGATGGAGTACTGCTGCTACATCTAGGCAGAAACTGCTAGAAGCTTCTTATCCTGCCTGGACAGAGTTCAAAATAGATTTCGCAGCTAAGTGGGGATGCCCTTTTCTCTTCCCTGAAACCTCTTTCCCACAGAAGAGACGTTGCGAGCCTGTCTTTGTTTTATCGTTATTTCCATGGCAAGTGTTCGTCTGAGCTCCAATCTATGGTACCCCTCGCCAATCTTTCACGAAAAATACACCCGTCTAGCTGAAACCACTATCAATAGTTCCCCACACTCTTTATTTGTGCTTAAATCAAAACGTAAATTCCATGAACAATGCTCCTTTCTTAGAACTGCACGCTTGTGGAGCTCTCTTTCATTTTTCTGCCTCCCAGCTGACTACAACTTGGTTGTTTTCAAGTTCAACATAAACAAATTCTTGATGAACCGCCCCTTAAGTAATCCAATTTACCAAATTCCCATTACTAACTGTTACAATAGTATCCCATACACTATATAACACTTATCCTCGAGTGGCCTCCGGGCCTTGATAAGTGGTGACTCCTATGTAAAAAAAATAACTTTAATTCTGGTTGAGGAAATATATATGTGTGTGTGTGTATACTAACAGTCTGCCCGGTATTACCTGGCATTGCCCGGTCGTAAAATACGCTCAAATATGATATTTTGATTAATAAAGATTTCGTATTTATTATTATATTATATTGGACCCAATTTTAATTTTAAAAAAACTAAAAAATAAAAAAAAAACGGACTGGTGTGCCACCACCGAGAATCGAGACCAAAACGTTTAGCTTATGATTTACTTTTTTCTTTGACTTTGATGACTGCACTATGAAGACATGTTTACTGCAAATCTGAAAATTAAAACATGAACCAATAGGTATTACGTCACGCCTGCATATTTGTAATTCCCTGGTTCGATCTTCTCCTGGCAAATTTCATTTTTTTTAAATTTTCACCGCATATTTATAAATAAAATACTTTCTCTTATTTGAAACGAAGACGAATGGTAAGCAAGACATTTAGTTTGATGACATGAACAGGTTAGCCTCAATAATCTGGAGTAAAAAACTATATTCAATATCCTAAATACTAAGTTGTGTTTGCTCAACACTGTTGGGGAGTCATGATTTAATATACTGTTTTGTTTTTAATCTTTGAAACAGTCTTTTATAGTGAACAACTGATGGTTCCTGAAAACTTAAGATTATTTTTTTATATGATTTTTTTTTTTTTTAATTCGAGACCGCAAGTTGATTCAGCGATTGCAGGAGATTAAATGATTTACTGATAAAATAATTTTCCAACAAAGGAATATTATTTTTTATTATATATATATATGTGTGTGTGTGTGTGTGTGTGTGTGTGTGTGTGTGTGTGTGTGTGTGTGTGTGTAAAAGAGATTTAGAAGGCTGTCACAATTCAAAGCATGCCTTGAATCGACCTGTTACGCACACCATTTGAAAAGGGAAAATTTTTCCGAAATTAATAATGGAATACGTCGCATAGACTTACAAGTAAGACATTTTACCATACAACTGAATAAATATATATATATATATATACATATATATATATGTATGTACTTATTGATTTGTAAATCGCCACTTGTTCTCGTCTCCTCTTACCAACAGCGACTATAATTCATTCCTCGCATTGTGACAGCCTTCTAAATCTCTTTTACACACCTATCCCACACAATGCTTCAAGCAAACTACATATCAATCCTATATATATATATATATATATATATATATATATATATATATATATATATATATTTATATATATATATATATATATATATATAAAGAGAGACAGACAAACAGGCAGACAGACAGACAGAAAGGGCGAGGAAGTATGGAAATATATTTAAAGAAATTAAGCTACACAAAGTTCATCCCCGCTGAGAATTGTCAAACTAAGTGAAACGCGGAGTTTTCTGTGTAGATTAATTTTTATAAATATATTTTCACACTTTTCCACTAGCTCTATTCACGTATTGAGCACTATAATCTATATTCTTTATAAATTCACGTGTGTCTTGCTTTTCCGGTAATAATCAGTGTGAGGGACTATTTTTCTGCTGGTCACACGATTCGAACTATATATATATATATATATATAGTCCTGGAACTTTGATTCAAGTCAACCTTTAACGTCTATCTTGTGCTGTAGAATAATGCGGTCAAATCACAAGCAAATGAAGTGAATTCACATTTATATCTTTACAAGACGACATATCTACAAAACTGTCAGACAGCGTTATTGAAGCAACTTCGCATTAAGCATTTAATTTGGCGAGTAAATTATAATTCTTTTAAAGGGCACATGCTATAATTAAGTGGGCTATGAACAATACGAAGATAAATGTTTTTAGTTCTTATTTGCATACACATGTGTTTCTTCCTTTTCTGAGAATTACCAGTGTGGAGGATGATTGCTCTGCCGGTCACACGATTCGAACCTCAAACTCAAGTGAACTTTTAACTTATATCTTAACATGTGTGTGTGTGTGTGTGTGTGTTCACCAAATTATGGCAACTGCCTTAATTTGGTGAACGCCCGACGTGCGTATATACACGCAATCTTCAATGAACAAAAAAAAACCAAAACGATGAGAACGTGGCAGAGTAAAATAAAAAGAAAAAGAAGAAAAAGCCTTTGTAAAGCTACAGTAGAACCTTACAAAAAATATATATAAATCCGCTTTCCAAGAAATGCCGATAATATATATATTTTTACTATTTTTGTGGAACAGTTTACGCTAAATAAGGCAAAACGAACAAACAAGAAAAATAAGCAGTACAAAAAAAAAAAATAAAATAAAATAAAATCTGGTCTAAAAACTATTCTGTAACAAAAAAAGGTGACTTTAAGAATCAATACAGAATCCCAAACGTCATTCTAAAACACATACACACACACCCGCACACAGAAATAAGGGAAGCAATGAAGCGTACCGTAGCAGCATTCACTACATATATTTTACTGTCTATTAGCAGTCAGAATTAATACTTTCCCCCGACCACGATCCATGTAATTTTGTTGAAAAGACGATACATGGAAGCTCAAAAGTTATATTTTTAAGATCATGACGTGCTGAAATATTCACATCAAATTAAAATCGTTTAAACGTCCACACATTTAAAAATGATAAAATGGATGTTTTCTGGGCTAGTTGACCTAAAGGGTTACGATTATGGTTAATGGGCAGTTCATATATTGGACTGTAACTCAGTAGATCAATTATTGGATGAGAAATAATTAATGAATTCATTGTAAATATCAAACGATTCACTTATTGCTTATTCCAAGAAATTAAAAATAAAGTTTGTTACTAGAAAAAAAAATCCTAATGTAAGGGAAATAACTTTAGAGAACTTTATAAGAATTACTTCCCCTTAGATATGAATTCATAAATAATTGTCAGTGGCGTAGCAACTACTATTGCCATCCGGGGAAGTCGTAAGATTTTTCCTTCCCCCCCCCCCCACCTCCCTCGCTGGGCGTGCATAATTCTTTAAACTTATAAAATTCCAGAAAGTCTTCAAAATATTTATTATCATGTAATTACAATCAAGGATCTAGTATTACACACATAAAACGCAAGAACATATTACGACCTTAAAAAACTCATTTTGATATAAAATTTCAGAGTTTCTGTTAGCTTTTTATTATTTTAATTTTTATCTATTTTCTTTTCTTTTTATTTTTTACCCATCAAAATGCCTCCTCCTTGCACAAGTCGCTCAGGGCGGTCATCAACTTTGCTACGATACTGATAATTGTTGCAATTACATCGTTCGAACGATGTAATTTCAACAATTTCATTTCTACTGTTCATTATCAGTGAATGGGGAAACTTTAACAGACTGAGGTAATCTTAATTTTTGTTTCAAATCAAGAGTGCACATTGTTCTTAAATACCGACCTTGTGTCTAACTCTGCCCCTATGGCGTGTTAAGACTTAGAGATGCCTGTGCCAACTCTCAAATTGTATGTCCCAAACATTGAAGTATAAGTCCTAGAACTATGGAATAATATGCGAAAATAGTTGGTTTGAATGATTTCATACTCCTCAATTTCGATGCCTGGGGCTATCGTCTTATCGAGCCCTTCCCTATGTTCTATCTTCGTCGAGCAGCAAGTAAATATTGCAATACATTGATTAGGAGTTGGCATTGCAGTACAATAATCTATTTTATAAATCTCACCTGCCTGTTTAAATGTATGTATAAATGTATGTATGCATGCATGTATGTATGTATGTATGTATGTATGTATGTATCTATGTATGTATGTATGCCTAAAATTTCAACAGAGGTGACGGGATTTCACGAGATCGATATCGTTTTGAAGCGCGACACTTCGGATGACAAATATCGAAAACTTGGCTAAAAACATTAATTCCTTCACTCTCAAGTGGGCATTTTTTTACAAGGGGGGGGGTCGCTTTTTTCGCCGATATTTCCGAACATCCTCCCCTCTTTTCGATTGACTAGCCTTTATTTAAGCATTCGCCACTTCTGGTTTGGCGATGGACGCAACGGCAAAGACGTCACTTGTTTTGTTTTTTTGTGGGGGTCACGTTCTTTCCCTCCTTTGCTTACTGGCATTCTTTTTTTTTATTTGCTCAACACACACCTCCAAACAGCCGGGCAACGCCGGGCAACGCCGGGCACCCAGGCTAAAATAAAACAGAATAAGAAAGACGTTAGCAAATGTTATTTGTACTTGAAACGTAGATCGATCCGTGTAGAGATTTTTCAGATGTTTATATAATTTAAATTATGAAACTTCTACATATGCATTGGGAACTATTGTTTTTGTAAGTTATATGTACGTATATATATATATATATATATATATATATATATATATATATATATATATATATATATATATATATATATCCAGCATGCTTTGAATCGACCTGTTACGCACACCATTTGAAAAGGGAAAATTTTTCCGAAATTAATAATGGAATACGTCGCACAGACTTACAAGTAAGACATTTTACCATACAACTGAATAAATATATATATAAATAAATAAAAATATATATATATGTATGTACTTATTGATTTGTAAATCGCCACTTGTTCTCGTCTCCTCTTACCAACAGCGACTATAATTCATTCCTCGCATTGTGACAGCCTTCTAAATCTCTCTTACACACATATATATATATATATGTATATATATATATATATGCATATATTTATGTACATATATATATATATATATATATATATATATATATATATATATTTATATATAAACTAATTACAAAAAAAACCTAACCTAGATTTAAAACAGATCAAGAAACAAGATATCCGGGCTAAATAGAGCATGCACAAAGAAACAGGTCAACGAGAGGTCAAATAGGCCTTTGTCCGATAAGTGCATGCTCATTGGCTGATAGGAAGGGCGCGGTGAATACTAGAAAGCTGATTGGCTAACTAAAATCTCAATAGAAGATGCGTATATAAAAATGACAAACAACTACAAAATTCGCGCATAAGCCTGTAAGTAAATACTTAAAGTTTACGCATAAATGTATACTTTCGTATATTAATTTTATGTTGTTTTTTTAACAGTAACAATAATAATAATAATAAATTATGCAATATTGTATAAAATAAAATAAAAAATGCATGTATATAAATATATAACCAAAGCTTACAGCAGAAATAATATAATAAATATATAAGTAAAATAAAATATTTCTGCAGGACTGCCACGCTCTCTCCGCCATCTTGAATCCACTTTTGTCTTCTATTTTGAAAAAGATAGGTACCTTTCTCTCGAAATTAATCAATTCCACACCACCCACGGACTTTACATACACCGGACATACCAGCAACTTGGTAATAAATAATCATACATTGAAGTGAAGAATGATAGTCAAATAAAGGTTAGACACTCAACCATACTCGTCTACATCTGTTCGTTTTTCTTTTTTACTTCATCTTTTCCGGTCTTCCTCCGCATTGTTTTTGGCTTTAATAAATATATATATATATATATATATATATATATATATATATATATATATATATATATATATATATATATATATATATGGGGTATAAGGGCTCTGAAAGAGGTAGTAACACGGCTGTTGCACCCTCCGGTGGTGGACGAGTGTGACTGGTCCTCGACTATCTCCAAGCTAAACCAGGTGAGGGGCGCCACTGCCTTGTGATTTTGCTGTTTGCTCAGCAAAGACCATGAGAAACAACCCCTATAGAAAATTTGGAGTGTAGCCCCGCAGGCAGGTCAGTGTGATACTTCCCACTGTCTCTGGCAGCTACTGCGGTCAAGCTGGTCCCAAACGTATCTGTCTCACTATTCTTCCGATCTACACCAATGAGATTAGAGAAGAGGATATTGATGGTTGGGCAACTCAACTTCTCCATATCAATGTCCAGGCTTGTGCCATGGAGAGACAACTTCAGCTACACATCGTAGAACCAATCAGCGGAATGACAGTTACTGGTTATAAGCCCAAGTTAGATTGACGTACGGCTAGGTGCCAGGGGCCGTTTCTGACGGTGAAAGGGGTTATTGAACCCCATTTGACAGCTACCGCCCTCCTTATTCTGAGCATCCCTCACTAAGTAAGGTGCTGTTCCACCACTGACCACCTGCTTCATGGGGTGCATGGGGCATAGGATCTCTTCCGAAAAGTGTATAGATATCGATGCATCAAACAATCAAACAGAACTCAAAAAGAAATCAAGCTCGAGTGTTGGAATATTCCCACAATGCTTACTGGCTTAACAAAAGATTTTCACTCTATCTCTGACATGCGGAAAACCGCTGTCATCGATAAAGACCTATTACGCCTACAGATAGACATTGCTTCTCCGCAGGAAAATTGTATCGCAGATTCAAGAAGCCTCAGAAAGCCAGACAATAGCGTTTCTATTTCTCCAACGTGTAAATCAAACGAATAATTGTTTCTATTAGCAATCAGAAGAAACAGAAGTGAATTTCGGATAATTTGCGATACGGAATGCAATAAGTAGTTGTTTGGTTAAGCTAAATAGGAAGGAACACCGAGGATGTGTATTTTTGTCGAGCTCAAAAAGTACGATCTGTATTTCGAGATTGCTACTACGACGGAAATGTCGGATGAATATATCTTAAAAAATGTAAACAAAACCTACATGAAAATTAGGTTTTGTGGAATTTCTGTTGCTAGACGACAATATTTCGTGTTGTTCTGACAAATACTTTCTAACCGTAGGGTAATCGCTTATTCTGTTAATCCCAAATTTCAAGAAAGCGTATGCTAACAGCCAATGAGAAACTGACCCAACTATTTCAGGAAGGAATCCTTATTTCTAGTCGTGTTGTCGGACGAAGTAATGTGAAATATATCGAAATGAAAACTAAACACGAACGGCACCTTGTGTGAAATGTGGGGGAGTTTCCATGTACGTAAGGGAGAGGAAGAGGAGAAAACGATTAGTGAGTGAAAATCGTGCGACAATCATTTAATATGCATTAATTTTGAATGTATCCCCTCGAGGAATTCATGCACAAAACCGACAACAGATAATGGATAGTAATTTGACCGTATGGAATACCTCTCTCTCTCTCTCTCTCTCTCTCTCTCTCTCTCTCTCTCTCTCTCTCTCTCTCTCTCTCTCACTCACTATATATATATATATATGTGTGTATACGTTTTATTTCTTATTACCGTATCTTTCTGTTAAAAACGCATATTTGCTCTACAACAGTATTGAACACTTTCTTCAGTTTTTATTAATTACCATTTCTACTATATATATATATATATATATATATATAAATATATATATATATAAAATAATATAAAATACGCATGAAGTGCGATTGAAAGCCAAACCACAACGTAATATTAGGAAAATAAACAAATATTTTACTTGTTTGAAATTTATCGCAAATATATTTCATTTTTAGTGTTTTTTTTTTTTGTTTTTTTTTTTTTTTGCTATTTCGGTTTGTAAAGATCTGCACGTTGTATTTTGAAATGTTTGAACTGTGCGTAGGCAACGCGAGAATAACGTCAAGGGTGTGAGTTCATATAGAAACGTTGTGTTAATTTGAATAAAATAAAATACGCATCAAGTGCGCTTTACAACATGCTTGTTTGTAGTTGTTTTTTACATTTTAGCTAGGCACACATAGAAGCAGCACACATACGCATATAGAAGCAACTGATCTTTATATACTTGATTTATATAATGAGATATACCTACTACATACATGGCCATATCTTAAAATCGACGAAAGAAATACTTTGTTCGTAACAAAATGTACTTCTTACTTGTATTCTTGATTCCGGAAGCTTTATCCTCACTGCCAAACGTTCTCTCATGAAAATATCGGGGTAGTGTGTTTTTCGGAAGGCTCGTTCCAGTTCTTGCAATTGCCGAGATGAAAATGTCGTCCGATTCCGTTTCACCTTTTCGATTGACCTTGGGTCTCGTTCCGTGCCTTCCATTGTCATGTCTAAACTGTTGTTATTCTCACAAGAACTGTCTGCCGCTGCAAACGCAAGAACAATATATATTTTAAAAATCAAACTAGCACCTTAGATATGTATAACATCGTTGAGGTATATGTCAAAGGACGACTTCATTCTACCTTTTTGCGTCATTTAATAAGCATAAGGGGTTACGGAATAAGCATGACTTTCAATCAAAAAGCCAATAGCGTGTATATATATATATATATATATATGTGTGTGTGTGTGTGTGTGTGTGTGTGTGTGTGTGTGTGTGTGTGTGTGTGTGTGTGTGTGTGGTTTATATGTTCAAATTTCATTTAAAAGAATCAATTTAAAAAAGAAATTAATTTATTGTTTGAACCAAAGAATATAACGTTTAAATGAATGTCCTTAATCCATGGATTTTCAATGTAAGTACATCTCCCCAGAGGAAAAAAAATGTGCTTGCATTGAAAATTCATGAATTAAGGACATTAATGTGTGTGTTTGAGAGAGAGCGAAAGAGAGAGAGAGAGAGAGAGAGAGAGAGTGTGTGTGTGTGTGTGTGTGTGTGTGTGTGTGTGTGTGTGTGTGTGTGTGTGTGTGTGTGAGAGAGAGAGAGAGAGAGAGAAAGAGAGAGGGGAATTCAATTGTGGAAATAAACATTTACAAAATTTATTGTTCAAAAACAAATAATAAAAATACAATGAATTATTTCCTTATAATAAAATATGATGAGACAACACGTCCTGAATGCAACATAAGTGTGTACAACAGAACCTTTTGCATATCTTTTTTTTCTATTTTTCTAATAAGCTTTTTGTGTTAAACGCAAAAATGATATTTTTACAGAACAAGTACCGTCTTATTACGTGCACGTTACGTAAACTGCCGGAAGGTGCCGAACAAATGTTCTGTGTTTTTTTTTTTGTTTGTTTGTTTGTTTGTTTTTCCTTTTTTTTTTGAAAACGTTGAATGAAAACAATATTATTTTTGTTGTTGTTGTTACGAAGAAAATATGAAACATTTATGGAATCTTGTTAGAAACGTTAAGAAAATTAAAAGAAAAAGTTCAAATCTAGGGGTAAAAACTAATCGTAATGTAAATTTCATGAATAAATATTTTTTGATAACAAATAACTGTTAGCAAAGAATTATTTTAGTAATCTTTTTTATAATTTTCTTTTGTGGTTTTTAAGTTCAAATTAAAGAAAAAAGTCATCATATGGCTTATTGCATGAATAAATATTATTTCGGTAAATCTGTTAGAAAATAAATGTTTTTATAACCTTTTTTTATTTCATTTTTATTCATAAATGATTTCTTTAAGTTAAAATCACTAAAAATATATTCATCGTATTCTTTGCGTAATTAATAAATATTTAGTGGTGAAAACGCGAGATTTGAAACTCAAGTCAACTGAGCTAACAAATCTACTACTTAGATTATGTGAAATCGGTAAAAGAACAGAATAATTAAAACTCGAAAACAACAAAACATAATTTCTACAGAAAGCATAATAATTAAATCCTCTATTGAACTCATCAAGTTTTAACATTTTTGCTGTTAAATATGAGTAAAATTCAAAACATTCTATAGATTCACACACACACACACACACACACACACACACACACACACATATATATATATATATATATGTATGTATATATATATATATATATATATATATATATATATATATATATATATATATATATATATACTAGTAAGCCGACCAGCGTTGTCCGGTTGTAAAATACGTTTAAATATGATGATTTCATATTAAATATTATGGAGTCAATTTTCTATCGATTATTATATTGTACCAAACATATAGTAGTAATTTCAAAAGTAAATATATATGTGTGTGTGTGTGTGTGTGTGTGTGTGTGTGTGTGTGTGTGTGTGTGTGTGTGTGTGTGTGTGTGTGTGTGTGTGTGTGTGTGTGTGTGACTAGGGTGTAATCAGCTAGAATCAAAACCAAAGCATATAACCTTTCAGCCTTATCCGTTATCGTATGACCTATACTTATACCTATACGTATACAGATATTGCTAAAAATGACGCCTTTTAACCTATAACTGCGGTTCATTTGCGCATGCGCTGAGGCAAAAGGTTTAGTGGACTTCTTCTGCTAAGGACAATATTTTTTTGTCCCTTTTGTACGTTAGTAACTATTTTACCGACCCTAGACCGAATCGGAGTTGTTCCACAGATTACAATTCTTTATATATCAAGTTTTAAGTCTACACACACGCACACACACACACACACACACACACACACACACACACATATATATATATATATGTGTGTGTGTGTGTGTGTGTGTGTGTGTGTGTGTGTGTGTGTGTGTGTGTGTGTGTGTGTGTGTGTGTGTGTGTGAATAAAAAGAAAAAACCTAAAAGAGTAAAAACAAAAATAAAATCAACGTTTCGTCCCTATTTTAGGGGACATCATCAGGATTTCTAGGCGAGGATGTACAGGAAGGCGGTCATATATAACATGCGAAAGAGGAGAAGTTCAGTTCTCTTTCTGTTCTGGAGCTCTTTTAGGTTTTTCCTTTTTATTCACATAACGTCTAAAGCATCGTTTACATCTTGCTTTATTTTATTCATATATATATATATATATATATATATATATATATATATATATATATATATATATATATATATATATTCGTGTGCTGGATCGTTTTAATCATTAATATTACGCAATTATGCACAATGTAGAAACTATGCATAAATAGAATTGAGTGTAATAACTAAATGAAAACAATCATCCAATTAGGAACCATAAAAATGAATAATTAATTAATGCAAGTTCGTTTTTAACAGAATGTGCAAATTAAGGATTTATTTAGTCGCTCACGTATATATAACGTCTAGCAACCTACTAGTGTATATACAATATGTATTTTGTTATAGACTATATTTTATATCAGGACAACAAAACACGTGAAAGAAATTTATGAGTAAATTATAGGCATTCTCCTATTATTTACCTATATAAGTATAAATAATAATTTAATCATATAAATATAAATAATAATTTATTCATATAAGTATAAATAATAATTTAATCATATAAATATAAATAATAATTTACTCATATAAATATAAATAATAATTTAATCATATAAATATAAATAATAATTTAATCATATAAATATAAATAATAATTTAATCATATAAATATAAATAATAATTTACTCATATAAGTATAAATAATAATTTAATCATATAAATATAAATAATAATTTAATCATATAATATAAATAATACTTAAATGATATAAATATACATAATAATTAAATGATATAAATATAAATAATAATTTAATCATATAAATATAAATAATAATTTACTCATATAAGTATAAATAATAATTTAATCATATAAATATAAATAATAATTTAATCATATAAATATAAATAATAATTAATAATTTAATCATATAATATAAATAATAATTAAATGATATAAATATAAATAATAATTTAATCATATAAATATAATAATAATTTAATCATATAAATATAAATAATAATTTAATCATAAGTATAAATAATAATTTAATCATATAAATATAAATAGTAATTTAATCATATAAATATAAACAATAATTTAACCATAAGTATAAATAATAATTTAATCATATAAATATAAATAATAATTTAATCGTATAAGTATAAATAATGATTTAATCATATAAATATAAATAATAATTTAATCATATAAATATAAATAGTAATTTAATCATATAAATACAAATAATAATTTAATCATAATTATAAATAATAATTTAATCATAAGTATAAATAATAATTTAATCATATAAATATAAATAATAATTTAATCATAAGTATAAATAATAATTTAATCATATAAATATAAATAATAATTTAATCATATAAATATAAACAATAATTTAACCATGAGTATAAATAATAATTTAATCATATAAATATAAATAATAATTTAATCATATAAATATAAATAATAATTTGATAATAAATATAAATAATGATTTAATCGTATAAGTATAAATAATAATTTAATCATAAGTATAAATAATAATTTAATCATATAAATACAAATAATAATTTAATCATAATTATAAATAATAATTTAATCATATAATATAAATAATAATTTAATTATATTTATAAATAATAATTTAATCATATAAATATAAATAATAATTTAATCATAATTAGAAATAATAATTTAATCATATAAATATAAATAATAATTTAATCATATAAATATAAATAATAATTTAATCGTATAAGTATAAATAATAATTTAATCGTATAAATATAAATAATAATTTAATCGTATAAGTATAAATAATAATTTAATCGTATAAGTATAAATAATAATTTAACTGTATAAATATAAATAATAATTTAATTATGTAAATATAAATAATAATTTAATCGTATAAGTATAAATTATAATTTAATTATGTAAATATAAATAATAATTTAATCATATAAATATAAATAATAATTTAATTATGTAAATATAAATAATAATTTAATCATATAAATATAAATAATAATTTAACTGTATAAATATAAATAATAATTTAATCATAAGTATAAATAATAATTTAATCATATAAATATAAATAATAATTTAATCATATAAGTATAAATAATAATTTAATCATATAAATATAAATAATAATTTAATCATATAAATATGAATAATAATTTAATCATATAAATATAAATAATAATTTAATCATAAGTATAAATAATAATTTAATCATATAAATATAGATAATAATTTAATTTAAAGTATGAATAATAATTTAATCATATAAATATAAATAATAATTTAATCCTATGAATATACATAATAATTTAATCATATAAGTATAAATAATAATTTGATCATAAGTATAAATAATAATTTAATCATATAAATATAAATAATAATTTAATCGTGTAAGTATAAATAATAATTTAATCATATAAATATAAATAATTATTTTATCATAAGTATAAATAATAATTTAATCATAAATATAAATAATAATTTAATCATATAAATATAAATAATAATTTGATCATATGTATAAATAATAATTTGATAATAAATATAGATAATAATTTAATTTAAAGTATGAATAATAATTTAATCATATAAATATAAATAATAATTTAATCATATAAATATAAATAATAATTTAATCATACTCGCACCACAATGATAAAATCAAGACTGGCATGATTATTGTTTTTTTCTTGCGTGCCTTTAGAATATGCAGCCCCCAATATCTTAATTATGAAATTCAATACTTTAAGAATGTTATACAAAAAAAACTACAGTACCCATCCTATTTCATTTCTTACGCAAGGAAAATAGCTACGAAAATACACTATAATATAAATAGACAGAAAAATAAACCAAATACCTCACTATTAAACAGACATCTTTTCATTCCCACCCACACTAAAAATACAAAAATCTACGACACTCTTAATAGACTTGGTTTTCACTTGATACAAACAACTTCCATAACAATAAAACAGACATTAAAAACTACCAAGATCCGTCCCAATACCCTCACATCCGACGCCGGTATATATTCCATCCCATGTAACAATTGTCAACAAGCATACATAGGTGAGACACAGCGTAAATTTAAACTAAGACTTTACGAACACAGAAGAGATATAAGGAATGGTAACGCCCTAAATGCACTCTTTTGCCATTGTGCAGAACATGATCATTCATTTTATTTAGATCATGCGAAAATTATAAAATACGTGATAGATAGAGCTAAAAGAAGACTTTTAGTCAGCACTAATATTAAACACTAATACTATTACGCAAAGAAAGGCCTTCTACCATTTAGCCCCAAGTATAGGGAAAATAATAATCAAAAAACAAAATATCAAAACAGATCCTGGTTAACCGTTTTTCCGTAATCCTTAAATAATTCAACAAAATGAATAAGTTTAGAGAGAGAAAAAAAGTGTACATATTTATTTAACGTATTTTTAAAAGTGTATGTATAGACATTGAACAACCCAATCTTCCCATACACACACATAGTTTCCTTCCCGATATGGGTAGGATTCTTACACTGTTTCCTTTTCATTTTCTTATGGTCTATGATCGTTTTCTTTTTTCACATTTTTCCTTTTAATATCCTGAAGACGTCCTCTACGAAACGTTGATGATTTCATAAATTCATTCGGTTTTTCTTTTTTTCAAAACAACATATATATATATATATATATATATATATATATATATAGAGAGAGAGAGAGAGAGAGAGAGAGAGAGAGAGAGAGAGGATAGAGAGAGAGGATAGAGAGAGAGAAAGAAAGAGTCAAAGTACGTTACTGACCGCTAACTCTGGAAGCAATTTTATTTTTTATTTTTTATCTATTTTTTACTCATCGTATTTTATTTATTTTCAAAAATACACATATCCATAACCATGAAGAACAAATCGATTAAAATATCCTATACTTAGTTTTACAGGCTTGTTTTTATAAATATTCTAACCAAGGAGTAACGATTATGTGATATATACACTAATTAAGGCTGACAAATCAAACTAGAATTATATGTAGTACACTAATGAGAGTTGCCATGATTTGTGACTTAACTGCATTTGAGCCTAAAGTGCACGCACACACACATACACGCACACACACACGCACACACACATACACACACGCACACACACATACACGCACACATTCATATATATGTTAGAAGACAAAGAATAAAAAAACGACTATAAAAAAAATTAGACCTAGGTATTTCGAAGCCTATTGCTTCTCATCAGAAGAGGATAGAAGATGCTATGTATCAAAATAATTTTCCAATGAAGGGCTAAAATGTTTTAAAAGTATCTATATATTAATACGATAGCGTGTGTGTTATTTTGTGTGTCACACTTACATATTTTTCTTCCGAGTGACTGTCGTTTAATTGTTATGACCTTCCATTGTTTGTAATAAATAATTTTACCAAGAATACTTCATAAGTTTTCGTTTTGGTTTCGATTATAGCTGAAGGAACTTAAATTATATAACTTTATACATATTTTTTTCTTTATGAGGTTTGGTTTCAATTTCGATTCAAGCTAATTCACCCAAGTCATATAGATATAGATTTATTTTTAAATAGCAACTTTATAATACACTAGCGAGACGTGTGGAAATTCGGATATAAAGAGAGAAAATCACCCAAGTAAAGAGGCTAGACGCGATAAAATTTACTAAGAAGGAAAGAAATTTACAAACTGTTGATTTTACTGTCCCATGAGACCAGAAGGTGAAGTTCAAAAGAACACACAAATATCCTGAATTTGTCAGAGAACTGAAAGGAATATGGAGAAAATGAATATTAAACCAATAATTTGAGGAGCACTAGGAACAAAGAAAAAAAACTTAGAAAAAAAGAAAAGAGGGCGAAATAGGAATCACGTGTAAAACTAAAACAATACAACAACTGATATCTTAAAGAAAACCCTCGAATGCGGAAACGCTTACAAACTATGTGAAAAGTGCAAAAGAAGATAGAGGAACGCCATATGGAACCAAGAAAACCAAAACCGCAAAATTGAAAGTTCCGTCCAAATTGCAGTGTCGGCATAGAGTGATGCCACACCAAATAGTCGTAAAATTTCAAAGAGAATGGAAGGACCAATGAATGAGTGCAAAGAGAGCGGGACATTGAGGAGAGTTGTTGCCAGCGAGTAGTCAATGTCAAGCGGCTGTTGCGATAACGAAAAGATATTTACAAATGTTATCCAAAGAGATGGAAATTACTAGAAATCTGAGGAGATTTCTTGTCACTTAGATTCCAGGGAACACCATCGATTGTTGTCAGTGAGTAATCTCTCATGGTTGCCCATGTTAGTTATCCTAGAGGGTACAAATAATAATAATAATAATAATAATAATGATTCTACACCCCCATCATGCTACAAGTTATACACCCCCATCACACAACAAGTTCTACACCCCATCATGCATCTCCCCCATAGTTTCACCACCGCTCCTCCCAATAAAAAGTGACACCAAAGAGCTGAGAAGGGTCAAGAAGAAATGAAAGACCTAGGAGAGAGCGCCAGCCAAACCTCGGTTGGACAAACCAAAGAGAACTGTGACTTTGAGGAGGCTTAGTGCCACTCAAATTCCAGTATAAACCAATGGCCACTGCCGGCAAGAAATCAATGGTAAGAGGCTGTTGCGATGATGCAAATTCATTTGCAAATGCTATCGAAAGAGGTGGAGAGAACTGGACGTCTGAAGAGACTTGTCACTCAGCCTCCAGAGAACACCACAGGTTTCCAATCAGATCGTTTGTTGACTTGGGTAGATTGGTAGGTTTGTCAGAAATTTCGTGAAAAATAGTGAATAATTCCACCCCGTCTTTCCAAGCTTATAACTCCTCGAAAAATCTAACTCAAGCCCTAATTTTTTTTTCCAATTAAAGGAGAAAGAACCAAGGTTTCATTAAAACAAAAAAAAACAAACGACATGCTTAAAAAAAAAAAAGGTTTTAACTTCGGACTTTACAGGTAAATTTCTAAAAAACACTACTTTTTTTGTTTTAAATTTAGATATATTATTTATTGACCTTTTCTCTTCAATTTGTGATATATAACACTTTGGTGAATAAATTATTTACTTCTTAATAGACATTTCAAAATGGGAGGCGTGAATTATTCTACCCCCTGTCTTTCCAAGCTCATAACTACTCGAAAAATGTAATTGAAGCCCTAATTTTGTTTTCAATTAAAGGAGCAAGGACCAAGATTTCATAAAAAAAACAAAAGAAAAAACAAACAACGTGGTTTAAAAAAAAAGGTTTTAAACTTCGAACTTTACAGGTAAATTTCTAAAAAACACAACTTTTTTTGTTTTAAATTTGAATATATTACTTATTGACCTTTTCTCTTCAATTTGTGATATATAAAACTTTGGTGAGTAAATTAATTATTTACTTTTTACTAGACACTTGAAAATGGGGGGGGGGCGTGAATTAAAAAAAACGTTTGTCTAAAATATTATATTCGGTTTATTGGAAAGGGCATAATATTTCACATTGACCCTGAAAATATCGTAAAAATAGAATCAATAGAAAAATTTTGATAGATTTTTAAAGTTTAAAAATTGAAAAATATTGAGTTCATAAAATTCATTACTGTTTTTTAAAAAATAAAAAAAATATTTCTATTACTTTTAAAACAACTTTAATAGTTTATTTTGGAAGTATAATCCATAAAGAAAATAAACAACCCACTTTTAAAAGAGAAATTACGAGATTTTTATATTTTATTCGCAGTTTTATGATAGGGGTGTAAAAAATTCCTACAACAATTCTGATACATCTACTAGATTGGAGTGTTTATTCATTGTAAACGTACCCGACAACCTATAAATGTCGACATTTCCAATGTGAATGGTAAGCTGGACTTATGTAAAAAATAACAAAAAGATATACCAAACTGACTTTTTCGTTTAAAAATGGAATTATTTCCCTTTCGTTATTAACTTTTTTTTTTATTTTTTTTTTAATAAATATTTTGTG
Organism: Euprymna scolopes; assembly: GCF_053919585.1. Classification (NCBI taxonomy): domain Eukaryota; kingdom Metazoa; phylum Mollusca; class Cephalopoda; order Sepiida; family Sepiolidae; genus Euprymna; species Euprymna scolopes. Next base: position 26,002,482 of record NC_136495.1, on the reverse strand, counting down.
TTTTATATACATAAAGTACAATTGTTGAATGTTACTGTTTTGATTATATTCGTTTGGGGGGCACAATTAAAAAATTAAGGAAGATTAAAACAAAGCGAAATTTAAGTTTCCGTTCCATTTTTGCAACAACCGTAAAACAGCGCATACTCAGCAAGTTTTATCGTAATTTATAAGCATAATATTGAAACACTAAATTAACATTTTATTTTTTATTTTTTTATTTTTGCATAATTAATGATGGAAGTATTTTTCTGTTTATTTTCTTAACATCTTATAAAAAAAAACAAATAATTTGTACATTCTCTTGAAAAAAAGAATCAAACTTTTCTCTACTTTCACATGTGTTCCATTTTAACAAACTGAGCCACAGCAACGCGTGGCCAGGTACAGCTAGTATATATATATATATATATATATATATATATATATATATATATATATATATATATATATATATATATATATATACACTTACTCCATAAGGAATGTCTTTTGAAAATAAAAATCTCTTCAATAAAATCCATTGTCTGTAAAACACATATTTTGCTACTTTATAAAACTATTCAGTTAATTAAAAATTTAAAATTCTGGCAAGAAGATACGACGTTGTTCAGGATTGAATGAAGATTGCAAGTAAATATTTTTCCATAGTGCTCATAACACCACGTTACTTTGTTTTTACTGTCACTTTTTCTTATTTCGCCTCCGCAGACGAACCGGAAAGGTTGTAAAAACTGCGTGAGTTGGTCTCCTGTGCATATATGGTTTAAATTTCATAAAAATCGAGTATCCATATTTGAAGTTTTAAAAAGGTCTATTCTGATGAGTTACCTTAAAGTGTAGGCATGTACAGATGTGTTACATAAGAACAAACTAGAGATTCATCGAAGAATTCTATCCATATGATATCGAATTTATCAAAATATAACGTTTTAAAGGAAATTCGGCACCCATAGTTCCCTTGTCTATCTCATAAAATTCTATATATATTTAATTAAAGTTTCAGAAAAATCGAATATGTTTGAAGTTTTAAGAGGTTTATGCCCTCGTAGCCACATTCAGCATATACCTGGGGATTTGAGAACACTTTCATTGCTTTTATTCAGTAATTTTTACACGAGAATACACTTTTGTATATTTATGTAGATTCTCTAAGATGTCTTTCTACAGGTAACACGTAAATACATATGTAAAATTACATGCATACACACAGACATTTGGTTATATTTATATATTGAAACTAAATGGAATAAAGAAACTTTCACCTTTCACCTCCAAATTTATGGACCCGATTTCGAATCTCGCTAGATTCAGCAATTTTTGATGAGTCGTACACGACGAAACAGGTGTCAGTGGATAATTATATTTTAAAAATAGTACATATGCCGCTCCCCATTATGGGGTACAAAAATTGGTTGAAGGGAAAATCGTTCCCATATATATATATATATGAGCAAACAGTTAATAAAATATGTTGAAAACACTTTGAAATGAGTTAAAAACATATTTAATCTGAAAAGGAAACACTAGATAAATGGATAGTCCTTAATTCGCGGAGTTTCGAAGAAATACTCTCCTTCTCATCAGAAGGTAGGAATTAGCAAAATGCGGGATCGGATTTTGCATGCAGAAGTATTTGATGAAACAACAAGTAAGTCAAAGATCTTACTTGAAAACAAAATAAGTTAAGCAGAGGGAATATGGTAAAGAAAAAGGTGATTACACATGAATGGATAGTCTGGTGGAAGATAAAAAAATCCAGTGACGGTAAAATCCAAATGTAAAACTTCAAGAAAGTTAAAAGAATTAAAAGAAAGTTAAAAGAATTATATATATATATATATATATATATATATATATATATATATATATATATATGTATGTATTAAAGCGTGTAATAGACGAGGTCTAAATGAGCAAAGTCTCAGTAAAATATATTTTAAGGTGCTGAGCTCTGGGTATTGCAGTTATAAGCTCAATAGGTATCGTAACCTAGAGCTGTATAAATAAAAAAGGTTGAGGAACCTGGGGTTAAAACAAAAGTTCACACACTATATTTACTTCAATAAACTGGGTAAGATTTGGTGTCTTCTCTCCCCCACTCCTCTTCCATTTATGGTGATGAGGAGAAGATATCCAGAAATATTTTACATCTTTACCGATCGTAAATATCGAATGAAAAAAAGATATCGTTTCTGAAACGATCGTACATATAAACATGATTTTGTTATGTTTCCTCCTATGAAAACTTGATGGATGATTTCACAATTATTAATCTTTCACCATTTCCAACACACACACACACGCACACACATACACACATACACTCACACACACATACACTCACACACACTCACACACACACACATACACTCACACACACACATACACACACACACACACACACACACACATATATATATATATATATATATATATATATATATATATATATATATATATATTGGTATTTATCGTGACACTCTGCACTGATGATTCCCGAAAGGATGAAACACTAATGCCTTAAGTACTTAATTGAATTCCTAATGAACCGCCCCCTTAAGTAAACACTTCATCAAATCTCCACGCTAACATAATGTACTTGCAATAACCCTTATCCCTGAGTGGCTTGATAAGTGGTGATCACTGTGTAAAAAAATAAAAATAAATAAATAATTATTATTATAGTAAATAATTATATCAACCCCTTTAAGAAAATCGTTTCTTATCGTGGAGCACTTTCAGTGGAAATAATAGTCGGTTAATTTAGCACTAATGCGCAGATTATCATATAATGATTAGATCACTCTGACAAACGTTAAAAAAAACATATTAAAAATAAATGTTTAAAATACAACAGCATTTCTCGTGTTAACGGTTGCTGAATGGATTTAGTCCTTGCTAATGAAGCCAGAGATAGCTTCTGTGCCGGGTTCGAATCTATCTACTGGTGTTAATCGTGACACCCTTCGCTGATATTTCCCCAAAAGGATGAAACACTAGTGTCTGTAGGTATTTAAAAATTATTATAGTAAATAATTATATACATATACGAGCTGTAAAACAGCAAAACAGTACTGTATGTGGATGACTATAATGCTCCCTATCTTGGGTTGAGCATATTGGGAAGTGATATACAAATTGCCGTTAGCGCATTAAGCGACGCTCTTTGTGTAAACAAATCGAGCGGAGGCATTTGGACGATGTCAAAACATCGTTAATTCATTACCCTCACAGCAGCAGTCGTATAGCGCAATGTGAGATAGCCGCTCTGATGAACTGTGAAACAGCGAAACACTACTGTATGTGGATAACTATATATATATATATATATATATATATATATATATATATATATATATATATATATATATATATATATAGGTGGAGTTTAAAGAATACGAATAGGATCGATTTTTAGTGGAGACTTATCGGGATAATGCAAAGCTCAACAAATTGTTTTGGAGCTTATATAGAGTATTAATAAAATAAGAAAATGACACTAAAAATATACACTAATGTCTATAGATTTATTCGTTTATTCAATATGGATGATGCATCAATTAGGTGTGTAAGATAAGTAATACGTTTTATACCATGGTATTTCGAAGCCTAATGCTTCTCATCATCAGAAGAGAGAAGATGTTAGGTAATATAATACGGATGCGATGTCTAGTGGTAGCAAGATTAGGAGCGAAATAGTTGTGTAGTGAAAAATAAAATATTGAAATTGTTTGGGGGGGGAGAATAACGTGATCTCTGTGATATAAGAGGAATATAGCTGTTAATATATAATGAAGGTAGGTGTATACCACTTATACCATGGTAGGATTAATATATAATGAAGGTAGGTGTATACCACTTATACCATGGTAGGATTAATATATGTGTGAATAAGCGCCAGTAAACTCTCGGGAAGAATATGGGATAAGTGATTGAAAGTGGATGTTTATTTAATCATATGTATTAATGGATCATGCCTATTGAAGGGGGATATTTGAAATAAGGGATTAATGCTAGGTCCATATATATTAGTAGAGTTGTCGGATTATAACTTAGTATTTAAATGAAGTATAAATTATTAGAAATGGTTAATATAATAAAAAAAATACAGTAAGAAGATAAATTATAAAGGATAAGATATAACAATTATAAGTGAATAAGATAGAGGATAAACAAATGGTTAAATAACGGGATAAAAGTACAAATGAATATAGGATTAAAAAAAAAGTATAAAATAGTAAAAAAATTATAAGATAATAATAAAGGTATAAGAAGTACAAAGTTATTAAATATAAAATAATTTAAAAATATATATATAGAAGAATAAAAAAATAAAATAAAACTAATCATAAAAAATCCAAGTAAAAAAAAAGAATAAAATAAAATGAAAATGCAATAAGGAAAAAAAGACAACGAGAGAAAATACTTAAATAATTGTGCCGAAATACCTTTTTAAAATTATTAATAAACAGAAGTCGAGAAAATTTCAGTCGCAATATCATGGTATAAAGAGTTTTACCCTACATCCCTAATTGATGTATCATGCATCAATCTTATGAAATAATTGAATAGATCTATATACATTAGTATATATAGTTTTATATTATCGTTTTTTTTTTATTAATACTCTCTCTCTCTCTCTCTCTCTATATATATATATATATATATATATATATATATATATATATATATATATATATATAGTTGGCTTACGTAGGTGCTTAATCTGTGATATGTTGACTTTGTTTTGTTTTTGTTTTTGTTTGTTTTCCAGGAATTTAAACTGCATCTTTAAAAAAATTTATCATTATATTTTAGTATCTTTTCATAAAATACTCAAAGCCTCTCAAGACAATATATATATATATATATATATATATATATATATATATAGAGAGAGAGAGAGAGAGAGAGAGAGAGAGAGGGGGACAGACAGAGAGAGAGAAGGACAGGCAGAGAGAGAGAGAGAGAGAGGGGGGCAGACAGACAGACAGAGACAGAGAAATTATCATTCCTTACATATTTTCAATTTTTTTCCTATATTAACGTATATAATCATGTCGGTGTATCGGGCTCACTGAAGTTAAGCAACATTGA
>NC_136495.1:25952382-25987382 GCF_053919585.1 Euprymna scolopes | reverse complement strand
ATGGAATATGTGCCTACATTAAAGATGGCTTCCCATGTGGCAGGAATATCTCCAGAGAAGACCCTAGTCTACCTTATATATGCGCTCGGGTTGCACTTGCTTACACCACCGCATTTATATTTGCCCTCTATCGCCCCCACAACAGTGGAGTTACTGTCTTTAAGAGTATATCAGAAAAAATTGACCACATCCTGTCTGCTCATCCCTCGGCTAACATTCACATTTGCGGTGACTTCAATGTCAATAATGTGGAATGGCTGACCCACTCAAATAAGACTGATGAGAAGGGGAGGTTCTGTCATGATTTTGCCATTGCCTATGACCTCACTCAGATTGTCCGCGAGCCCACCCGTGTGCCCGATAGTACCGGTCAGTTTGCAAGCCTCCTAGACCTTTTTCTATCCACTTCCCCTGAGCTATGCTCATTTCCGTTCTATCTCCTCTAGGATCCTCCGACCACTGCGTCGTATCAGTTAGGATAAAAATGAAATATAATAAATCTACAGACGTACCTCTCCACCGGACTGTATACCGATACTCTATGGCGGACGGGGATAGCTTCCGTACATTCATATCCGATCTCCCCGTCCATTCCATGTTTAAAAAGGATGTGTCCTCTATAGTATCAGATCTGACCGAATGGTTACTTGTAGGCATAGGTCAATTCATACCATCCAAAAAATTCCAACAAAACCTAACAGCCAGCCATGGTTCTCCCCTGAATGTGCTGCTGCCATCGCGCACAGAAATCACCTTTTCCATAGCTACACAACGTAATAGATGCACTGAAACTAAAGCTGCTTTCAGAACCGCCAGCAACCACTGTAAAAGAGTAATAAAAAATGCAAGAGAACTATATGCGCAATCTGTTAAGTCCAAAGTAGCTTAGCAGCGGGTTGGGTCCCATCAGTTCTGGCTAATAGCAAATAGGATCTTGAACAGAAACGTGCGCTCTATCCCAACCATTATCAATGGACCAGAGGTCATCTCGACAGCATCCGACAAGGCCAAACTATTTGCCAAAAACTTTGCGACTGGTCCCGACGGTATTCCAATTATAGTGTTAAAAAATATAACAACCAGAACTTGCCCACATACTTTCCAAACTGTTTAAGCGTTGCCTTAAGGAGAAGTGCTTTCCAACACCCTGGAAAACCTCATCAGTATGCCCTGTATTTAAGAATTCAGGTGATAAGTCATCCCCCTCTCAGTACAGACCAATAAGTCTCCTGTGTGTCATGAGTAAGTTGCTGGAATCCACAATAAATAGAGAAGTAGTCAACCACCTCAGCAGAAATAACATTCTTAGCGACACGCAATATGGTTTCCGCTCTGCTAGATCTACAGCAGATGTGCTAACGGTTATATCTCATAGGATTAGCGAATCTCTCGACAAAGACTTCATTTCTAGGGTAATTGCTCTCGACATATCAAAGGCCTTCGAGAAGGTTTGGCATAAAGGCCTACTACTGACGGAATGGTTAATTGTAGGTATTAAACGTTTCATACCCTCGAAAAAGTTTCAGCAAAAACCTAACAGCCAGCCATGGTTCTCTCCAGAATGTGCTGCTGCCATTGCGCACAGAAATCACTTTTTCCACTGTTTCCAACGTAATAGATGTATGGAAACTAAAGCCGCTTTCAGGATTGCCAGCAACCATTGTAAGAAAGTAATAAAGAATGCAAGAGAGTTGTATGCTCAATCTGTTAAGTCCAAAGTAGCTGAGCAGCGGCTTGGTTCCCACCTGTTTTGGCAAATAGCAAACAGAATCCTGAACAGAAGCGTGTGCTCCATCCCAACTATTATCAATGGACCTGAGGTAATCTCGTCAGCATCAGACAAGGCCAAACTATTTGTCAAGAACTTTGCAGCTAATTCTACCCTTTGCGACCAAGGCTGCCAACCCCCAATATTTCCTCCTGTATCAGAAAACACGCTATGTGATATACGTATATCTGTACGTGATGTTGCCAAGCTAATTAAAAACCTTGATTCCAGTAAAGCAACTGGCCCTGACGGTATTCCAATTATAGTACTCAAAAAACTTCAACCTGAACTAGCGCCCATACTTACAAAACTGTTTAAACGTTGTCTTAAGGAGAATAGTTTCCCATCTCCCTGGAAAATTTCATCAGTATGCCCTGTATTTAAGAATTCAGGTGATCGCTCATCCCCCTCTCAGTGCAGGCCAATAAGTCTCCTGTGCGTCATGAGTAAGTTGTTGGAATCTGTGTTGAATACAGAAGTAATCAACCATCTCAACAAAAATAACCTTCTTAGTGACACTCAATATGGTTTCCGTTCTGCTAGATCTACAGCAGATGTGCTTACAGTTATATCTCATAGGATTAGCAAATCTCTCGACGGAGGCCACCTTTCTAGGGCAATTGCTCTTGACATATCTAAGGCCTTTGATAGGGTATGGTATGCAGGTTTACTTCATAAGATCTCTAGCTATGGTATAGCTGGAAATGTCTTCTCAATTATTAAATCATTTCTTTCTGATAGGTTCATAAGAGTAGTAGTTGAGGGGCAAAAATCAGAAGCTCACAGTATTAATGCCGGTGTCCCTCAGGGGTCCATCCTGGGCCCAACTCTTTTCCTGATCTACATTAATGATCTTCCAAATCACATCCTTACATCATTTGTAGACATTTATGCTGATGACACTACCATTTATGGTAGCACATCTAAGACAGTAAACGACCAAGTTCTCTCCAATTCTCTCTCCTGTGATCTTGAGCACGTAGTACAATGGGGAAAGGAGTGGCTGGTTACTTTTAATGCATCTAAAACCAAGCTTCTCTCTTTACATCATCAACATTCTGATCCACATCTGGCATCAATTGAAATGGATGGCTCTCGTCTTCAGGAGACCTCAAGTTTTGACAAGCTTCTGGGCTTGACCTTTACTCCTGATCTTAAATGGAACACATACATCAAATCTGTTGCTAAGGCCGCTGGGAAAATGGTGGGATCTTTCTATCGATCCGGTAGATATCTCATTGCTGATGCTATTCTCTATCTATATAAGAGCCAGGTACGTCCAAAGATGGAATATTGTTTCCCACATCTGGGCAGGAGCTGCTAGAAAGGACTTGTCCTGCCTTGATAGAGTTTAAAATAGACTTCGTAGCCTCGTAGGAGATTCCTTTTCTCTTCCTTGCAACCTCTATCTCACAGAAGAGATGTTGCGAGTTTGTCTCTGATGTATCGTTATTTTCATGGAAGGTGTTCAACTGAGCTTCAATCTATGGTCCCCCCTCGCCAAACTTTCACAAGAAAAACTCGTCTAGCTGTAAACACTATCAATAATTCCCCCAACTCTTTATCTGTGCCTAAACCTAAACGTAGATTCTATGAACAAAGCTTCTTTCTTAGAACTGCACGCCTGTGGAATTGTCTTCCGTTTTCCTGCTTTCCGACTGGCTACAATATGGTTGTGTTCAAGTCTAACGTAAATAAGTTCTTGGTGAGCCGTTCTATATAAGTTATCAAATTTACCAAACTTTCATTACTAATGATTACTATATTGTCCAATGTCTACTGTACACTCTTTAACCCTTATCCTTGAGTGGCCTCTTGGCCTTGATAAGTGGTGATGCCTATGTAAAAAAAAAACCCACAAAATTTCCAGCTACGGTATAACTGGAAATGTTTTCTCTATCATTAAATCATTTCTCTCAGATAGGCTCATAAGAGTAGTTGTTGATGGGCAGAAATCAGAGGCCCACAGTATTAATGCTGGAGTCCCTCAGGGGTCCATACTGGACCCAACTCTCTTCCTGATCTACATCAATGATCTCCCAAACACATACTAAAATCTTTCGTTGACATCTATGCTGATGACACGACCATCTATGGCAACACATCAAAGGCCGTAAATGACAAAGTTCTCTCTGATTCTCTCTCCTCTGATCTTGAGTGGGGGAAGAGGTGGCTGGTTACCTTTAATGCATCTAAGACCAAGCTCCTATCTCTACATCATAAACGCTCTGATCCCCATGTGGTATCAATTGAAATGGATGGCTCTCGTCTAAGGGAGGCCCCAGGATTTGATAAGCTCCTGGGTTTCACCTTTACACCTGATCTTAAATGGAACACATACATCAAGTCTGTGGCCAAGGTCGCTGGGAAAATGGTGGGATCCTTCTACCGCTCCAGAAGATATCTCACTAATGATGCAATTCTCTATCTATATAAGAGCCAAGTACGTCCAAAGATGGAGTACTGCTGCCACATCTGGGCGGGGGCTGCAAAAAACAGCCTATCCTGCCTTGACGGAGTACAAAATAGACTCTGTGGCTTGGTGGGGGATGCCCTTTTCTCTATCCTGCAACCTCTTTCCTACAGAAGAGACGTAGCGAGCCTGTCATTGTTCTATCGTTATTTCCATGGCAGGTGCTCGTCTGAGCTCCATTCTCTGATCCCCCCTCGCCAATCTTTCTCAAAAAACACCCGACTAGCAGAAACCACCGTAAATAATTTTCCCCACTCGCTATCTGTGCCTACATCAAAACGTAGATTTCATGAACAAAGCTTATTTCTTAGAACTGCATGCCTGTGAAACTCTGTTCCGCTTGCCTGTTTCTCTCCCGACTTCAACATGGATGTCTTCAAGTCCAACACAAACAGATTCCTGATGAACCGCGCCCCCTAAGTAATGACACCTTACCAATTCTCTAATACTATTGCTACACTATCCCTTTGATTACTGTACACACAATAACCCTTATCCCTGAGTGGCCATTGGGCCTTGATAAGTGGTGAACTCCATGTAAAAAGAAATCCCACATTTGAACCATTTACGCCGAAAATATGTACATATGTAAGAAGTTTGAAAACCAACACAAAGCGAATTATCTTTAAATAAATAATTTTATTTATTTTAAACCCGTACTTTCGGCCCCAAATCACCCTTTTTCAAAGTTATTTTATTGTAGAAGCGTATCAGCTTCTTGTTGCGTCTGTTCATCTGATGGAAATTATTTTAAGTTTATATTTCTACTATTATAAAATATAATCTATAAAAGGCACTTTGTGCGAGTTTCTTCCTCATAGGTTCCAAAACGGCTGAGATTATCTTTTGCAAATTTCACACAAAGGTAATTTATTTTTATAGTGTCCTCAGATACGTTTTGTAGAGAAATTCGTCCGATAAGTAAATTCGTCTGATACGTAAATTCGTCCGATAAGTAAATTCGTCTGATACGTAAATTCGTCCGATAAGTAAATTCGTCTGATAAGTAAATTCGTCTGATAAGTATCAAAAGAAATCTAATCCTATTCATAGATATAAAAATAATTTTTAGGGGGGGGGGAGATATTTAAAGTTACACTGCAAAGGGAGACAATAAAATATACACAAATAATTTCTTCTTAGAAACAAAAAAAAACAGATTTGTTGACATTTGGAAACATAACTCGCTGGAAGAGCATTCGACTACAGAAAGAATGATGAACCTCGCCATTATATTTTAATGTTTTCTTATTAATGAATTGAATTTACGATAAATGAAGATCGCTGCCTTCATTTCTTTGTTAGCATATTTTAAAACTTAACATTAATTAGGAGTGAGTGTCATGGGCATTCAACGTCAAGCCCAAATATCAGCTGACATGATATTGTAAACAAACACAGACGGAATTTGATGGACGACATTATCATTATTATTTTTTTTGTTTGTTTTCTTTGATTTTTTTTTTATTTAATACATTTCGAAATTATTCTTCGTAATGTATAATATTCAATAGAGGATTGATTCTATCATAATACATACGTAATCTGCATAAATTAAAATATATTTACTGCGTATTGTACGACCGAGAAACGCCGGTCGTCCAGCTAATAAACACGCACACACACACACACACACGCACACACACACATATATGTGTGTGTGTGTGTGTGTGTGTGTGTGTATATATTATATTTGTGGTGTGTCTGTCTGTCAATCAGTCTGTCTGCCTTTCTAATGAAGTACGAGTGAGACGTTTTATTTAATAATAATAATAATAATAATAATAAATAAAAATAATAAATAAAAATTTACGAGTGTGAATTAACTATATCTTTTTATTTGGGAATCATAACTAATTATATATATATATATATATATATATATATATATATATATATATATATATATATATATATATAAGAGCAAATAGTTAATAAAACATGTTAAAACCACCTTGAAAAAGAGTTAAAAAACATATTTAATCTGAAAAGGAAACACTTAATAAGTGGATAGTCCTTAATCCGCGGAGTTTTGAAGAAAAACTTTCCTTCTCACCAAAGGGTAGGAATTAGCAAAATGCGGGATCGGATTTTGCATACAAAAGTATTTGATGAAACTGCAAGTAAGTAAAAGATCTTACTTGATAACAAAAAGTGAAGCGGAGGGAATATGGTGAAGAAAAATAAACTCTATCTCCAATTTGGTTTCATTGAGCTTTTACGTCTGGTTGAGATTACTTTATAAATATTAATTCTTTAATATTTATAATATACTTTAGTTTTACTACCTTGGATCATTTTGGTAAACTAAACTAAAATATAAATATATATGTATATATATACATATATATATTCACACTCGTAAATTTTTATTTATTATTATTATTATTATTATTATTATTATTATTATTATTATTATTATTATATAAAACGTCATACGCGTATTTCGTGAGAAAGACAGCCAGACTGACTGACTGACAGACAGACACACCACACACACACACACACATACATATATATATATATATATATATATATATATATATATATATATGTATGTGTGTGTGTGTGTGTATATATATACATGTGTGTGTGTGTGTGTGTGTTAGCTGGACGACCGGCGTTGCTCAGTTTTAATATACAGAGTGAGTATATATATATATATATATATATAGAGAGAGAGAGAGAGAGAGAGGGAGAGAGAGAGAGAGAGAGAGAGAGAGAGAGAGAGAGAGATTCAAGCATGTCTGATTGAATTGAACCCGAGGGAGTTTCTTTTCCGATTTTGTTGGATAGCTTTTCACTCCGCCGAGCGGACTTTTTTTTTAATTTCGGCTTGCATGTTGTATACTATGGCGCCCAGTAGTTGTTGTTCGGCCATATTCTTCTCAAGAACTTTCAATCGGTACATTTCGATGGGATAATAATTTAATTAGAATTATCATGAGTATGAGAGTTGCGAGAGAATCAGCAGAATTCGTGACACAACCGTGATGATGATGATGATGATGATGATGATGATGATGATGATGATGATGATGATGATGATCCAGATCCATAGTAAGATATTGTAAAAAAGAAAACAAACAAGGACATTATGAAGCTAATGATTATGCACAATGCCCTACGCCCGAAGGATGACATTATCTGACAACATAAAAGTGACCGAAGAAGGAAGATGACTTGCGTGAATAATTCACAAAATGAATAAAAGTCGCTAACATTAAATACGGAAAGGCTTATCATCGTTGCAAGAGGCACCACACAAAAGCCTGTTGTGTAACGGATAAAAGTGCTAAGTTATAATCAGTTCTAAGTAAGAGTTTCCTGAAAGTGGGAAAGTCAATCCTCATTAAGGAAGATACGCAAGTATAATTACAAATAAGCCGATCATGACAGATGAAACATGAGAAAGCTAACCTCGTTAATTAAATAAAGAGGACCGTTGGGGATTTCGTTCAGATGTCCAGAGTTGGACATAAAGATTCCGACTAAAGCTCAGAGTTTTATAAGATCTGAAAAAGGTCGGAGGTTATATCGGCCGAAATGTGGTGATAATAAAATTCATGATCAGGATAGTAACTCGAATAATGCTAAAATACTATTTTTTTTTTATTTGTAAATGTGAATTTAGTGTTTTAATCTCATTTTCAGTATGGTGATTACGTAAATAATGGGACTCAAATCCGACAGTAAATTTTTGTTGTAAACTTTTTTTTATACAGGGTGTTCAAAAAGTAACTGAAGGGTTTCGAACTCATTTAAGTTCAAAATCCTTCAGTTACTTTTTGGACAGCCTGTATAAAACAAAAATTTATTGTCATTGTTGAATATTATTGAACTCTTTGAACTCATTTAAGTTACAAAACCCTTCAGTGACTTTTTGGACACACTTGATATTAATAAAGATTAGTTCTAGTTGGCGATCGGTCATCCTACTGGATCCCAGACATCTATCCTCTATCCGACAGTCCAACTGGGGGAGTATTTTATAATTCTCACCTTTAAGCATAATTGTTTGTATCTCCCTGCATTTGTTTCACCGGGTAGTAGTTTTTTATTTTATTTTTCGTAAATTCTGTTGCTCCGATAATTATTGGAATGATAGATATTTTGCTAAGTTCTGTTCGTGTCATATCTAAGACTTTCGTATTTCGTTATCTTTTCCTTCTCAGTTCTGTTTAATCAGGCATCATTGGGTACAGGAACTTCTACTTCTTCTCCATATCACTATGTCAGGTTCAATAGCTCCGTTTTCTAGGTGCGTAGCTGTACGTATCGCATGGCCATGGTGAATGGTGTATGACTTATTTCCAACTGTTCTTTTTGGTATATGTTCTAAGAATTTTCTGCAACATTCAATATTCAACTTTTAAAGATGCTCCAGTGAACATATTTACACATTTGATTGTGTTGTGAGGTCAGTTACCTGATATAAGTTACGTGTCGTTTGACCAAGCAGCCACTTCTCATAGAGCTGAGGAAGCTATATATAGTGCTAATCTTCCGTCGGGTGTTGTCTCTATGAATTGTTAAGTGTAGCTCTTAGCATTGTTGTGCATTGTAAAGTACAGCTCTTTACATTGTGGTGAATTGTTAAATACATCTCTTAACATTGGTGTGTATTGTTAAGTGCAGCTCTTGGCATTGTTGTGTATTGTTAGGTACAGCTTTTTACATTGTTGTGTATTGTTAAATACAGCTCTTTACATTGTTGTGTATTGTTTAATACATCTTTTTACATTGTTCTGTATTGTTAAATTTAGCTCTTTACATTGTTGTGTATTGTTAAATACAGCTCTTTACATTGTTGTGTATTGTTAAATACAGCTTTTTACATTGTTGTGTATTGTTAAAGTCATCTCTAAGCATTGTTGTGTATTGTTAAATACAGCTCTTTACATTGTTGTGTATTGCTAAATATAGTTCTTTACATTGTTGTGTATTGTTAAATACAGCTGTTTACATTGTTGTGTATTGTTAAATACAGCTGTTTACATTGTTGTGTATTGTTAAATGCAGCTCTGTGCATTGTTGTGTATTGTTAAATACATCTCTTTACATTGTTGTGTATTGTTAGGTAACGTTCTTTACATTGTTTTGTATTGTTAAATACAGCTGTTTACATTGTGGTGTATTGTTAAATACAGCTCTTTACATTGTTGTGTATTGTTACATACAGCTCTTTACATTGTTGTGTATTGTTAAATACAGCTGTTTACATTGTTGTGTAATGTTAAATACAGCTCTTTACATTGTTGTTTATTGTTACATACAGCTCTTCACATTGTTGTGTATTGTTAAATACAGCTCTTTACATTGTTGTGTATTGTAAAATACAGCTCTTCACATTGTTGTATATTGTTAAAAGCAGCTCTTTACATTGTTCTGTATTGTTAAATACAGCTCTTTACATTGTTGCGTATTGTTACATACAGCTCTTTACATTGTTGTGTATTGCTAAATACAGCTCTTTACATTGTTGTGTATTGGTAAATACAGCTCTTTACATTGTTGTGTATTGTAAGGTACAGCTCTTTACATTGTTTTGTATTGTTAAATACAGCTCTTTACATTGTTGTGTATTGCTAAATACAGCTCTTCACATTGTTGTGTATTGTTAAATACAGCTGGTTACATTGTTGTGTATTGTTACATACAGCTCTTAACATCGTTGTGTATTGTTAAGTACAGCTCTTAACATTGTTGTGTATTGTTAAATACAGCTCTTAGCATTATTGTGCGTTGTTAAATACAGCACTTAACATTGTTGTGTATTGTTAAATACAGCTCTTTACATTGTTGTGTATTGTTAAGTACAGCTGTTCACATTGTTGTGTATTGTTAAGTACAGCTGTTTACATTGTTGTGTATTGTTAAATACGGATCTTTACATTGTATTGCTAAATACAGCTCTTTACATTGTTGTGTATTGTTAAATACATCTCTAAGCATTGTTGTGTATTATTAAATACAGCTCTTTACATTGTTGTGTATTGTTAAATACAGCTCATTACATTGTTGTGTATTGTTAAATACAGCTCTAAGCATTGTTGTGTATTGCTAAATACAGCTCTTTACATTGTTCTGTTTTGTTAAATGCAGCTCTTTACATTGTTGTGTATTGTTAAATACAGCTCTTTTTATTGTTATGTATTGTTAAGTGCAGCTCTTAGCATTATTATGTATCGTTAAGTTCAGCTCTTAGCATTGTTATGTATTGTTAAGTGCAGCTCTTAAGATTGTTATGTATCGTTAAGTGCGGCTCTTAGCATTGTTATGTCTCGTTAAGTGCAGCTCTTAGCATTGTTGTGTATTATTAAGTGCAGCTCTTAGCAATCCAAGTTCTACTGCCATATAATAAAACAGATGCAGCACAGAAGTCACGTGCCATCTTGATAGGAAGATTTGATATTCAGAATACTTTTATCTTATCATGTCCAATAGTTCGTGTTAGGTGCTTGCGTAACAAATTATATTCTGTTGTACAATATAATTATTAGATCAAGTTTTATATATAAGTATTTTCTCCCTCTTTCCTCCTCGAATGTCTTAGAAAAATCCACGAACAAGAAAACGTCATTTAAATTTTTATCTCGTATGCTCTCCAAGTAAGTGACACTTTTGGAAGTTAAAAGTTCTATCCTCAATACGAGCAAATACAATTGCAAATTACTTATGGCCTTTTTATTATATAATTTAGCTTCTAAGAGTTTTCTTGTCATTTTCCAATCATCTCTTTCATTTCTGTTGATCAGATATTACCTGTTTCCAAAACTTACTGTTACTTAGTTTTGCTAAATTCCTTAATCTCTTTTTGCTTTCGTAGTTCCATGCTCATCGCTGTCTCAGATTTTTCCATTTTATCTCTAGTTGCATTCATTCAAGTTGTTACCTGCCTGTTACAGGCATTGACGGCTATGGTCCTCCATCTATCTCTCTCCCTTTATCCATTCATGAATTCATTGTTGCTCATCACTCAGAACACCATTCACGCTGTTTCTCGAAAGTGTTTTGATGTATTGTCATAGATTTCTTTGTAGTTGTACAGAAAGCAGGTTGCAATTTCCTTCTGCTGTCCGAGCAGTGCTCGTGTTGCATGATTGTCCTAATCATTGTACCCAAATGAATGTTCTGCTTAGCACAACGAGATACGAAACCATGAGCAGAATCATTCCTGGTTTCTCCGTATTAGATCAGATACTTGCTTTTCCGGTGTGTCAACGTTATTATGCCTTATCTCTAGTAATACACACTATTCTATCTAAACGGACTAGCTGAAGAGTTTGATTACGTTTACCATTTTTTCCACAGATTGTCAATATACATGGGGTGGTTTATTTATTTTTTCGTGTCAGTAAAGGTGTATTTAACGTTGAGCTAATCTATATACGATTACAAAGTTTCAGTGTTTTAGAAGTTTGTTCATAAGCAAAGCGAAACGTGATTCGTTGTCAAAAAAAGGGATTAGACAGAGTGTACATTATTAAGGCGATAGTGTTTACGTTGGCCATATCCGTATTCGAATTTCACGTAATTCTAAAGAACGCGTGTTTTTATAAATCAAAAATTAACATAATTGCATAAAAACATAACAATATTCCTTTTAACTTTTTCGGCAGTTCGCAACAAAGTAAACACGAACTGTGTTCGTTATTAATTCAAAGCGAATTAAATTTTAAAATAATTAATGTTTAGCCAAATAACACTTACTCCCTTATGTAAAAACTAAGTCGGATTTTCATTCAAGAAGTTTCACAAATATTTTCTTTATGCTAGATATAAAACATTAGATAATAATTGCATCAACATTATTATTAAAAAAAACTTTTTGGACAGGTAAAAGTTATATCCCGTTTACTTAGAATGAGTCCTTTACGCCAAACTTCTATAGTATATTTGGTATTGCGATGACCAATCCCTATTAATTATTAATTTCTTCCGGTGCATTGAACGCATACCATAATACCTTGTTGGCTGCACATTATCATAACAAACGTACATTACAAAAGATTGGTTTCTTTACTCACGAGGAGTTCTCACACAGATCTTCATAAGTGATTGCTCACTGATAAATAATGTTTTCTCTGAGTGACAACAAGTCTCCATTAGATTTCCAGTATTCTCTTCCTCTTTTGATAAGTATAGCAAATGATTTTGCGTAATCGATTTTCGCTGGTGGTCACCATTGGTCCTAGTTGGAATTTGGGTGACAATAAGTTTCCCCAAAGGCCCAGCACTCTCTGTATTCTTCCAATAGTGATCTGGTTTGTCCGCCGTAATCTCTCTCCTCAGTATTTCTCTCCTCCTTGCCCCTTCCGATTAATTTGTCTGGTATCAGATGAGGCCAATGCCATCTTTCATGGGAAGATGGAAGCAGACATATATTTTGTTTCTGTCGAGACGTTTTCTTATGCTTTTATTGCGTTTACGTTTTGATAAAAAAAATTTTATTGTTTTCTAAAAGTCCTATTTTATTTGTGCTTTTTCAATTTATATCTGTGTCGTCTTATATTGATGTTATTTCTTGTTTCAATTTTTAATTTTATCTATTTATTTTATTTTATTTTATTTATTTTTTTTTTTTTGCACTTTGAGTCATATTTCCCTCTTTCATCATTATTGTTTTGTCATTTTATCATCCTCTTAGCGGCAACGATTCCTTTTTGAAGTTTGTTCATCTGATTTAAAGTCTGATTTCTCATATAGGATTTATCAGTGAATTCTTATGCGTAAGATTGTTTTAAGCTTAATATTTACTGACTTGGACCTCTGCAATGATTATCATTTGTACTCACTAGGAGCATTCTCTCTGCCAATAACTTGTGGTGTACCTTGGAGTTGGGTGACAAGTATCCCCAGATTCCCAGTACCGTCCACCTCTTTTGATAACCTTTGCAAATGAATTTGTGTTATCGCAACAGCTGTTTGCCATTGATTTCTCGATAACAACGACCATTGGCCTTCACTAGCATTTGAACGGACATAAGAATCGCAACATTAGAATCCACCAATAGAAGTCTGGTTAGTATTTTGTCTCTTAGTTTTACCATCCTCAATGACCCTTCATGAGTATTTATTGTGGAACTAGTTGATGCCGACACTACACTATTTTGGGGGAAAGGGGATTAACTTATAATTATGCTGCTTCAGTTTTTCTTCTTTTTCCTCTTATTAATACTATCAGTATTACTACATCTATCGCTACTACTACTACCACTGCAATTACATCTAAGGTTTCTGCAATTTATCTTTATTTCAAATGTACAAAATAAAAAAAAATGTGAAGTCAACATGACAAATCGAGAAGAAAATTCGGCGACCGTGTCCAATTTCAGGATATTAACCAATGAAACATTCTCGAGGAAACCATCAAGAAAGCCGTACAAGAGAAAGTATGATTGCTGATGTTGCACGAAAGGAATAGAAGGAGGAGGCAATGAGGAAAGGGAGATCAGATAAAGGGAGTGACTGAAATTAAGGAGAAGAGAGTGAAGAAAAGAGAGAAGAAAGTGAACAGAGAAAGAAATGAAAAGAAAAGAAAAGGAACTGTTTTGCTGTCTTGGTTCTAGACTCTAGGTCTCTGGCGCGTTAAAATACGTTAAAAATAGGCATGATCACTGAATCATGTTTATCAGCTGACGTCACAGTTGTTTGTTGATGTTAATCTGATAAACAAGAGGTTTCAACGAAAGAGGTTGTCACACGCCAACACGTATACATGTGGCTGTGATAATTTCATCTTTCAGATTGACAAGAAAGTTCTTGCGGTTTTTAACTTTTAAATTCACATGAACATATCTCTGCTCAAACCAAAATTTATTGGTCTAAAAAAGCACCATCAGAGTCAGCAAACTTTTGCCAATGCAAAACAAATTTATTTATGCCTGTAGCGTAAACATCTTGCGTTCTAATGGCGATGAACTCGCTGAAGGCGTTTTTGATATCGCGTAGGTTTTTGAAGCAGAGAAAGTTGTTAAGATGCTTGAAAAAGTGGTAACCGGTAGGTGAGAAGTCTGGAGAGATGGCACAAAGTTTCGTAACCCAATTCGTTCAACTTCTGCAGGGTCGGTTTAGAAACGTGCGGTTGAGCATTGTCGTAGATGAGAATTGGGCTTTTTCTGTTGACTAATACTGAGTGTTGTCGCAATTCTCGATGCATTTCATCCATTTGTTGACAGTACTTCGCCATAATGGTTTCGCATGCATTTAAAAAACTGTAATAGATGAGACGGTCGCAAGCCACAAAACAGTCAGCATGACCTTCGTCTGGTGCATTTCTGGCTTCGAGAAGTGTGTGGGCGTCTAACCACTGAGCTGAGCGTTGTCGGCTGTCGTAAAGAATACACTATTCATCGCAAGCAACAACCCGGTCAAGAAACAGGTCGTCCTTGTTGCGTAAAATCAGGAAAGATGACACTTTATAACAGCGTTTCTTTTGATTGTCGTTCAATCCGTGAGGCACCCATTTATCAAGTGTTTTTGTCCTTCCAATCTCTCTCAAGTGGTTGGAAATCGTCGTATATGTTACGTCTAATTCAGAAGCCAGTTCTCGAACACTTGTGCATCGACTAGCTTTGACTAAGGTTCTTAATTGATCGTTGTCAACATACAATGGCCGACCACTATTCTCGTCATCTTCAAGACTCTTGGTCCGCCACAAAATTTCTTAAAACACTATTGTGCTGTGCGTTCAGTAGTGGTTTCCGGGCCAAATTTTTCGTTGATATCACGATTTGTTCCAGCAGATTTTCGGCTTAGCTATAATTTAAATAAAAAAATATGTGCGAATTAGCTCTTTTGCAATATTGTATTCAATTTCTGAAAAGCATACGTTATTGTTTTAAAATGATTGTAATTTAGCGATTAGATACAGCGAAAACCCCTCTTTAGAATGATCCATAACGTAAAGGTATTATAACGGAAAGTTAATTGAAAATACATCGTTTTAAATCAAAATTAAAAATTCCCCATGAACTTTCTTCTCAACCTAACATTAGTTTCGTATTCAAAAAGAGGTACAACCGCAAGCGGACAGACAGATATACACTAAGAAATTTAATATAGATACAACGATTTATAGTGTACTTTGAAACTTAATTTAAGACAAAAGTATACTATTTTTTTTAGACAGAAGCACAGTTTAGCGTCCTGAAAACAATTGGACGAAAAAAGTTTGTACAGACGATAAAAAAACGGCTATGTCTTTTATTTTTCATTAAGCTTTTAGAGTAATTTAGTAGTAATCTACGGACATTCATGGTCCGAGGTCATACATCTCCTCAGCATAGCTTGACTGTCTCTCTAGACCATACCTATTACAGTCCAGTGCGTTACCCATTACGCTACTAAGTCCTAGACCATTTTGCGTTTATTTTTATCGTTCATGAACATGTAGATTTCTTGTTGACTTTTAAACAATTAATACAGTTAAGTAGCATCTTCACTTTGAAGATCTATTTATTATTTTTAAAACAGTAATCTACGCTAAAGAAACAGTCTTGAGGAGAGATAGGATCTCGAAACACGTATGTCCGTAGATTATTGTTAAAAAAAAATTTTTTTTAATTATTTGTTCACGTCCAAATGAAATATAGGCGATTTTCTAAGTAACAAGATCTTTAAGGTTAAGACCATACTTAACCGTATTATCGTTTTAAAATCTACAAGATATATATATATATATATATATATATATATATATATATATATATATATATATATATATACTAGCAATATATATATATATATATATATATATATATATATATATACTAGCAAGCTACGCGTTGCCCGTTCATAAAATATGCTTAAATATGATATTTTAATTAATTCAGATTTTGTATTTATTATTATAAAACAACTCCTCCATTAATAGTGTACTCAATATATATAGTAATGATTTTAAAAGTTAAAAAAAATCTCGGAGTCCATCAACAGGAACCGAAATCAAAATAGTCAGTGCACTACCCATAGTTGTTATCAAGCACTTGATTCTCCGTCGTTAATACCTGAGCAATCGTCAGATGGATAAAAACATGCTACAGATTAAGCGACTTCAAGCTAAAAATTAATAGGAACGTTTGCTCAGAAATGAGTCGATCTACTATTGCCAAAGTCAACTGTTTGTTTTCAATTTTAACCCCTTAGCAACTATTTTACAGGTTTAAATCAAAATCGAAATTGTTCCAGAAGTCTAAATTGTATAATAAAATTACTAGTTTGTAGACCAAATATTCAGAGAGGAGTTTGGTAGAAAAGTTTCACGCACACGCATCAAGGTCACTTATACACACACACACACACACACACACACACACAGCCAGATACGTCCAATGATGGAATACTGTTGCCACATATGGACAGGAGTTGCTAGAAAAGATTTGTCCTGCCTTGATAGGGTTCAAAATAGACTTCGTGGCCTGGTGGGAGATGTCCTTCTCTCTTCGCTGCAACCTCTATCTCACAGAAGAGATGTTGCGAGTTTGTCTCTGCTTCATCGTTATTTTCATGGAAAGTGTTCGACTGAGCTTCAATCTATGGTCCCCTCATCGCCAAACTTTCACTCGTCTAGCTGTAAACACTATCAATAATCCCCCCACTCTTTATCTGTGCCTAAACCTGAACATAGATTCCATGATCAAAGCTTCTTTCTTAGAACTGCACGCCTGTGGAATTGTCTTCCGTTTTCCTGCTTTCCAGCTGTCTATAATATTGTTGTCTTCAAGACCAACGTGAACAAGTTTCTGATGAGCCGTTCCACTTAAGTTAACAAATTTACCGAACTTCCATTACTATCGATTACTATATTGTCCTTTTGACTGCTATACACTCTTTAACCCTTATCCTTGAGTGGCCAATCGGCCTTGATAAGTGGTGACGCCTATGTAAAAAAATATATATAAATATTGACATACATGTCCGTGTGCTAAATGTTTTCGTCCTAAATTCTAATGCACAATGTAGGAATTATGCATAAAAAGAATAAAGTGTAATATTTAAATGAAACCAATTATCTAAAAACAAACCATAAAAAATAATTAATTATTTAATGAACGCTCGTTTTAAAAAAAAGATATGCAAATTAGTTATTTCGTGAAGCCGCTCGCATATTCATGACTGAGTATATTAAGTAATTCATTTCAGTGTTTTTTTTTAAATAGTAAACGTGGGCTTTTAATATCAATGACAGAACGAGAAAAAAACAACTATGTGTGTGTGTGTGTGTGTGTGTGTGTGTGTGTGTGTGTGTGTGTGTGTGTGTGTGTGTGTACTAGCAGGCCGCCCAGCATTGTCCGGTCGTAAAATACGCTTAAATATGATATTTTTATTGATGCAAATTTCGTATTTATTATTATATTATACTAGCAAGACCCGTTAACCGGCGTTACCCGGTGATAGCACCCCCCTCCCGCGTAAAAAAAATTGAAGTACGGTTGGTGTTGTTGTTGTTGTTGTTGTTGTTGTTGTAATCCAACCACCAACCTCCTCATGGCAAGAACGGCAGTCGGAATGGATACTCCTCACCTACCTATGTTAAGACCGGCTTTCGCAACAGACACCATTTTGTGGGTGTGGGTGTGGTTGGCAAGAAATTAGCCGATAATGTAAGGTATGTAATAATAAACAAACAATATATTTTGTTTGGTGGCCTATTTGGATCATAAATTAATAACAAAACATTCAATAATAGTTATAATAAATTAAAGTACGCACAAGTAGTTTTTTGCTGAGCAAAATCTAACGTAAGTACAACCACAATTTAACATGTACATTTCACTAAAACTTCTGACGATATCGAACCCAAGTAAAAGAAACGATCTCTCCCTCTCTCTCTTTCTCTCTCTCTCTCCCTTCCTCTATCTATCTATCTATCTCATAATGGTCCTCTCGCTCTCTCTCTCTCTCTCTCTCTCACTTTATATCTATATCTATCTATCAATATAGGCACGGTTGTTGTGTAGTTGTATGAATACAAAATAATAACGTTATTATTCCAGCACGGATCAATAAGTGCCAATCATTCTCATTGGTTCGGTAGTTTAATTTAAAACTTTTAAACGAAAACCAAAAGGCTCCGAGTACCGTGTTTTATTATTCCTTTTCTGTTTATTGATGATTAAGTCAGCCACGTTCGTTTAATTAATCTAAGTTTAGATTTATTTTTAAAAAAAAAATAAATATATATATATGCAATTATTGTAGTAAAATGTTTTTATAAAGAAACCAAAAAATGCAAGAGTTTTAAACAAAACTAAGTTCTAGTATTTTATTTAAAAAAAAAAATTAATCATCAATAAACAGAAAAGGAATAATAAAACACGGTACTCGGAGCCTTTTGGTTTTCGTTTAAAAGTTTTAAATGAAACTACCAAACCAATGAGAATGATTGGCACATTGATCCGTGCTGGAATAATAACGTTATTATTTCGAAAGACATAGAAAGAAAGTATTTCGCAATGTGGGCTTTACTCGTTTAAGTTCGCACTGAAAGTTTTCACAAGTAAACAAATGATGAATCTAAGTTAATATTCTGTAATAAGAAAAGTATCTTATATCATTACTGGAAAATGCATTCACAAATAAACCTGAAAGTTAAGTTTTAAATAAAAGTAAGTTCTTATATTTTATTTTAAAAAAGAAAACTCAATCATCAAGAAAAGGAGAGGATTAATAGAACAGGGTAATTATGCAGATAACGAACGTCTGTTTTCAGAACCCAAATAAAACATTGGCTTTTGGTTTTTGTTTTGTCAGGAACCATCGTTTCATTTTGTGTGGTCGCTTTTATGCGAACTGCTCGTGTAGTGGTAAACGATAAACAAATGATGAATATGAGTTAATATTTTGTAATAAGAAAAGCATCCTATATTACAGTAAAAATGTGCTCACAAATAAACCTGCAAGTTAAGAGTTTTAAATAAAAGTAAGTTCTTGTATTTTATTTAAAAAAGAAAACTCAATCATCGAGAAAAAAGAAATGAGTAATAGAACACGGTAATTATTCCGATAACGAACGAATTATGCAGATAATTAACGTCAGTTTTCAGAACCAAAATAAAACACAGGCATTTGTTTCTGTTTCGTCAGGAAGCATCGTTTCATTTTGTGCGGTCGCCGTTATGGCATGGTAACGCGTTAATGGATTTTGTTTCTACAATTAAGCAAACGATAAAGTTACGTGTTATTAAAGGGATAATCTAGTTTATTTTGGGGGTGTAATATTTTCACAAATAAACACAAAAACTTGAGAGTTTTGTAGCGGAATAATTTATTGGATTATATAAACGTAAGAGTATCGTGCACGTACAGAAATGGTGGCGTGTTTTGTAATTGCGAACTGTTCATTTAGTGGTGGAATAATCGAATAGGGGAATTGTAGAATGTATACTTCTCAGCCAATTAGCTTGGCCAGATGTACGGACTGGAGAAATCATTATTTGTGCAGAATAAAGGCGGTAAGAATATGCGTTTTTGTAGGCAATCCGTAGTTAGTTAATGACGGGTAATATCCAGGAAAGGTGGAAAAAGTATAAATGCACACGGTGCGGAATAGGGGCGTAAGAGTGGGAGTTAAAATCTAGCTATTTCCTCTATAGGTTACGACGATGATGCACTTGGCGCTCCTCGAAATAAATGTAGTGTTTAAATATTACGAAATAATGTAAATGCACACTATAGGTAAATAATGTAATGGCTAATCGTGTAAACATAATAAATTTTTATGTGCCATCTGTTGTTGTCAACCTACGCTAGATTCGTCCATAGGGGAAAAATTGCGCCTCTTTTATTATATACAAGATTAAACCCAATATATAATTACGATTTAAAAAGTTTTTAAAAAATGACGCGTGCGAATCGGAACCAAAACGTTTAACTTACGATTTACTTTTTCATTTGACGTTAATGTCTGAATTATGAAGATATGTTTATTACAAGGCTAAAAATTAAAATATGAACCAATAGCTATAACGTTACGCATGGATATTCGTGATGCCGTCGTTCGACCATCACCTGGCAAACTCTATCTTTTTAACTTTCACATTTTTGCACCAATTTTTCCTGGTTAAAGCCCAAATATAAAGTTTCACATGTGTTTGAATACCCTACATATGACGTTTTATGTATGTAGACAAAAATCTGATGGAGGAGTTTTCTAGGCAATTTTTTTTAAACAAATATATATACACATACATAAATATATATAGAAGTGGTTTGTGTTTACTATAACCTTTTTACGCAAATAGTACGCAAGTATAAATCATGTAGAATATCTGCATGTATATAATTACACATAATAGTTAACTAAAGATGATTATCTCATAAGAAAACCGAAAAAAAATAATTAAAATGAACGTTTAAAGATTATGCAAATTAGATAGATCGTTTGCAGATGAATGCAATTCCACGCCCCATATATAACAAAGTTGTATTTTCTTTTTAGATAAATAAAAAAAAAGAGTCAGCGATATCAATACCAATACACAAATTTATAGGGGTATAGATAGATTACAATTACACAATAACCAAGACAACCATATATCATAACATATGTTTTATTATAAAATGTATCTTTTTTGTGTTACAATTGTTTCATAATCATTCGGACAAACTTTCACTGTATCTCGTTAAAAGATATTCCAAAATGGCTAATCTTCAGACACAAAATACATATATAATGCACATATAAAAGCACACACCATTTGTTATTTACAAACAGCAGAAACCCACCACTCCATTCTTCAGTTTCTCTGTTTTCATCGATTTAAGTCGAATTATATATATATATATATATATATATATATATATATATATATATATATATCATAATTTAGGAATTTAAAATTTGTGATTTGAAAAAGTTAAATTTCAAATATAGAATATATATATTGGATTGTTACCAGCTTCCTTGGATTTATTACAATACGCGTTGGATCTTTTTACCTGCCGAATACCAAGAACTTCCATTACAGGATTTAGCATACACTTTCGATTTGAAGTTCAATATCCTTCTTTTTTTTTCTTTTTTTCTTCTTTTTTTTTTTTTTTTTTTTGGCTGCATCAATACCTAATTTCCCTTATTCTATGTAGCTAAAATGATTTAAAAACTTTTAAAACATTTAATTTCATTTTCTATGTTTATTACCTTTAGCAAATCAGGTCCAAATCTTTTATAACATTTACTAATATTTTCCTCCGAGGAGATGTATGAACATCGAAAACTCATGGGTTAAGGAAATATATTTTACTATACTGTATTCTTTGTCTTACATACAATAACATTTCTATATTTGAAATTTAACTTTTTCAAATCACAAATTTTAAATTCCCAAATTGTGATTCATTTGCTCTATCTAGTATATTGACCAATTTTATTTAGATGGGATAGTCTTATATAAAATATCCATTCAATAATATTTTGTAAGACCGATAATCACTGGATTTGCACACCAGTAGATTTATTGTATTTCATTATTCTGAATTATATATATATATATATATATATATATATATATATATATATATATATATACTAGCAGTTCAAACCGGGTTTGCTCGGGCCCTATGTACTGTTCATAACTTTATGTGCATATGTATATCTATATTTAAATGTTTGACATGTCTACGTAACCTACATCTAAAATTTCAAGTGTTTAAACCCAAAATTAGCAGAGGAGTTTGATATGGTTTTTACAGGTCAAATCGTTGAACTTTGACAGACAAATTTCTGGACGGAAACCGATTAAAAAGATTTTCCCAAATCTCAATACCCCTTATGTCAAGTTTGTAGATGAAAATTGATAGAGTAGTTTGGTAGGGAAATGTACACACAGAGACACAGACACACAGATACACAATTTCACTTTTATAGATATATAGATATATATGTGTGTGTGTGTGATTGCGTATATATATATATATATATATATATATATATAGTTGTGCGTAGAGAGAAAGAGGAGGAGGAGGAGGAGGAGGAGAAAGTGATAAAACTATTTTTATCGCTTGAACACAATACACAATTTTATCGCATTCTGCCCAAGCCGCTAAACTGCAGTTATACCTAAATGATATGACACGCCTGTCCCAAGTGTCGCATTAACAAAAATCAAAGTACACCATAGATTGTTATATTTATATTAAATTTCTATTGTATCACAATTGTGAGTTGTCTGTTTGTCTGTCCGTAACACATTTTCGATGCACAGTTAGGGATTAATAGGGATTATTCACCACAATACCGCATTTACTCTGAAAGTTTTGCAAAACCACGCATTCTAAATCAACAAATTATGATTCTTACCGGTTTTTACCGACTAAAATGTTTAGTTTAGAAATAACTAGAATGGAGACCTGGCGTTGCCCGGGATTGAATGAGGATCAACGAATGTTTCACCCTGCCATATTTTATAGTCATCGAAATCGTTTTTTTAATCAAATCGATTGCCTGCTCTTGTTGGGGACCCATCGCGGTGCACAAAGAGAAAGTATGACATTCCGACAGTGACTTAGTCTCCAATAAATTTTAGTCTACATCGCACTGTAGAGAACCTTTATCAATGAATTGAATTAAACTTTAAAATGCTAAAGTCAATCATTATAGTTCAATTGTTTTCTAAACAGAAACATTCATTTTGAACGCGGTCTTGTCATATCAAAGAACCGTGCGTTGATTTTGTATGCCAGGCCTTTCCGCTTCTGCGATAATAAAACTTCTCAAATTAACTTATGATGTTAGGCTGTATAAGATGTTAACTTTGGTTAAAATCGACCTGTTCCTACTTTGATCAGATTACTCGATTGTAACAGAACACTGCAAAGTACTTAACGTTCATTTGTATGAAATTTCATTTAAATCGACTTATCCGTTTCGGGGTCCATAGGGAAGGAACTCACACACATAGATAAAGCTCTCTTTGTGTAAACAAATGGAGCTTAGGCGTTTGGACAATGACCAATAATGTAACAATTAGAAGCGCCGACTGTCGTTTAAGCGTCGAGTTTCAATCCTTGCTTGAGATGTTTACTTGTCTAGCCGTACTGATGAGCTGTGATACAGCGAAACAGTACTGCATGTCGATGACTATATATATATATATATATATATATATATATATATATATATATATATATATATATATATAATTTGAGATATTGAAATGAATTAGATTACAGGTTGATGAATCTAATGGTTTCAAGTCTTATAAAATACTGAAAATTAACTATTCACATAAGACAATCCCAGCCAAATAAAATTGCTCAATATACTATATAGAGCAAATAAAATTAGAGCTTATATGGTCAAATTTCATTTAAAAAGAATCACTTTTCAAAATAAATTTATTGTTGTAACCAAAGAATACAGCGTTTAAATATATGTTAAACATATAATACATATCTATAAAAGTGAACGTGTCTGTGTGTCTGTGTACATTTTCTTTCGTAATAACTCTGTCAATTTTCAGTCTACAGACTCAAAATTTGTTATACAGGGCACTGAGATTTGGGAAAATCGATGTGATCGGTTTTCGGCCAGAAATTTGGCGATTAAGGGGTCAAACTTCAACGATTTGACCTTTGAGAACGCTACCAAACTCTTCCGAGAATTTTGGGTCTAAACACTTGAAATTTTAGATATAGGTTACTTGGACATGGATCTAACTTAATAACTTGATTTGAGCTCAAAACAATAAATTTTAAGGGATCATAATAGGGGTCAAATTTTAAAAAAATTGACCGTCTTTTTTTTTTTTTTTTTGCTCAACATACACCTCCAAAAACCCGGGCAACGCCGGGCTGAAATGCTAGTAATATATAAAAGGCACTATGTCTGTCTGTTTGTCTCCATATTTTCAAACTCTATCTCCACGGAAATTAAAAGTCGCAGAGCGGTACCAGGGGCCTACAATGATTGGATTTTTTATGGTGCGTGATTTTATGGCTCTTTAGCCGGTTAAAATAATTTTTAAGGGGTCAAAATTGAAAAAATCGTTCTACATTTTTGTATACTTAGTTTATTTTTAATCAGTCCATATGCGTGTCAGGTTAGTACAGTGGTAACGTCACCAGCTTTGAATGATACAGTTTTTCTTTCGGTTTCGATTTTAGCTGATGACACCAAATTTCTTTCTTTTTTTTTTTTTAGCTTTTGAAGTCACGACTCTATAATGATATATACGAAACCTGGATAAATTAAAATATCATATTTAAGCGTATTTATGACCGGCTGAACCCCCTCGCTATTATAGAGTTTTAACTCTACGACGCAAAAAAAAAACGTGTAATTCTATTTTTCTAAAAGATATAAAGAAACAAATAAATATTTTTAAAAAATAGTAATATATTGTTATAATTCTAAAAAACAGATTCAAACCATAGAAAATAAAAAAAAAACATTTATTCAAAATTTAATCAAGTATTACACATTTCAGTAAAATATTAAAAGTAATCAAGTTACTTATTTTAAAAACAGGAAGCCCCGTTTCATAAGCGGAACATTTTTATATCAGTTTTAGGTTTTCACCTGACATCAGTACCGGCGGACTTCGATCGACAACGCTTTTGTTCTGCTATTTTTTTATTTTTATTTTTGTTTTATTTTTTTTTTTTTGTAATGTAAAGGCTACATTTTCATTTTAATGCTATAAAATAGTTGAACCAAATTTTTGTATTTAAGAAAAAATAGTCGCGTCTTTCTCTTCTTACAATTTCTCGAATGTTTTGTTTAAAAATTACATATATTTATATACATATGGATTTAAAACTTATCATTTGTTTTCGGCTTACTTTTTTTTTACATAGGCGTCACCACTTATCAAGGCGATAGGTCACTCAAGGATAAGGGTTAAAGAGTGTAGAGTAGTCAAAAGGACAATATAGTAATCGATAGTAATGGAAGTTCGGTAATTTTTTTAACATAAGTGGAACGGCTCATCAGAAACTTGTTTACGTTGGGCTTGAAGACAACCATATTATAGACAGCTGGAAAGCAGGAAAACGGAAGACAATTCCACAGGCGTGCAGTTTTAAGAAAGACTCTTTGATCATGGAATCTATGTTTAGGTTTAGGTACAGATAAAGAGTGGGGAAAATTATTGATAATGTTTTCAGCTAGTCTAGTGTTTCTTGTGAAAGTTTGGCGAGGGGGGATCATAGATTGAAGCTCAGTTGAATACTTTCCATGAAAATAACGATAAAGCAGAGACAAACTCGCAACATCTTTTCTGTGAGATAGAGGTTGCAGCGAAGAGAAAAGGACATCTCCCACCAAGCCACGAAGTCTATTTTGAACCCTATCAGGGCAGGACAAGTGTTTTCTAGCAGCTCCTGCCCATATGTGGCAACAGTATTCCATCCTTGGACGTATCTGGTTCTTATATAGATAGAGAATTGCATCAGCAGTGAGATATCTACTGGATCGATAGAAGGATCCGACCATTTTTCCAGCGGCCTTGGCAACTTCCACAACACCAACTACATGCCATTCCTCACATTGTGATAGCCTTCTGAATCTCTTTTATATAATCAGTTCATACAATGTTTCAAGCAAACTACATCTCATTTTAATCTTTAAATATCTTTAAAACTTTTATTTTCAAAGCATAAATTTTTAATACTGAATAAGCACACACACAAACACGCACACACACACACACATATATGTATATACATACATACATATATATATGTTGAATATGAAAACTAGTGGCTACACATATGCAAATACGTTTCAGTGACCACTCTGCTAGGGAAAATCACATCATCAGGCCAAGAATATCTACCTAGTTTTCATATGCAACATATTCATATTGCCCTGTCTAAACATTGAGCACTCTTTGATAGACACATTGTGTTTTTGTTATTATTTAAATAACTAAACAATACTACAAATAATATCTATATATATATATATATATATATATATATAGATAGATAGATAGATAGATAGACAGATAGATAGATAGATAGATAGATAGATAGATAGATAGATAGATAGATCTGAGAAACAAGCAACTTGAAAAAGATGTTTGAAAGTTAGTGATAATTTCAAGATGGCAACTGAGGGAGATCTGCGAAAACAAGGGAGACTTCGGTAATTTTCTCGAAAGTTTTCAAATATAAAAAAAACATGGCGGATAATAAAATGTATTCATGTGTAGTAGGGACAATGTCGCACTAAAAAATTCCCTTTTATTAAACAAAGGAAGAAAAAAGAAGCCACTAAAAAATAATTCAATCTGCAGAATTGTTGAAGATGATCAGCAAAGAATACTTTTCATCGTCTTGCTGCAGGCAAAATCCTAACAAAAATAACAGACACAAATATTCGACGACGGAGGAAACATGGTTTGATGTGGAGAAAACTATTGAAAAGATCATGGTTGGGAAATATAGCAACGATAACAAAAGTGGACCTTCATGAGACAGCAGGCATCGATAGAAAATTAAAGTAATGTATGATGTTATTTTCAATAAAATATAATGCGATATCTAATTGAACACCCTGGTTAGTATTCCGTTAAAAAAAATCATAAAACGCACACACATACAGTCATCCACATACGGTTTTGCATCGTTTTATCACAACTCATCAGTGCGGCTATACTAGCGCCTTTCCTCAGCCGTCGATTGAACCTACAACCATCCCGGCAGTTGGCAGTTTTAACCACTGGACCATGGATCGGTGCTTGTAAACCTCTCATCAAATGTCCATTAAATAAATTATATATATCAAAAAACTATATATAATTATTGTACATAACTTGATGTATACCACAATAAAAAGCATTGTTTTCCGAAACGATCGTACAGATAATTGATTTTGTTGTTGTTCCTTCTTATGAAACGGATTTTTAATTTAATTAAAATTTGATTTTTAAATTTTAAATTATCAATCACATTACTTAATATTGAATTAGCTCTAGGACATTTAACTATCGAGCTTATTATATATCTAAATTACAACGAGCACTTTCTATTTCCTGTATTTTAATTAAACTAGTAATTTCACTGTTACATTAAAATACACTCAGCTCTTTAGACTATTGTTCTAATCTCCTTTAAATTATATATATATACTAGCAGTTCTCCCCGGCGTTGCTTGGTCCCTATTTACTGTTAATAACTTTATATGCATATGTATATATATATTAAAAAGTTTATACTCATGTATAGGTAACCTACACTTAAAATTGGTAGTGTTCGGACCAAAAATAGGCGAAGCAGTTTGGTAAAGTTTTCAAAGTACACATCGTTGAACTTTGACTCCTTTCCAGTCAAATTTCTGGCCAAAAACCGATTAAAAAGTTTTCCCAAATCTCAATAATCCTTTTGTCAAATCTCAAGTCTGTAGACTAAAAATTGACAGAGTAGTTTGCTAGGGAAATGTACGCACACAGACAATATTACTTTAATACATATAATAGATAGATTAATTTACTATTAATCTCAAACCAAAAATTATTTGTCTACTAATTTACTATTCTCTCAACGCCAAACATTTTACTAATAATTCATTATTAATCTCAAACCCAAAATTATTTGCTATTAATTTACTATTGTTCTTAATTCCACGCTTATTTACAATTAATTCACTTTTAATCTCAAACCAAAAGATATTTGCTATTAATTTACTATTGTTCTCAACTTCAACCTTACTTACGAAAAAAGTCACTATTAATCTCAAACCCAAAATTATTTGACACAAATTTACTATTACTCTTAAATCCAAACTTATTTACTATTAATTCACTATTAATCTCAAACCCAAAATTATTTGCTACTTATTTACTATTGTTCTCAACTCAAAATTTATTTACTAATAATTAACTATTAACCTCAAACCCAAAATCATTTGCTATTAAATTAGTATTACTCTAAACTCCAAACTTATGTATACCCAGACATACACACAGACATTTTCACTTTTATAGATGGATAGATGGATGGATGGATAGGTAGGTAGGTAGATAGATAGATAGATAGATAGATAGATAGACTAATTCACTATTAATCACAAACTCAAAATTATTTGCTATTAATTTACTATTTTTTCAACTCCAAACTTATTTATTATCAATTCACTATTAATCTCAACCCCAAAATTATTTGCTATTAATTTACTATTGTTCTCAAATCCAAACGTATTTACTAATAATTTACTATTATTCTTAAACTCAAAATTATTTGTTATTTATTTACTATTACTCTAAACTTTAAACTTAATTACTCTTAATTCAGTATTAATCTCATACCCGAAATTATTTCCTAATAATTTACTATTATTGTCAACACCAACCTTATTAACTACTTGGTTCGAGCCCTTTGTACTGTTCATAACTTGTCCTATGTGTGAATAATGTAAAATTTCAAATGTTTAGACCAAAAATTATCTGAGTAATTTCGTAGAGGTAATTTTTTTATACTTTGACCCCAATTTTGACCCCTTTACATTTATTGTTTTGGTTTCAAATACGAAATAAATGCTTGACCCATGCCCAAGTTACGTACATTTAAAATTTCAAGTGTTTAAATACAAAATTGATGGAGGAGTCTGATAGAATCTGTAAAGGTCAACTCTTTCAACTTTGACATTTTGGCCGTAAATTATCGCCCCAAAACTGATTAAAATGCGTGCTGCATGTCTGAATACCCTTTATGTAAAAGTTCAAATGTTTAGACCGAAAATTGGCTGAGTAGTTTCCTAGACACCGCAAAGGCCAAATCTTTTGAACTTTGACCCCTTGGCAGCTGAAATTTTCGACTCAAACTGATTAAAAAGCTTGCCCTATATCTGATTACCCTTTATGTAAAATTTCAAATCTTTAGCCAGAAATTGGCTGTGTAATTTGGTAGAGACAGCAGAGGTCAAATTCTTTTTAACTTTGACCCCAATTCTGAACCCTTAACATTTATTGTTTTGGGCTCAAATCAATTTATAAAGTTGGATCCATGTCCAAGTAACCCACATTTTAAATTTCAAGTGTTTAGACCCAAAATTGACGGAAGAGTTTGGTAGAGTTCTCAAATGTCAAATCGTCGAACTTTGACCCCTTAACAGCAAGATTTCTGGCCGAAAATTGATTATAACGATTTTCCCACCGGAAGTGATGTAGGTTTAAATTAAGGCTAAACAATCGAAAAGAGGGGATGACTTTCGAAAATATCGGCGAAAAAAGCGACCTCTCCCTGTAGAAAAGTGCCCAGTTGAGGGTGAAGAAATTAATGTTTTTAGCAATTTTTTCGGTATTTGTCGTCTTAAGGGTTGAACGTAAAAACGGTACAGATCTTGTGAAAATCCGTCGCCTCTATCGAAAGTTTTAGGCAGACATACAAACATACAGACATACATTTATATATTGATAGCTCAAATTTTCGAACCAAACCGATTAAAAAGCTTGTCCTATCTCTGAACACCCTTTATGTAAAATTTCAAATATTTAAACAAGAAATTGTCTGCCCTCTTATAACCCTTTAACATTTATTGTTTTGGGCTCAAATCAAGTTATTAAGTTACATCCATGTTCAAGAAACCTATATCTAAAATTTCAAGTGTTTATACCCCAAATTGGCGGAGGGGTTTGGTAGAGTTCTCAAAGGTCAAATCGTTGAACTTTGACCCCTTAACAGCCAAATTTCTAGCGGATAACAGATTAGAAAGACTTTCCCAAATCTCAGTACCCTGTATATCAAATTTCGAGTCTGTAGACTGAAAATTGACAGAGTTATTGCGTAGGGAAATGTACACGGAAAGATACACACACACACACACACACACATTTTCACTTTTATAGATATACTAGCATTTCAGCCCGGCGTTTCCCGTGTGTTTGGAGGTGTATGCTGAGCAAAAAAAATAATAAAGCGGTCTTATCCCTATTATTACCCCGTAAAATTTGTTTTTGGGGCTTAAATCAAGTTATTAATTTAGATCCATGTCCAAGGAATCTATATCTAAGATTTCAAGTGTTTAGAACCAAAATTGTCGGAGGAGTTTGGTAGAGTTCTTTAAGGGCAAATCGTTGAACTTTAACCCCTTAACAGCGAAATTTCTGGCTCAAAATCGATCAAAAAGTTTTTCCCAAATGTCAGTACCTTGTATATCAAATTTCGAGTCAGTAGACTAAAAATTGACAGATTTATTGCGTAGGGAAATGTGTACAAACAGACACAGACACAGACACGTTCATATATATATATATATATATATATATATATATATATATATATATATATATAAATGTATATATATACAAAAAAAAACGGGCCCCAACTCTAATTAGGCCCCGTTTCTTAGTGTTTTGTCCGAATTAAATGAAACTTTGGTCATAACTAGTTTATTATATTCAAAAATCACATCAAAACACTAAGGTCTTTGGCCTTTTTTCTCCGTTCTACAGCATATGTTCTAGATGGCCTCCATTTAGCTTTTTTATCACCCTATATATATATATATATATATATATATATATATATATATATATATATATATATATAATAGAAGGGGTACTCGGCGTTGGTAGGGTCTGGAAAGGTGAAGGGTAAGGGGAACAAAACAACAGTTCAGCCCGGGTGGAGAGAGATATCAAATAATAATAAAAAAAAATAAAAATAAAAGTAGCGGGGAGAGGGAATCAAAACAACAGTAGGCAGCCCTGGGGTGTTAAATTAATGGATTTTTTTTTTAATATAAAGACATGTTTAGTTGTGTTTGAACTGTAATTGCTTGAAGTATTGCTGTCTGCGAATTTTTGATTAAAGAAAATAATCATTTCATGCCAAACACTTAGTTTAAAGCAAATTTAGTTATAAAACGTCTTATTATTAAAAGTGACTTGAGTGAAATTCAAATGCAATTCTTTTATTTCGACGAAGAAATCATCTTTGCTTTGTTTTCGATTTTGTTTTATAATCAAGTATAAAGTTTAATTAATATTCCAGTTTTATTTTGCAAATTAATAGATATTTTTAAAATACACACACACACACACACACACACACGTACATTTTCCAATCTTATAAATAAACTTCTTTCCAGTAAACGAAAGAAATATTAAAAATTATGTGCGGACTTGAACCTATAGGCCACATCATACAAAAAAAATTAAAAAACACGTAAATTTTCATAAAACTTTTTGCAGTTAATGAAAAAAAAAGAAATTTACGTGTTGAGTTTGAACCTACGGTCCCGCCATGCAAAAAAAAAGAAACAAAAAAAACACAAAAAAAACAAAAAATAACAAACAACTAAAAACACGCGATTACCTTACCCATAAGACTGCAGAAATTCACCCTGAACCAAAGTATCGTAGGGTTGCAACAACAGATGCCACATACAAAACCAATACATCTAGGTTAATAGCCACTATCTGATGTAGCTTCTTAACCCCATTTTAGACACATTCAGTCGTGATAATAAAATGCTACATTGCATCCTACGAGCAACACAATCTCAACATCTTTGGAGGAAAGGGTACCTATTTTTCTCTCTAAACATTTAGCCCTACAACTGCTACCAGTTATCACGGCACGAATTCTAGACGTTTCACAGATTCTGTGATTACAATAATCATAAATGGCCATTACATACATAGACAGAACATTATAAGTGATAAAGACTCCCTCGTCAAACTCCGTGCCTTCTGATTGGCTGAATTCTGAAAATTCTCATATCCCGGAACCCAATTCTTTCTTTTATAAACGAACGGTTACTAAAATTTAAATATGGCGTCAATAAGAGGCATGTTATTTCGGCCGGCGTCAAGTTCATTTAATGCTTAAGTCATTCCTCTGTGTGTGTATGAGTGTGTGTATGTGTGTGCGACGTTCATGGTTGCTTTGTAGTTGACAGACTGCTGTTTCTTATTATTCTATGTGTAAAGGGGTTACTCCTCCCTCACTCGCTCTCTTTGTCTCACTCTCACTGCGCGGATTACCCTCCACTAATGGTTCTTACTATAGTTCGTGCATGTGTGTGTTTGTGTGTTTGGTTCTGCATGCGTCTGGAAAAAAACAACTTTTGTTTTTAAAATAATCGGAATAAAATTATAAATGTAAATAAACAATACAAAATTGAACTTTCTTGAGAAAACTAAATATATATAAACGATTCCTTTAATTATCTTTTCTTATTTGATCTTGTTTAAAAATAATAAATATCAATTGATTTAAAACTACCAGTAATGCTGATCTACAGTTTGCTTTTTTTTACTTTTGAAAAAATATATAGGCATTTAGTAAGTATTTTGACTAAGTGTTTGGTATAAAATAATTATTTTCTTTAATCAAAAATTCACAGACAGTAATACCTCAAGCAATTACAGTGTAAACACAACTTAACATGTTTTTATATTTTACAAAAAAGTTCTTAAATTTGATACCCCCAGACTGCCAACAGTTGTTTTGATCCCCCTCCCCCCGCTACTATCACTTTTTTAACACCGCTCTCCACCCGGGCAACGCTGGGTATCCCCGCTAGCATGCATATATATATATATATATATATATATATATATATATATATATATATATATATATATGGACTCTCCCGTCGATTTCGACGTATGAGGTTCGGACAACCCATATTTCTAAAACTCATTTATGCTTTTGCCTCTGATGACTTTTTAGTCCAGCAAGGGACTTGCAAACAAGGTCACAAATAGAACATGAATGTGGATGTAACGCTGCAGATATGGGTGCGGCTGCTAGTCGTTTTGC
Organism: Euprymna scolopes; assembly: GCF_053919585.1. Lineage (NCBI taxonomy): Eukaryota > Metazoa > Mollusca > Cephalopoda > Sepiida > Sepiolidae > Euprymna > Euprymna scolopes. Next base: position 25,954,425 of record NC_136495.1, on the reverse strand, counting down.
TCTTACTCTGTTTTCTTTCAGTTGCCTTAAGCTTTCAGGTTGAAACCTCTGGAGACCTTCAAAACACCTTGATCTCCACCCTTTTCGGTCATTCACCTCATCTTCAAGACTCCTGTATGGTATGTTCACTGCAGACAAGCCACCGGATGACCGAAATTGAAACTTGACACCAGTGTCCAAATCAACAAATGCATGTTTCAGCATTAGTGAAAAGAAGAGCGCAAAGAGGACTGGCGCCATTACACATCCCTGTTTGGTCCCATTCGTAACATCAAATGGATCAGACATCATACCATCTGAGACAACATTGGCCTTCATCCCCTCGTGAAAGGAAATGATCACGTTCAGCATGTTTTCTGGAATACCAAGCCTTCTTAAAACTTGCCAAAGAGCATCGCGATTCACAGTGTCAAAGGCTTTCGTCAGGTCAACAAACACCATATACAATTCCTGCTTTTTCTCACGGACCTTTTCTGCCACCTGACGTAAGGAAAATATCATGTCAATGGTGCCGCGACCCGACCGAAACCCACACTGGGACTCTAGATACACCTTATCAACGTGACGATTTATGATTTGGTTTAGAATGAGCCTAACCAGAATCTTTCCTGCAATTGAAAGCAGAGATATCCCCCGATGGTTGTCACAGACATTCTTGACTCCCTTATTTTTGTAGAGATGTTTGATGCAGGCATCTTTGTAGTCCTGTGGAACTCGGCCTGCTTTCCATATCTTTACAAAGAGAGCATGGAGCTTTTTTACCAGCACATGCCCATCATGCTTGTACACTTCAGGCGGAATTGGATCCTTTGGGGATGGGGACTTGTCAGAAGCAATTTGTTTGATGGATTCCCATACCTCCTGATAAGCAGGTTCCAATAACAATTCTGGAATATCTGGATTCTGAGGAATAGAGGGCACGACATCGCTGTCAATGACAGATGAGGTGTTTAAAACAGTTTCAAAGTGCTCCTTCCAACGATTGAGAATATCTGATTTATCAGTCAGCAATGCTTCTCCATCGACTGTGCTTAATGGGGAAGCACCACTTTTCTGATGACCAAATACCTCTTTCAGACCATCATAGAAGGCTTTCGTGTTCTTGCTGTCAGCAGCTCCTTGCAGTGCAATTGTCTTATTGTACCACCATTGTTCTTTCACAGCTCGGAGAGCTCGTTGTACCTCACCTTTACACTTTTTGTAGGCTGTGTGCTTCACTGTTGGGTTTTTGTCCTCAATCCAACATTTGTGAGATGAGTGCATTTGGTTCATCAGTGCTTTAACTTCATCGTCACTTTCGTCAAACCAATCCTAGTGTTTTCTTTTCGGTATTCCAAGGACTTCTACTGCTACAGCTTGAGTTGCTTCTCGCAATGCTTTCCAAGAAGATTCAACATCATCAGTTACATCAACACCCTCAAGGTTTTCATCAAGCTTATTGGAGAGCTCAGTTCTCTTTTCCCTGGATTTAAGAGGCCACACATCAATGCGTTTGGGGATTGTTGATCTTGTAACTCTGTGCCTTCGCACATGCAACGACAGTTTACTTCTGAGAAGAGCGTCATCCGAAAGATAGCAAGAAGTGTGGAAAGAGCGAGTGATTTTGAAGTCACTCATGTTCTTCCGCTTTGTTATGACGAAGTCAATAAGATGCTAGTCCTTTGAACGAGGATGCATCCATGTCGTCTTCCGATGCACAGGTTGTTGAAATATGGTATTGGTAATACAGAGGTCAAACTCCCTACAGATTGTAAGAAGTCGTAAACCATTTGCATTTACTTTGCCTATGTCATGCTTACCAAGTACACCGGTCCACAACGGATGGTCACTACCAACACGAGCATTGAAATCGCCAGCAAGAACGAGTTTATCATGGTGTCGAACTCTGGAGAGGACATCACGGAGGGTATCGTAGAAGTCATCCTTCTCTTGATCTGAACTGGCTAACGTTGGGGTGTAACAACTAACTAGCGTCACCCTGGTGTTTCCTTCTAAATCTAGGGAAAGAGTTGCCACACGATCAGATAAGACGATAAGGACTTT
>NC_136495.1:25904882-25947382 GCF_053919585.1 Euprymna scolopes | reverse complement strand
GATCAGTAACCAGACCTTCGCTGCATGGGTGTGAAGGAGATGGAACTGTAGGGAGAGATATTGCCACTGGTCATTGCCAACGAGAAGTCAGTGGCAAACGACAGTTGCGATAACGCAAATTCATTTGCAAAGTGTATCAAAAGAGGTGAAGAATACTGATAATCTGGGGAGATTGTTGTCACCTAGACTCCAGGGAACACCGCCGGTTATCAGTAAGCAATCTCTGATTATGATCTATAAAGATTTTGTGCAATGTTATATATACATATATATATATATATATATATATATATATATATATATATATATATATATATATATAACACGTGTTTCACGGTTCTACCGCTCGTCTATGTAGCTTGACTGACGAGCGGTAGAACCGTGAAACACGTGTTTGCAGATTACTGTTTTATGAGTAAAATAATAAATAAATACATAATATTTATTTGTTTACGTCCAAAAAATATGGGCGATCTTTTAAAAAAATATATTTTCTAAGATCTACAAGGTTGGAGATGGTAACAATTGTATGATCGTTAAAAATCCACAAAAATCGATATTTCTACATTACCAATTTAATTGAAATTTTCAGAGAGTCTATCTTTAGAGTCGAGGAATGTTTTTATGTTATTAAAATAAATTAATATTGCAAATTAGAAATTAAATAAACAGTAAATATTTTTCGTAAGTCGATTCTGCGTGACTTTTCGGTTTTTACTTCCAGTAGTTATTTCAATTCATGCATCACGATTTGACGACTTGAATCGATAAGTAAAAAAAACATCCCCTATTTTTAAAATTAAAATTCATTTGTTTATCTTCCCAATTTTTTTATTTATAAAAAATTTCTGGCCAGAAGGTGCGTTTTTGAGTTGAGACATAAAAGTCGAAGAACCTTACCAAAACCATCTTTGTCATAAAAATCATTTTATAACAAAATTGGCAGCACACGGTTTTTGTGGGTTTTTTAAAACAGTTGTTTCTATATAAGAAAATATGAACTTTTTATTATTAAAACTATAAATTCTTAGGTACATGTATTTTCTTCGAAAAAAAATCACGGTACATATGCATTTTGTAGGTACGGGCAAAAATGGGCGGGCAAAAATAGGTGGACCTATTTTTGAAAGCCGATTTATCATAATTTTTTTTTTGGGGGGGGGGTCCGACTACTTTTTGATTGTATTTGCAGGATTAGAGACTAACGTTAATTTCCAAAAGGAAAAAAAATATTTGTACACGTGAAAAAAAAAACGTTATGAAAAATGTTTTCATTGGAGATAACTAATTCAGCTAAATTTTGAAGTTAAATAAATTCATTGTAAAAATCCTTTAAAAGATAAATATTAGTTTTTTTAGTCTATTTTAAAGATAATTAGTAAAGTAAAGTCCTACGATATTGAATTAAATAATAAAAACCACCTTGTTTGTGCAAAACAAAACTTAATTAGCCCTCAAAAAGCAAGTAATTTATCGTTCGCCAAAAACGCAACAAACTAAAAAAAAATATAAACACGCTTATAAGGAGGCCCAAAATTTCAGCCAATCGAAACGCTGTTTCAAAATGGAGTCATAATAGTAAAAGGAGGTAGGGGTGCCAGATTTCTTTTTTACCCAGACGTGCATCCATACATTCCTATTCTGAACGTTTGTATCAATTTTTATCATTTTTTAATTTAATTATTCTTTATGTTCCTGTTTTTAAGTTAATTATTTTTTGATTATTGTTCGAGATTATATAACAATTATGTTACGCCGAAAGTTTCACATTATTGCGAGCAAGGAAATTATCAAAATCTTGCATATAAAATTTATGCGAAATCTGTAATTTAAAAAATGGTAGAAATATTTTTGCTATTATAATTTTTTGTGTAAAAATATTAAATAAACAATGCTTAATTCAATGGTAATATCGGTAGTTCGATTAATTCATTTTTCTTCGAGTTATATCGAATTCCTTAATACAGACTTTAGGGGCTTTTTGTAATGTTCCTGTAAAAATTATTATTTTTTTTATTGTTACAAATTACGATGCTTTATTTATATAAAAAGCAAAAATAAATTCTTGCGTTTTTTATTTACTACTGAAAATTAGAACTTTAGTAAAGGTATTTTTGTTTAAACAAAATAATACATTTCCACTCAGATTTAAATAACAAATAATTAGTTCATTATATTCTGCGATAATTATTTAATAATTACTGAAAATTTCATTAAAATCGGTTAATTTCCTGATTTTTGGTGAATTTTTAAATAAAGGGAGGGGTCAAAATGTTTATACATTTTGGGCATCGCCATTCATTTTGCCCGTACCTAGCATTTTGGTAACGTGTTGAAATAATACATTTTTATTTTATTTTTTTTTCAGCTATTCTTACCATGGAGAGGGGAGGATCTTTTGTAACTATTATGTGCTTTCAACTAACAATTTATTATTAAAAAAAAAAATATTGGGAAAATTTAATTAAACTTGAAAGAAAAACAATGCGGACGGCGCGTTCAACATTGTAGCCGGAGCCTATTTGGACATAAGGTCCGATTAAGATTCCATTGTTTTGTTTTTGCTTTTTTACCGTAAATTGTTAGGTTGATGTTTGTTTTTATTTTGTTTTTGTTTTGTTTTTTTAGAAAACTTTTTTTTTTAAATTGACTGTTTTTGTTTTTTTTTTTGTTTTTGTTTTTTTTGCAGAAGTTGTTTTATATGAGAACATATGAATGCTTTTTCTTTATTAACGAAATTGTTAGGTGAAATACAGAAAGGTTTCGGCAGATTTGCTGTTTAGTTATACAAATATCCTCAAACCAGGTAATCACTAAAAGGGACTCTTAGCGGTCGACACCGGTATCGAGCAGAAGGTTTTTTTTACATGTTTCACAAACTTTAAATGGCTAAAATTAATCACATAATTATTGAAAATGTGTTCATGTTATCAAAATCTAATTTAAATTAACCACGTTATTTAACAAATTTAAAAAATAATGCAAGATGAAGTTTTAAAATGATTAAATATGTTTTATTTTATAATTTGATATTAAAAATATTGAAGAATAAAAATAAAACTTTGGGTACTTATGTATTTTTTGTTACTGTGCTAAAATGATAATAATAATGTTATTATTTTGAAAGCCATTCTTAACATGGGGAGGATGTTTTGTAACAATTCTGTGCTTACACCTTACAGTTAAAAAAAGATATCTTGAAACTTTAATTTAACCTGAAAAAACTATTTAAAAATAGCGTGGTATCAAAAAGGCATAAGCACCAAATTTTGGTTTAATTTTACAGTAGATATTCTCCTCGGATATATACGATGGCAGATGCTATTGCTACCGTACTATTTTTATAGTTTTTTGTTTTTTTTTCAGTTCAAATTCCAGTTTCACGATATTTTTTTTTAATTGTAAGGTGAAAGCACAGAATAGTTATAAAACATCCTCAGCTCCTCATTAAGAATGGTTTTCAAAATAATAACGTTATTATTTCAGCACGACACCAAAAATACATAAGTACCCAAAATTTCATTTTTATTGGGCAATGTTTTTAATTTTAAATAAAATAAAACATTTACTCATTTTAAAACTTTATCTTTCATTATATTTTTTGATTTGTAAAACATATGGTTAATTTAAATTAAATGTTAATCACATGATCACATTTTCAATAATTATTTGCTTATATTTTACCAATTTAAAGTTTGTAAAACATGTAAACAAACTTTTGCTCGATACCGGTGTCGACCTTCAAGAATCCCTTTTAGTGATTACCTGGTTTGCGGTTATTTGTATAACTAAACGGCAAATCTGACAAAGTTTCTACCAAGAAAACCGTTATTTTTTCAGCCATTCTTACCATGGGGAGGGGATGGTGTTTTGTAACTATTCTGTGCTTTCAACAAATAATTTATTAAAAAAACAAAAGATAAATTTTCACATTAGGTCCACTTCCACAATTTTTAACATGGGTAGGTTGGGGGTGTTTTTTCCGAAAGCCGTTCTTAACATAGGGAGAATAGTGGTACTTCTTCCAAAAGCCTTTTTTAACATGGGGAGGTTAGGGGGGTTTATTCCAAAAGCCGTTCTTAATATGGGGAGGTTGGGGTGTTTATTCATGGCCGCCAGTGAAATATAGTACAGGTCTTTATATCGCGAAAACTACTTGCCTCTGCAAATTTTAAATGAGATTTCTTATTCAGCATAGTCGAAAACCTTTATAAGTGTCATTATAAAGAAAATTGTGGAGGTGGACCTAATGTAAAAAAATACAAAAAAAAATAAAAAGATATCATGAAATTTAAATTTAACTTGGGAAAACTATTTTTAAATAGCGCGGTACCAAAAACAAAAATAGACAGAAAAATGTACTTGCACAAAGATTTGAAAAAGTTGTCACCAAAAATAAATATATAACAAGTAAATGTTTTCAAAGGCAAGATAATTACTTTTCTACCTAACTGGATAATTTTTAGTATTTTTATTGGGTCTGTATTACTGTACACATAAATTCGAAAAAGTTGTCGAACAACAAATGTATAGCAAATATTATCAAAGGCAGATAAGTTACTTTTCTACCAAACTGGATAATTTTTTAGTGTTTTTATTTAATGTAAAATGTTTATTCGGCTCGAAAAACACAGTGTTTACCGCTATATTTGAATATTATAAATGGCGACAGACGGTGTGTTAAACACATTAAGTTTGGGAAAATGAGATAAAACTAAAAAAAACTATAAAACTTACTGTTAAATAACCACCGAATATATGTCAGCCTATGTCACGGTAACATATATTGAGTGAGTTCCTAACAGTATTTTGTATAGTTTTTAGTTTTAACTCATTTTCCCAAACTTAACGTGTTCAACACAATCTGCCGCTATTTGTATTTTTCAAATATACCGATAAACACTGCATGTTTTCGAACCGATTAAACATTTTACATTAAATAAAAACACTAAAATCTTATCCAGATAGGTAGAAAATTAACTTATCTTGCCTTTGATAACACTTATTTGTTATATATTTATTTTTCAACAACTTTTTCGTATCTGTGTTTAGTAATACAAACCCTTTTTTATTTAATGTAACGTTTAGTCGGTTCGAAAAACAGTGTTTATCGGTGTATTTAAAAAGTACAAATGGTGGCGGACACTGATGATTACGTTAAGTTTGGGAAAATGAGTTAAAACTAAAAAACTATACAAAATTCTGTCAGAAACCCACCGAATATGTAAGCCTATGTCACGGTAACATATATTCGATGAGTTTCTGACACTGTTTTGTATAGTTTTTAACTTATTTTATCAAACTTAACATATTCAACAGAGTCCGCGATCATTTGTCTTTTTCAAATACATCGATAAACACTATGTGTTTTTGGAGCCAATTAAACATTTTACATTAAATAAAAACACTAAAAAAAATCATTCAACTAGGTAGAAACGTAACTTAACTTACCTTTGGTTTCTTTTATTTGTTTTTGGACAACTTTTTTGAATTTGTGTATAATAACGCCCCCCCCTTGCCCAAATACTAATTAAAAACTCACATTTTTTAATGCAAAAAAAAAAAAAAAACTCGATTTAGCATTTCAAAATTTTAGCAACGTTCGGCTTAATCCACTGATTGTTGGTCGAGCCAGCTTAATCCACTGATTGTTAAGGGAAACTACCGAGGATACGGATCAAATTCTACAAGAGTACAATTTTTTTTAATTTTCATTTTCGCCTTTTTTTTTTTTACTTTTTGGAGTGGATAGCTGTACTAAGAATATAAGAAACATGCATTTTCTCTTTTTATTAAATTTTTTCATTAAGCCAAATTGAGCCACGGCAGCGCGTGGTAGGGTACAGCCAGTATATATATATATATATATATATATATATATATATATATATATATATATATATATATATATATATCCTGCTGCCTGTTTACAAACAATCAGCTGTTAAGCGTTGGGCTGATGTAGACATTTGATGAATCATTTACCAGTACTGACCGATAGTCCAGTGGTTAGAGCTGCCGACTGTCAACGCTCTGGTTGTAGGTTTAATCCACAGCTGCTTAAAGGCGCTAGTCTAGCCGCACTGATTAGTTGTGATACAACGAAGCATTACTGTATGTGGATGGCTGACTACTTCATTTAATCACATAAATTAATATACGAAAGTATAAATTTATGCGTAAACTTTAAGTATTTAATTCAACAGTGCTCAATATGCAGGTAGAGCTAGGTAGTCAGTTATAAAATAAATAAAAATTGCCATATATATTCTATAACTGACTGACTGACTGACTGACTGACTATATATATATATATATATATATATATATATATATATATATATATATATATATATATTTAAAAGAGTGTAGCCATCAACAATTGTGGGTTTTTCAGACTTATTATTTTTTATTTTAAAATATTTTATAACGTGTTTCAAGCCTTGTTCAGCTCTCTTTGGATATTTTTAGATTAAGGTTTTTTTTTTTAAATGAAAGTTTGAAATGTCATTTTGGAAAACATTTTAACTCTAACAACACTAATTGCGTTTTTCAGAGAAATCCCTGTCTCAGACCTTTTGCCACCAATAATCGATGTGTTGCTCTAGAGTTCAATCAGAGTTAAGTCCATTTAGTGGGCGAGGGGGCTTTTGGTCAATTTGGTGAAGATCTTTATGTTTTTTTTCTTTCTTTTTTTATGTGTGTGTATGTCTGTGTCAGTGTGTGCCTGTGTGTTAAGGCGTGAGTTTTCTTTTGTGTGTGTGTGGGGGGGTGCGTGAATGTGTGTGGATCAGATTTATATTCCCAATCCAAATACACATACATACATGTACTCAGTCACCCAAATATAAGTACATGCACACACACAAACAAAATGGCAGATAGATAACAGATGATAGGAGCACACATACATATACACACCTACATCTATTTTCTATTTTGTTTGTGTGTGTGTGCGTGTACTTATGTTTGGGTGACTTAGTACATGTATGTATGTGCGTTTGGATCGGGGGAAAAAAATCTTGACCCACACACATTCACGCACACACACACAAAAGACAACTCTTGCCTTAACACACAGGAACACACTGACACAGACATACACACACACCAAATAAGAAAGAAAATCATAATAAAAACATAAAAATCTTCACCAAATAGACCAAAAGCCCACTAAATGGACTTAACTCTGATTGAACTCTAGAGCAACATACCGACTATTAGTGACAAAAATCTGAGATTGCCATTTCTCTGAAAAACACAATCAGTGTTGTCAGAGTTAAAATGTTTTCCAAAATGACATTTCAAACTTTCACTCGACCCCTTAACTTTTATTGTTTTGGGCCCAAATCAAATTAAAATGTTTGACCCATGTCCAAGTAATGTACATCTAAAATTTCAAGTGTTTAGACCGAAAATTGGCGAAGGAGTATGGTAGAATCTGCAAAGGTCAACTCTGTCACCCTCGTCCTCTTGCCAGCTAAAAGGTTCGCCTAAAAACTTGCTGCATGTCTGAATACCCTTTATGCAAAATTTCAGATGTGTAGACCCAAAATTGGCTTAATAGTTGTCTAGAGACCGCAAAGGTAAGATCTTTTAAACTTTGAACCCTTGGAAGCCAAATTTTCATTTAAAAAAAAACGATTAAAAAGCTTGCCGTATGTCTGAATACACTTTATGTAAAATTTCAAATGTTTAGACCAAAAATTTGCTGAGTAATTTTGTAGAGACCGCAGAGGTAAAAAAATTTTTAACTTTGACCTCAATTATGACCCCTTATCATTTGTTGTTTTGGACTCAAATCAAATTATAAAAGTAGATCCCTCTCCAAGTAACCTATATCTAAAATTTCAAATGTTTAGGCCTAAAATTGGCGGAGGAGTTTGGTAGTGTATTCAAAGGTCAAATCGTTGAATTTTGACCTCTTAACAGCCAAATTTCTGGCTGAACCTCAATTAAAAAGATTTTCCCAAATCTCAATATCCTTTATGTCAAATTTCGAGTCTGTTGACCGAAAATTGACAGATTTATTTGGTAGGGAAATGTACACAAACAGACACACACACAGAAATTTAACTTATATAGATATATAGATGAGTGAAATTGTCTGTCTGTGCGTCTACTCTGTCTATTTTCAGTCTACAGACTCGAGATTTGACATAATGTGGATTGAGATTTTGGAGAGAAAAAATTTAATCGGTTTTTGGCACGAAATTTGGCTGTCAAGGAGTCAAAGTTCAACGATTTCACATTTGAAAACTCTACAAAACTCCTCCACCAATTTTGGGTCTAAATACTTGAAATTTTAGATGTAGGTTACTTAGATATGGATCAAACTTTTAATTTGATTTGAGTCTAAAACAATAAATATTAAGGGGTCAAAACTGGGGTCAAAGTTTTAAAAAAATTACCTCTGTTGTCTCAACCAAATTAGCCAATTTTTGGTCTAAACATTTGAAATTTAACATAAAGTGTATCTAGACATGGGCAAGTTTTTAATAGGTTTTTGCCCGAAAATTTGGCTTCCAAGGGGTCAAAGTTTTTTAAAAAAACTTGACCTTTGCGGTCTCTAGCAAACTATTCAGCCAATGTTGAAATTCACGAATTGTATTCAGACAGGCAGCAAGCTTTTAAATTAGTTTTGGGGAGAAAGTTTGGCTGCCAAGACGTCAAAGTTGAAAGAGTTCACCTTTGCAGACTCTACCAAATTCCTCCGCAAATTTTGTGTCTAAACACTTGATATTTTAAATGTAGGTTAACTTGGACAAATTTTTTAGATTGTATATACATATGTACATAAAAGTTATGAACAGTACATAGGGCCGCCTCAGCAAAGCCGGTTTGAGCTGCTAGTATGTATATATATATATATATATATATATATATATATATATATATATATATATATATATATATATATACACACATTGTCGCGAAGATTAACTCTCCACCTCTCTGACTCTAGCTCCATATCACAACATTTGAAGGGGAATGGCTGCCACCGTTTGGTATTTCGAAGAATTATGGTAGAAAATACAAGAGTATTGCAGAGTGAGAGAAATGTAAATAGGCTAAGAATACTCGAAGCATTGTACATTAAAACAAAGAAGCCTCAAATAATATTAATTATGAGTGCAGCCGGAACGTTTTGAAATGTTTGGGATAAATTTTTTAATATGTATATATATGTTTGTATATAAAAATGTGTTTAATATGTCAAAAAAAAAACTCCGCCCACCTAACTTGTAACAAGCTACCACGTGACTAGGAAAAAATGTATATATACGTAAATTAAAAAACAATTTATTTCTACAAGATGCCTGAGCATAATAGAAGTACTTCTGTCGAAAGCGCTCGCGATTATGGATCCAACATACACAATTTCGAGAAGAACACAAAAAGGACTATTCAGAGATTGGAGAAGATAGAAAGGAAAATTGTAAAACAGAATAACTCCGTGCTATTCAATAATATTTGTCTAAATGAGAAAATGCTGCCTAAATATACACAATATATATATATATATATATATATATATATATATATATATATATAGAGAGAGAGAGAGAGAGAGAGAGAGAGAGAGAGAGAATCCGATAAACTGGAGAAGTGTCACGTTATCAATAATGCCAGAATATTTCTGATTTTTTTTTGTTACAAAATAATATCTACAATATAAAAACAAAAACTAATAAAACTAAATAATGTCATTAAGAGGCTTCCATATTTTTCTTTTAGCAGCCGTGTTTATTTACATATTCACACAGATTTATATATATATATATATATATATACATATATATATACATATATATATACATATATATATATATACATATACATATACATACATATATATATATATATATATATATATATATATATATATATATATATATATATATATATATATATATATATATATATATATATATATATATATATATATATATATATATATATATATATATATATATATATATATATATATATATATATATATATATATATATATATATATATATATATATATATAATTCCCACTTTTTGGATAATTATAAAATTTTTAGTAAAAAAAATGAGTATAGTTTTATATATTTATTGTCTTATTTTTATTTAATACTATATTTGAAATAGCTTATAAAATGTAAAAATGTACATTTATCTTCATTTTGATTTTCTAAGGCAATTTTTGACTGTTTTTTTTTTGTTTGTTTGTTTTTAGTCGTGATAACACTTTTTATTATAAATTTTATGTAATTATACATTTTTTACTATTAGAAAGTAATATTAGGCTTCTATCTTTAAAAACAATCCAAATTTAAACGAAAAATTATAAGGCGTTTTAAAAACATAAGATTATAGCAAAATTGAAATTTGTTTTATGACATGTGTTTTTTATTTCATTTTGTTCTTCGAAACTTCTATTTTAATTATATTAAACGGATGTTTCTATTTTTTTTTTTTTTTTACTTCAGTAAGTTTTAAGAGATCAAGGGGCTCCCTCCTGGAGTTAACACTTGATTCCGTTATGATTTAAATTTATATCCGGGGGCTCTTTTAAGAATAGATACTGTTCCCTTTATGGCTGCTATCTGTATTTAATTACAGCTTGGTTTTCCAGTGATTGCTTCTAAGTATTTCTGAAGATTCTTTTTTATTACGTCAGTTGCTCCTGTCACAACGAATATAATGTTTATTTCTTTCAGAGAAGAACTTATATGTATAATAATTGTAGATTATCAACATTTACTAAATAACTCCTCCGAGCAAAGATGAGAATTTATTTTAAGCAATTACACGTGATCACTCTATAGAATTTAAAGAAAATCACAAAAACTACTCCATTATTTACAAACTTAGAGTGGGGATCTGTTTCGGGGCAGATAAAAAGTTGTCGAGAGGTTAGCCCTGAAACAGAGCTTATTCTTTTCTGGTGAAATAACATTATCTGGAAAGCTAAAGTGTTTTATTTCATTTTAATTAAAAACAACCTACAACTAATATAGGAAAGAAATCACTACAATAAGAACGTAACAAATCGACCCATATTTCTATCTTTAATATCCGATACTACCTGGGAGCTGTAGAGATCTACTTCACATTTGAAAACAATCGTTAAAATAAAATCCATGAACAGACAAATCATCAAGCATTTTGTTTCTTCTTTTCGATTTTAAATTCATATTGTTGGATTTTTTTAGCTTTTTATTATCATATACTAGCAGTTCAGTCCGGCTTTGCTTGGGCCCTATGTACTGTTCATAGCTTGATATTCATATGTACATATATATTACAAAGTTTGACTCATGTCCAGGTAACTAGATCTAAAATTTCAAGCGTTTGGACCCAAAATTAGTGGAGGAGTTTCATAGAATCTTCAAGAGTCAACTCTTTCAACTTTGACCTCTTGGCAGCCAAACTTTTGCCCAAAACTGATTAAAAAGCTTGCTGCATGTCTGAATACTCTTTATGTAAAATTTCAAATGTTTAGCCCAAAAATTGGCTGAATAGTTTGCTAGAGATTGCAAAGGTTAAATCTTTTGAACTTTGACCCCTTCGTAGCCAAATTGTCTGCAAAATAGCAATTAAAAAGTTTGCACTTTTTCTGGAAATACTTTAAGCAAAATTTCAAATGTTTAGACCAAAAATTGGCTCGTAATGTGGTAAACACCATAGAGGGCAATATTTTTAAATGTTACCCCCAATTTTGACATTTATTATTTTAAGCTCTAATAAAATTAAAAAGTTTGATCCATGTCCAAGTAATATGCATCTAAAATTGTCGGAGGAGTTGGGTAGAGTTCTCCAAAGTCAAATCGTTGAACTTTAGCAAAATTTCTGACCGAAAACCGATCACATAGACTTTCCCAAATCTCAGTACCCTGTATATAAAATTTCGAGCCTGTAGACTTTAAATTTACAGAGTTATTGCGTAGGGAAATGTACACACACAGACAGACACACAGACAGACAGATTCACAGACACGTTCACTTTTATAGATATACAGACTAGCAGCTCCGCCCGGCTTTGCATGGGCCCTATGTACTGTGAATAGCGTTATGTGCATATGTATATATTAAAAAGTGTGAATATGTACGGTAATGCCTTTCTATATAATACATTTTATTTGTTAATGTTTTCCTTTTTTTTTTTTTCACCACACCTCATTTTCGACGAGAATAATGATTGACCCCTTTCCAATCGTTACCTGACGATTTCTTTGGTTGTCTGCTTTCCTTATGTTAATCTATTATTCGGTCGAACGGCTACATAGCTTAGAAACTTCATTCAAACATGGTGTACCAGACCACTAACTTCAACACGGTTCGTTCGTATCACTCAAACACTGAAACAAGCTATGGAATACTACTGCTTCGCTAATTAGCATTGCACACATTTTTACAGATTTTTGTCTAATCGCTGAACGATTCACTCACAAACTTCGATACCAACGGTCACGCGTCGACAACAACAAAAACATACAAAATATGCGTTCTTGCCAAGATTGTGACATCAAACATTTTTCTCGCGTTACATCCATCTGTTCGGATTTCAACACAGTCGTCGATTAGCCGGATCTCGCATTTATTACTAAAACAAATGGCATAATACTGTGCATTTTTAATAATAAATACTTACATTTCGTTACATGTAACTCACATAGACGTACAAAATGAACTCATCTAAACAAACATAATCAATAACGATGTATACACGTGTTTTGCGTTTGTTTATTAAAAGTTTTGTTACAGAACAAAAACTATATATTGTCGATTATGTTGCTATTGCAGTGGATACTGCAGTATATACAAAAACACACAAAATATTTTTTAATATTGGTAGGAGTAAAGTGTACTATCTGTTCTTACAATAAACTTGATCTTAAAAAAGCGCACCCTACATTATAAAATAAACTTTTTTATAAATCCTTCTGGACTGAGGTTATTAACATGTTTTTATCGATCCAGAGTGACTCTTTCTTGGGACGGCAAAAGATTTTGTCATATATATATATTTTTTATGCATTCTTTCATGCATCAAAATTAAATATAAATTGCTTAATCATAAAAAAATAAACTCATTTAAAATTTAAAAAAAAAAAATACAAACACGATGTTTGCGTTTGTTTTTTATCTGTTTTCTTACAGAACAAAAACGCAAATGAGAACATCTATAGAAAAGAAAATCATATTCATTAAACATAGAGAATGAACTAATTTTCTAAGGGAATCTTATTTATTAGTAGAGCTATGACAACAGCATATTCATTTTCTTGTTTTGATTCTCAGGTATATATCCATTGATATCTTATACATGTTTATTTTATGTAGAGTGATGTGATCCTCGGTTGATTAATTTTGTCTGTGTCGGATATATATAATCGAGAGTAAAACAATGAAAAGAATATGCTGTTGCATTTTTTATTAGACGCCATCTTGGTGTTCGTTTATTAATGTGTTTAACACTAAATATAATTATTCCTGTATACATTTACATTTAATATAAATCGCATAATTGTAGAGATTGAACTCTTATAAAAGCAATAATTTGAGAAGATAGACACACGATGTCTGCGTTTGTTGATTAATAACTGTTGTAAAAGAAAGAAAACATAGCCTATGAATTAAAAAGTCAAACGTTCTTCTTAAATGCCGTAAAGAAAAGTATATAAAATAACCGTAGGGAATTAATTAATTTTAAATAGAGATTTTAATTCATAGATAATACCTCGGCGTTCGTTTCTTAAAATGTTCTCTTTAAAAACATAGCAAGGAAACAGCGCACTCTTTATAGTAGTTCCTCCATATTTCTTCGAATAAATCTATCAAAGTTAATTATTCACATAACACTACCAGTTACCGCCTAAAAACAGCAATAATCAGCTTGAAACAGCAGTGCCTGCCACTGTTCGCCACTGCGAGCTACCGCCTACCACTGACCGCCATTGCCTAATAGTGACAGTAATTACGTGAAAACCGCTGTCAATCACTGTCATGACCGCCAGCGTCTACAGTGCCCGCCACTGGACGATAGTACCATACAATTAATGACAGTGCACGGATATTGAAGGCAGGCTATTCCATTTCAAAACAATCAAATGAGGCTTGACACTGGTCATGGTCGATAGTAACCGACAATGACCAAACACAAGTAATTGCCTAAAAACGCCAAATACCGCCAGTGTTCGCCATGGAAAATAGACATTTCAGAGCAGTCCAATGAAGGCCGATCCTGCTCATGGCCGACAGTGAACGCCGGGAATAGACAATGACAGTTGGAAAAGCAGTCAGTGTCCACCAGTAAACACAAATAAATACAAGCAACTTCCTCCAAACAACGCTAATTGTAAGTGACTATCACTGTCCGTTAAAAACAGCCAGTGGATGGCAGTGCCCAACAATACACAAAAGTTAAAAACATACGATTTTAGTTCGCAGCAATCAAATGGAGCCCGGCACTGATCATGGCCATCATTGATTGCCTGTTGCAAAAACAGCCAGTGCCTACCAGTACTCGAAAGTATCATCCAGTAATCTCCCCAAAGTAACGCTACTCGCTAGTAACAGGCAGTGCTGACAATGGCAGTCAGAGGTTTCCTTTAGTTGCTACTGCCAAACAATGCCCGACTGTGTAGAGACAGATGATTTTATTTAGGCCACGGACGCCAGTGCCCGTTATTTTCCGGGCTGACAACCGTGGTTTAATTTGTTTTCATGGGCAGCGAGGAGGGGGGTCATCGAATCTGTCTTGACTTTGTGTGTAAAAACTCCAGCAGGAAACGCCAGTACATGGATCTTGCTAGTTTTCCATAGAATGGCTACGCATCACAGTTTAGTAAAATATTAGACTATCTGACACTTTTTTTTCTATCAGATTTATTTCACCAAGTCGCGTTTCCTATGTTTAATAACAAATAATGGATACATACGTGTTATTATAATGAAGCGGTGCGCTCTTATTGTAACAGAGCGCATAAGGGCGCAGGTGAGAAAATGAGCAGCAGCCCATGATAGCTAACTAGCGAAAATACTAGGAACAGCTATCTTAGCACATATGCAAATTAAGTAAATGTGCATACACTGACATCACGGGAAGGAGATAAAAAGGCAGAAAAAGACGCCACATGGCCGAACAATGGAAGCGATCGGACGTATTTTTACTTGTATGTGGCGACAGAGAGAAAATGTGCCACGTGAAAGGCAGGTAACTAGAAAAATACGTGTGTGAAACGGCATCTTGATAGACATGTTCAACGTGTGAGTGATAATTTAAAACGAATTTAGGTAAACTCGTCCCCGGGAAACCCGTACCCGGAAAACTCGCCCCTTTTTTTGCTAAACTGGTCCCTTAGGGAATAAATATCGATTAAAAACACATTTTATGACTGTTCTTGAAGAAGATATTGTCTTTAAAAGAGAATACACATCCCATAATATTTTTTTTAATATTTTTACTTGTTCACTGTTGTTTAAAAAAAATTAATCATCTTTAGTGCATAATTAGTATTTCCTGTTAATTTCAGTGTTATGTGATTAGTTGTTTAAGAGTTTATCGGGTAAATATTGTCACACAGACAGGCACACATGCATACATACATTCATTGTTTTATTTATAAAGATGAAAGACTTTCTGAGATTAAAAAATTATTCTTTAATCTGATTCCTATTGATGCTCTGCCTGGATGGAAAATAATTTTTTTTTCCATGGTGTATATACTTGAATAGGAGGTCGTTTAACTTTTTTTTTTAATACTATTGTCTTTTATATAATTTTTAAGCTGGATTTTGCAAGTAATGTAATCATTATAATTCTGTTTGATCATTACTTATTAATTGAATCAAATTGTTCTAAACATATAACTATTTGTTGTCTTAATGTTCATAAAATTTATATTTTTAAATTATGGGATGTAAACAGATTTCAAACCTCTCAGTCCTTTAATATTCGCTTACAAATTTGAAGCCAGAAATGAATTTCTAATCGACTGTTTAAATGCTTTAAAATTCCTTTAAAATTTAGCGATGCATCGGTTGTAAACAACAAATTAAAATGGCTGACTTGTTCTCAAATAAATCGAACAACTATATGGTAAACTTTATTCGCCATTTTTATTATGTTTTATGTGTGATTTTTTAGGTTGGCCTTAAATAAAAAAAAAAAACAATTCAACGTGAAAAAGAAAACGCACGCGAAGTATAAGAAAAGGGGAATAAAGAAAAAAGGGGAAGAATGAAAAATAATAGAAAAAGAGGAGAAAGAATGACAAAATGCGATGAGAAAGAAAGAAAAAAGATGAATGTAAAGAAAAAAGTATATGAAGAAGAAAAAGAAGAAGGAAGAAGAACACAAGGCCGAGAAAGAAGAAAAAGAAAAATACGAAGAAGAAAGAAGAGAAAAAAGAAGTAGAAGAAATATATGCAAAAGAAGAAGAAAAAAAAGAAAAAGAAAAAAGGTAGAAAAATGCGAAGAATATGAAGAGGAAGAACAAAGAAAGATGGAAGAAATATAAGAAGAATATGGGGCGGAATGAAGAAAAAAGAAGGAAGAAAAATACTATTAAGAAAAATACAAAAGGGGAAAAAAGAGAAGAATGAAACAAGTTAAAAAAGAGGGTAGAAAACTAATGCTAAGTAGAGGAAGGAGACAAAGAGGGATACAAATATGAGAAAGATTAAAGAAGAAGAAGAAGAAGAAGAAGAAGAAGAAGAAGAAGAAGAAGAAGAAGAAGAAGAAGGAAAAAGAATACACAGTAGACGAGAAAGAGGAAAGATAAAAAATATCAAGAAAGAAGAAGAATACGAAGAGAAAGAAAAGAAAAGGATAAAGAAAATAAGAAAAAATATTCGAATATGAACAAGAAGAAAAGAAGCATAAAATATACGAAGAAGTAAAATCAGAAAGAACAAAAAATAAATAAAGAAGAAAAAGGAAACAAAAAAATCGAATATCAAAATAAAATATTACGAGTGACAAAACAAAAAAAAAGATGGCGGTCCAATGAACCAAACTAAACGCGCTTTAAACTAAGAAGAGGGGAAAAAAATGAACAATCAAATATGGCGGGGACAATAACAATGAAACGAAACCATCAACAATACGAATACGATGTCAGTCGAAATCGTATTGACAAGAAGGGCTGATGCTTTGAAGCATTGTTGTAGACTGCGTGGGTCTTCCCTGCAATAAATCTATCAGCCCCAATTGTGGAGAGATCAGTTGGTGCTGTACGAGAAGGTTTTACAACTTCCGACATCCAGCTGCGCGCGCACACACACGGGAAGCCCGGCAAGAGCGCTGCTTTAGCCAATAATATATACTGGGGCGATGGCGTCTATCTTCTGTAACCGACGACGTCGGGGACTCCTTGACAGGTGTGTACCCTCACCGTGTGAGTCACACAATATCCTCCACTCTCTCTCTCTCTCTCTCTCTCTCTCTCTCTCTCTCTCTCTCTCTCTCTCTCACACACACACACACACTCTCTCTCTCTCTCTCTCTCTCTTTCTCTCTCGTTCCCTTTCTTGTTCTCTCTCTGTCTTTTTGGTGTAGGCAATCCATTTTTAAGCTAATTCTGCTTATAATAATGCTAGCATTTATTAGTTGAGCACTGAAACGGCTTCCTCCGTCAGCTAACCAGCCAGTCGACAGTATTGAATCGCTCTTTTAGACTTAAATTTACTCTCTCGTCGCCCACATATCTTGAGATTTTCATAATCTCTCTCTCACTCTCTCTCTCTTTCTCTCACACACACACACACACACTCACTCACTCTCATCTTTTTCTCTCTCTTACTCTCACACACTCACACTCTCTCTCTCTCTCTCTCTTTCTCTCTCTCTCTCTCTCTCTCTCTCTCTTCATATGCATAAATATATGCGATATTAATTTATAGACATTAATAAGCACGGACAATTATTTATCAAGATAAAAAAAAAGCTCAAAACAAACATCTAATTCTGAAAAGTCAGTTGTTCTATATTTTTTTATAATTAGTAAATATTGAATTAACAATCCCTATATATTTTGTATTATTTCGATTCATTTTGGCTACTGCTTTCATCTTGAGTGTTATCCACACAAGGTTTTGGTCGATGTAACTCCGGCCGTCTTCATGTATATCGTGCCGAACTCGGTTATCTTTCTGTCAAACTCGGGAATCTGCACGGAATTTCGAACGGAATCCTTTACTTAATCCACGGAGACAGCATGCTCTCGTTCTATCAGCCATGGGTAGAAATCTTAACTAATTTACAGTATCACCGCACGTAATGGATAAAGATTATAATTCAGTTTTAAGCGACACTCTTCTTGAGGTTGAAGGTCCCATCCTCATTGTGAGCGATATTCAAACATGAAGGCGAGAAAGAACGATTAGATTTGAAATAAGATCGACTTGAGAGATTGAAGATTAACCAGTCGCTGACAAAATGCCCTAATAACAACAAAACTGAGAATCTCACGCGGCGATGGGCACTGAACTGTCTGTCAGTGTATCCATCTATATCTCTACATGTCTGTGTGAGAAACTAATAGTTAGGTTAATATAAATGTTACTCTCCTACATCAAGCAGAGTAATATGTGCTTGTGATTAATTAATATTTTTTCTCAATAAACCTCCATATTCAGAACCCGTCCAATGCCAACAATAAACTCATCTGATTCACACGGAATGAATGAATAAGCGATGAAGAAGGGACAATTCACCAAGTATATAATTTCGGCTTCAAAGAAGAAGAGAAAAAAGGAAAACATAACAAAATCATCCCTTGATTTACAGAATAAGATTTTTAATTTTAGGAAATTTAAGGCCCAAAATAGCCATTTTGGATCAATCAGACGTCAAAAAACACAATAACAAAAAAGTTTATAAACGTAATTTAACAGTTCGTTCCATAGTCAGTTTAGTATATTATTTGCTATTGTTGTTACTGTTGTTGTTGGTTTCAAGCAAATCCAACATTGTTTAGCCATTTAATGCTAAAATCGTACGTTCAGCCATTTGATGCTAAAATCGTAGTATACGACTAATTTATAAATGAATTTAATTATTTAAATAGATTTTTGGACAGTAGTCAAGTTTATCTGATCTTTTTTATTTCCGGTTTCTGTTCTGCAGACCGAAAAACGGTGACAATCAAGATATGATTCCTTTCTGCTTTATGATTATTTTCTGCTTTCAGAACATAAAAGTACCTCCTCCCTGCTTACCATATTAAGAATTGCTTTCTTTCGCGTTCGACCGTGTCCAACCAAACGGATAGCAAAAAATGGAAGTAAAATGAGTATGCAATTTTAACTGTGACCGATTTTTGTTACATACAGCATCTGGTCTTCCCAAATCGTCACCTATTAAGTAATAGTCATATTTAATGTCGCTTTACTTTTGGTTATCTTGCATGAGTCGAGGTCTCAACATTATTATAATCGTACAAGACGTTTAAACTTTTTAAAAACTAAAATAAAGTTATAGGCCGTAGAATTAGTGCTTTATGCAAAACTTCTATAGTAAATATAATATTATGGTGACTAATCCCTATTAATCCTTATTAATCCCTGTTAATCCCTATTAATCTTTAACTGTGTATCGAATGGGTATTATAATACTTAATGCATAATATTTATCATAACAAAAATCCATACAAAATTTTGCCAGATCGACTCAGTAGTTTTCGAAAAAGTAGAACTGACAGACAGTCAAACAAACAGACTAAAAATATGATATAGTTGATTATAATGAATATTTATGAATTACAAATATTTATATTATGTCTTCAATTTTCTGTGGCCTTTTGTAATCCATCATTTTTTTTTTTTTTAATTTTTCTTTGTCGCCCTTAAAAATATCTCCCTGCCCCTAAGGGGGGTTACAACCCCTATTGTGAGGGGGGGGTGATTTAGGGATACAGATTAGGAACAGTTTATTTTATTTTTTTTCTCTCCCTTTTCTGCTTTAATTGGGAAAATATAACAATTAATCTCTAAACAGATTACAAGTCGTTCTCATAGAATCCTTACAATATTTCTAATTAATTGAATTCAAAAACATCAATTCTCAACGCACCGATGTCCATTCACTGACAAGATCCTATGAACTACCGTCTTTTTGTTTCCCTTTTTCTGACTTGATCCATAAAATCCAATCGTGGATTGGTCCGATTTCGCAAAAGACAATCATCGTTTCCTTTAGTTTTGCAAGTTTAAGTCGATGGAGAATTCACGAGATGATAAACGGAGTTTTTACAGAAACGGCATCGAGTTTCTGGAAAAAAAACATTTTAGGGATTTCTGTGACGAACTTCCGGGCATTGAAGAAAGCAATTTTACGCGACGATTATTCCCGCGGGGTAAACTGTTATATTTGTCCGGGGTCGTGGTAAGATTGGGAGGAAGTAAAGAAAGATGTAGAAAAATGGTTGTTTGTTGCAAGAAAGAGGGAGAAGCGGGCGGGAAGAGGGGGAATAAAAACGGAACTTGTTAGAAATTTGTCGGAAGCGTAACTTGAAGTGTCCGACAGATTTTTCTGAGAGACGAGAGTGAACCTTATAAAAGTGACTTGTGCAGAGTTCTCATGAAGACGGACAACGAAGGCAAAAAGAAGCAGAATAAAAACAAGAAAGAAATAGTATAGGGAAAAGGGACAGAAGGAATCAGCAAGAACTCACATGCAAAAGATTGTGTGAATAGCTTATATAATACCGCTTCTATTACATATTAGTCTTTTTCTTTAAATTTTCGGGTTTGTATTACTGTACACATAGGTTCAAAAAAGTTGTCCAAAACAAATATATAACAAATAAATGTTATCAAAGGCAAGATAAGTTACTTTTCTACCTAACTGGATAATTTTTTTGTGTTTTTATTTAATGTAAAATGTTTATTCAGCTCGAAAAACCCAGTGTTTACCGATGTATTGGAAAATTCAAAATGGCGCCGAACTCTCTGCTGAACACGGTAAGTTTGGGAAAATGAGTTAAAAAATAAAAAAAACTATGCCAAATACATATATGGAGCTAGTTTCTAACAGTAGTTTGTATATTTTTTATTTTTAACTCATTTTCACAAACTTATCGTCTTCAGTAGAGAGTTCGGCGCCATTTTGAATTTTGCAACACATCGGTAAATACTGTATGTTTGTCGATCTGATTAAACATGTTACATAGAATAAAAACACTAAAAAAATTATCCAGTTGGGTTTAAAAGTGACTTATCTTGCTTTTGGTAAAATTTATTTGTTATATATATTTTTTGATAACTTTTTCGAATCTATGTGATTTGTAAAAGAAACCCGAAATTTCTTATCATTTTATTCTGGCTGAAAATTGAGCTTCCTACTGGCTGCCAGACATTCGACCGCTATTTCATACATTCCAACTGAGAGACCTTTTTAAAATTCTTACCGTCTAAGTGTGATTTTTTTAATACCTTTTGCACTTGCTCCACTGGGTATATTTGTTATTTTTTGATATTATTCCTCATTGGTTTAGTTGTTATTATAATTACTGGCATTATGGAGATCTTCCAAAGATTCCAGTTTCTACATGTCATACGAGTACATAAGACCTTCTTATTTCGTTATCTTTTCCTTCTCAGTTTTGTTTAATCCAACATCATTGCGGATACTAACTTCTACCAAGCTTCTTTCTCCTCCTCGTCACCGCATATCACCATGTCAGATGTTTTAGCTGCATTTTCTATGCACATAACTGTAAGCATTGTACAGTCATAGTGGATGGTGCATGACTTATTTCCAACTGTTCTTTCTGTTGAATTCGATATTCAACTTCTTACAGATCCTTAGGTGGAGATAGAAAGCCAAGTACGTCCAAGGATGGAGTACTGCTGCCATATCTGGGCAGGAGCTGCTAAAAACAGCCTATCCTGCCTTCACAGAGTACAAAATAGACTTCGTGGCTTAGTGGGGGATGCCCTTTTCTCTCCCTGCAACCTCTCTCCCACAGGAGAGACGTTGCGAGCCTATCTGTTTTATCGTTATTTCCATTGCAAGTGTTCGTCTGAGCTTCAATCTCTGGTCCCCCCTCGCCAATCTTTCACGAAAAACACCCGTCTAGTTAAACCACTGTTAATAATTTTCCCCATTCTTTATCTGTGCCTAAATCAAAACGTAGATTCCATGAACAAAGCTTCTTTCTTAGACGTGCACGCCTGTGGAACTATGTTCCGTTTGCCTGTTTCCCACTTGAATACAACTTGGATGTGTTCAAGTCTAACCTAAACAAATTCCTGATAAACCGCCCCCTTTAGTAAGACACTTTATCAAATCTCCATTACTAACGATTACTACGATATTATCCCATTGATTACACGCAATGACCCTTATCCCCGAGTGGCTTCCGGGCCTTGATAAGTGATGACTACCATGTAAAAAAAATATATTTACACACTCCGTTATGTCGCATCGCATAGTAGGTGTACATCAGCAGAACCTTACAGCTAGATGTCATGTGGCTCGCACTCTCTACTTCTGTATATATTTTTAGCAGGTCTATACAATACTGTATAGTCTTTGGTGAGTTGAAAAAAAAAACTTGATGCGCTGTTGGTTGATACATTCTTCCAGTTTTCTGCGATGGAAAGTTTTCATTTATTTTTGGCGACACTTTTGGTTTATTTCCGTAGCAGACTTGTTTTCTGATTCTGTCTCATTTGTAAGACAGTCTTGTCTAAAATGTTTAGTCAGTTTCGCGATGTAGGTTGTTCTGCTGGCTCTCGTTTCCTGATGGTGATATACCCTCATGCGGTTTGGATTTGGGGAGCTTATCAAATATTATCCGGTACTCACAATAATGGCCCGATGTTGATGGTCAACTTCTGAGAGGCCCATACATTCTGCTCCACTGGGAAGATACAGCTTAGGTAGATACTCATTTCTGTATGTTATTCTGTAAAGTGTTTACATTTTCCTCGTTTTAGTGTTTAGTCTGTTTATATGTCTCTTTGTGGCTAATCAAAAATGCCAAAGTTGTATGTAATCACATGCATGGCAAGTTGGTTAACGGCAGTTACTTTGGTTTTGTTATGTTTTACAGATTTTTCTTACACGGCAAATTAACTGCAATATTTCTCTCGTCTTAGTATACTGAATTGAATCATTTTCGTCAATGCAAAGATATTTTTATTTTTCCCACTCTTCTAGGTTCTTGGTGTCAGTATCTCCATCAAACTGTATGTTTTCTTCCCAGCTCTGATGGACACTTCCACATTTACCTAGGCCAAACTTCATTTCAATATTTTTGGAGAATGTATGTAGGACCTGCAAGAGTCGGCTTAAGTCGGCATGAGCTGGAATACAGTTTGAGTTCACCATGAATTAAAAGTGGTTGACTCTTTTGTCCGAGTCTTGTTGGTGATCCTCACTCAGATTGTGGGCACTCCGGCATTTGTTGCGTTGTTTGCTTAGTGTGTATATATTTATACGAAGAAAGTGCTCTCTCTCTCTCTTTCTTTCTCTCTTTTCCTCTATATGTTGTTCTGCTGGCTCTCGTTTCCTGATGGTGATATACCCTCATGCGGTTTGGATTTGGGGAGCTTATCAAATATTATCCGGTACTCACAATAATGGCCCGATGTTGATGGTCAACTTCTGAGAGGCCCATACATTCTGCTCCACTGGGAAGATACAGCTTAGGTAGATACTCATTTCTGTATGTTATTCTGTAAAGTGTTTACATTTTCCTCGTTTTAGTGTTTAGTCTGTTTATATGTCTCTTTGTGGCTAATCAAAAATGCCAAAGTTGTATGTAATCACATGCATGGCAAGTTGGTTAACGGCAGTTACTTTGGTTTTGTTATGTTTTACAGATTTTTCTTACACGGCAAATTAACTGCAATATTTCTCTCGTCTTAGTATACTGAATTGAATCATTTTCGTCAATGCAAAGATATTTTTATTTTTCCCACTCTTCTAGGTTCTTGGTGTCAGTATCTCCATCAAACTGTATGTTTTCTTCCCAGCTCTGATGGACACTTCCACATTTACCTAGGCCAAACTTCATTTCAATATTTTTGGAGAATGTATGTAGGACCTGCAAGAGTCGGCTTAAGTCGGCATGAGCTGGAATACAGTTTGAGTTCACCATGAATTAAAAGTGGTTGACTCTTTTGTCCGAGTCTTGTTGGTGATCCTCACTCAGATTGTGGGCACTCCGGCATTTGTTGCGTTGTTTGCTTAGTGTGTATATATTTATACGAAGAAAGTGCTCTCTCTCTCTCTTTCTTTCTCTCTTTTCCTCTATATGTTTGTGTGTTTACACATATAATATTTTAAAGATGTAGTATGTGTAGATTTTCAGTATTCCATTAAACTGTACAATACGTATAATGTATATATATATATATATATATATATATATATATATATATATATATATATATATTGTGCATATTTAGGCAGCATTTTCTCATTTAGACAAATATTATTGAATAGCACGGAATTATTCTGTTTTACAATTTTCCTTTTTATCTTCTCCAATCTCCGAATAGTCCTTTTTGTGTTCTTCTCGAAATTGTATATGTTGGATCCATAATCGCGAGCACTTTCGACAGAAGTACTTCTATCATCCTGAGGCATATTTTAGAAATAAATGTAGATTGTTTTTAATTTACTTATATATACATTTTTTCCTAGTCACGTGGTAATTTGTTACAAGTTAGGTGGGCGGACTTTTTTTTTTTTTTTACATATATTAAACAGATTTATATATACAAACACATATATACATTATCAAACATTTATCCCAAACATTTCAAAACGTTCTGGCTGCACTCATAATTAATATTATTTATTTGAGACTTCTTTGTTTTAATGTACAATGCTTCGAGTATTCTTAGCCTATTTACATTTCTCTCACTCTGCAATACTCTTGTATTTTCTACCATAATTCTTCGAAATTCCGAATGTTCAACAACTAACACATTGTCGCGAAGATTGACTCTCCACCTCTCTGACTAGATCCATATCACAACATTTGATGGGACATGGCTGCCAACATTCGGAATTTCGATGTTTGATAATGTATATATGTGTTTGTATATATAAATGTGTTTAACATATGTAAAAAAAACAAAAAAAGTCAGCCCACCTAACTTGTAACAAATTACCACGTGACTATGAAGAAAGAAAAAAATATATATATAAGTAAATTAAAAAACAATCTACATTTATTTCTACAATATGCCTGAGGATGATAGAAGTACTTCTGTCGAAAGCGCTCGCGATTATGGATCCAACATATACAATTTCGAGAAAAACACAAAAAGGACTATTCGGAGATTGGAGAAGATAAAAAGGAAAATTGTAAAAGAGAATAATTCCGTGCTATTCAATAATATTTGTCTATATATATATATATATATATATATATATATATATATATACTAGCAAAAGTACCCGTTGTTGACTGGGTTCAAAAACAGCCTACAGAAAATGGACTGATTTATGAAAGTATGATAGGTTATGAAAAGGAAGGGTTGTACAGAGATAGCTTCGAATTTGGGGGTATCAAAACCAAAGAAAAATATGGTGAAAGTAAAAATAAAATAGATAAACCCCATAATTTGGTATACCATACCTGTTCACACTGAAACACTTATTACAATATTCTGTGGATCTATATTAAAAAAACCTTGTTTAACTTTGTGACATATTTCCATTCTATGGATGTCAAGCGCGAACGAACACCCCATAATTTTATTATACCATATTTCTTTAAACTGAAATATAATTATCAAAGTATACTTACGCAGAAAGATATGAAAAGTCTTTATTAAAGTTTGTGCCAATTTCCATTCTATGGAGGCTAGGCGCGAACGCAGACCCCACAGTTTTATTATACCATCCCTATTTAAGTTAAAACATACTTATCAAAGTATTATTATGTACATCTATATCAAAAACACTTGTAAACGTTTTTTTTTTTTTAATTTTTAAATTTTTTTATTTCCATACTTTGTGGACCAGGCGCGAACACAGACCCCACAATTTTAATGAATCACCGTTCTGCCAGATCAAACATACCTATTCCTGTGTCTCAATACATCTTCTATCATTATATGTAATTAGTTTTTTTTTAAATAGTCAACCATATAGGAGCCTATTCGTGACCAGACACACACACACACCCACACACATTCAGCTTTATATATATATATATATATATATATATATATATATATATATATATATATATATATTATTTACAGAAAGTGTAGATGAGACAAGTCATCGGTACCGTCGGTTTCAAACCTATTAATAGGGGACCGTTTTAGATACCCATATGAAGCTCTCTTCAGCCGATACTCATCTGTTTTATAACCGGAATAGGAATCAGATAGATATATTACAAGATCTCGTTCAAATCTCATTTACCTGAAACAACCAATTCAAATAAAAATAAAGTTTTAAAAATTGTCCGTTTAATGTTTTGGACGCTACGAGAAACAACGAAAAAGAAAAAGAAAAGCGAAAGAGAAAAATAAAAAAAATAAAAGTAGGAATTTAATATGTTTTAATTTTGTCTGTTATGTATTATTTTTATATATTTGAAGTGTTTATTGCGTCCTTTATGAAAAGAATATTATCTTTTATATATATATATATATATATATATATATATATATATATATATATATATATATATATATATATATGCTGATATATTTTCGGCTACTGCGATCAAAGTTTAATCTACTAAATCTAAGTGGCTTCATGTTTTGTCTGGGGCGATTTCCATATAAAAAAATTAAAACAGATTAATTCTAATTATATTTAACTGGACAAATTGGCCGAATTCTTTTAGAATACACACACACACATATACATGTATATATATATATATATATATATATATATATATATATATATATATATATATGACTACTTCACTTAATCACATAAATTAATATACGAAAGTATTATTTTATGCGTAAACTTTAAGTATTTACTTAAACAGTGCTCAATACATAGATATATAGTAGGGTACGCCGAGGTAATTTGGGTCAAATTTCTCGTAATTTAAACTTCGAAGGACATTATTTTCAAATTTCTATGCATTTATGGGAAAGAAAGGGTTTGAACTATGCAAGTAGGGTTCTAGTGTTCTAATGTTAAAACACCAGTAATATTTTTATACTCTATATTGATTTTTAGCACTTGCAATATGATCCATTTCAGTGGTAGAATTTAACCATTGACCGGGGTAATTTGGGTCAATAAATAATAACTCAAGAAAAAAGAAATACCTCTTGCTATACGGCATTATACTATGAAAGCATGAAAGAATAAACAGTGCATGATGTTTTATTGAGATATTAACTTAACTAATACACTTTTTACAGTAAAAATCATCATCATAGTCAATGTCACATGTTGCACCTTTTGAGCAAACATGCTGATCACAAATCAGCCATTGTCCTTTTTTTGTGTACATTCTCCAAAGTTGACCACAAACAACAAAAGCGGTATTGTCTTCGTCAACCTCGCTTTCAATTTCTTCGTCACAATCTTCCTCTTCCATTTCCTTTAACAAATCTCTTCTTGACTTTTATTTCTTTGCTTTCTGTTTGGAGATTCTTACATCTGCTTCATCCTTTAAACGCTGCAGCACAGCTGGGGGTTGTAAGTACTTCGCCATCTTTGGCCTGTACTCGTCTTCGCTTTTTCTTTGCATTCTCCAATGCTTTTGTGGTCTCTTTTGATGGTGGTGGGCCAATGACATTGATGATTTCTCGTCTTAGAGCCGTTCTGGGAGTGCCTGGACCTGTTTCAGTTTCGATAGTATCCTCGACTTTGGTGACACATTTCTCAACAGTGACAGCTGCTGCATTAAAAGGCCAAAGACCGGCCTTTCTGAAACCATTTACTAAGTGAACAGACGATATTTGTTCCCACAGTTGTTTCAGCAGCGATGGAAAAGAACCCTTTTCTACTGACTGCATTCGACTTTCTCGGTAAAATCGCAACAAGATTTTCCGCCAGTGGTTTTTCAACGGAAAGAAGACACCAACATCAAGGGGCTGTAGTGCATGGCTGGTACTAGGTGAAATGCAAATTATAATTATTAAGTTGTCCATGGCACACTTAACAGTAATGTAGGTTAAGTGTGATCCATGACCATAAAATAGCAAAATAACTGGCTTTTCCAGATTTGCTACAAAGGGAACGAACGAGTTCTTAAACCAGTTCTCAAATATGGTGTCCGACATCCAACCGCTTTGTGAGTGACTGTACTGTGTACCTTCTGGACCATTTTCACACCAAGACCCATACAGGTTCAGTCCTTTGTAAACTACTAAAGGAGGAAGATATATTCCAGACGCAGAACCACATACCAACACAGTGTGCATAGCTTTCCCACATGTAGGTGTCAGTAGAAAGAAAGGTGACCCAAATTACCCCGGTAAATTTATTTATAATTTTTTACTAATAAAATTATCAGGCACTTAATTTTCTTATTAAGCCAAGCTTTCTTATCATTTCTAATTGCAAATTTGTTTTCCCTACCCATCTTAATGATTTTCCTGGCAATTTGATAAAAGGTTTAATAATTTGCTCAAAATTGACACCTGAGCAACAGCATTTCCTTCCAGCTCAACTTGCAACTATTCTGCTGATTTCATCAGAAAATGACTGATTTCATCAGAAGAATGGCTGATTCAATCCATAATGGCGGCACGGTGATGTCAAATTGAACAGTTTAGGAGAAAATCAGTGTTTTTCCTAGTGACTCAAATTACCCCGGTGACCCAAATTACCCCGGCCTACCCTATCTTTTATTGGCCATAAGCAAAGCATTTTTAAATTAACTAATCTAAGGGAGATAATCTTGCAAGTGCTGAACCCCATTTCAAATTTTATAATAATTATTTTATTATATATTTTTATATTTAACTTTATTCTTTTTATTATATATATCGTATATCATGTTTATATTCCTTCATCCGCCCTTTTTAATATGGGTAAAATGTGAATGTCTTTAAAATAGTCTGAAGAAAACTGTTTTATATAAATTTTAATTATAAAATCCTATTTTTTCAGATAAGACAGTTTCATTAAATTTAAACGCTATTTTATCAGATGAGAACATTTTATTAAATTTAAGCCTAACATAAATTAATTCTTTTAAAGAAACCTTAATATTAATTTCAAATTAAAATTTAATTTTATAATAAAAGCTATTCGATTTTAATTTCCAATATAAAAACTAATTCACAAATAAAATTAAATTTCTATTTCATCTATATTAAACTATATTTAAAATTTAAACATTTCAATGAAGTCTCATTTTTTGTGGGGGGGTTCTTTTCTAGGTTAAGTCATTTGTGCAATATATTAAACTCTTACAAATTCTATTGCTTTTTTTTAAGATCTTGTTAAGTTTTTAAAGGGGCTAGGTTTGAAGATAACTATAACACAAATTTATATGAAGTAGGATTCTTAGATACAACACTAGATCTCGAGAAAAAAATATATGTACTGAGAAAATGAAATTCAAAGCATGAGGTTATCAGAACAACCACGTGCAAATTTTTATTTTTTAAGATTAACAAATATACATTAATTTAAAATTTTTAATTTTCGGCTTATCACATAGCATTCATCAGAAATTTATATATATATATATATATATATATATATATATATATATATATATATATATATATATATATATATGTTTGAGCTACCCGGCCGTTTCTTTTGTTTTTTTTTTTTTGCCGTCTGTAGCTTCCCCAGACTTCTACAGAAATGTTCGTTATGATGGAATAAAAGAGCGAATGATGTCAGGGATAGGGTGCGAGAAGAGCGGAAAAAAGAGGAAGGGAACAAGGGGGAAAGGTGGGAAGGGGGGTTCTTGGTGTGTCGGTAATGTTTTAGTTTTGGAGTTTAAGGACCTTGTGGGGGAGGGTCTGGGAAGTTCATTTCTTGTGTGGCTGAGGGCATAGGGATACATGGTGGGGGAGAATATGTGGGGTAGGAGGGGAGTTACTTTAAAATTCGAGTCTAAAGTTTTTGGTGTCTCGTTGGTGAGATGATTTCTTGATTTTCCAAAGAAACGGCCGGGTAGCTGAAACAATAATTTAACTTAACAGAAAGATACGGTAATAAAAATAAAACGTATATCTGCTCTACAACAGTATTGAGCACTTTCTTCAGTTTTTATTAGTTACCATTTCTACTGTATATATATATATATATATATATATATATATATATATATATATATATATATATATATATATTAGCCTCATGATTCCCTCCAGGGATGAAACGCGGAATATTCCGTGTGGCTTGGTTGCCATATACTTTTATAAGGGGAATAGTAAATAGTTAACAGACACCCGTCAGCATGGTAAGAATGTTTTTTTTAATGGTAACGTTATTATGTACGCACTCATTCTTGGCATTGTAGCACAACAGAATTTTACACATTCTCCTGACGATCTCTTGACAAAAGACGACAAGCACAAAATTGCGACACGCTTTTAAGACACAACTCTAACTATGGGACATTTGTTAATACCTTTGATCTATACACCAAAAAAAATCATCAGAAAAATTGAAAAAAAAACATAAAAAAGGAATAACTAAACAAAAACTTTCTGTTGTCTTTAACAACAAGAGTTGTATATATATATATATATATATATATATATATATATATATATATATATATATATATATATGCACCTTTCATTGAAGAGCAGAGACAACTCTTGTTTGTTCCTCTTACGATCCATTTTTCTTTTAGAAGGACTAGTTAGCGAACATTCTGTCCGGGTGTAAAAATAAATTTACACGTGAACCGAAACTCAAAAAGAAAAAAGAGATTGTATGAGAAACAAACAATAGTTGTCTCAGCGAAACGTGCATAAAGGAGAAAATGCTTCCCAAATATACACACACACACTCATATATATATATATATATATATATATATATATATATATATATATATATATATATACTTCGGAATAGTTTTTATTTAACAATCAGTGGTTATGTAAACGTGAGATTGTAGGTTTACAAAATATTACTGGCAGTAATATTCTATAAGTTATCCCATCTAAACAAGAATTGCTCGATATGCAAGATAGAGCAAATAAATTAAATTGTAATTCAATGAATTTCAAAAAACTCTCATTGAAATGAAATGAAGTGGTTGAGTTTCATATCAAAGAATTTTTATTATTCTAAGCAAGACAAAGAATGTTTTAGAAAATTAATCTCCTTAACCTATAGGGTTTCGATGTCTACCATCTCATCAGAGGAGAGAAAATATTAGCAAATAGTTATAAAGGTATGCACCCTATTTGCTAAAGTCAGTGAGACATGGAAAGTCAAAGTGAAAATAATACATTTATCAGAAGTCCTGTAGCAGGAGTATTTTTTATTTCTTTTTCTACAAATACTCATGTAGATATGCATCACATACGTAATATCCTTATCTATCCGCTCTACAAATTCAGCATCACGCATTAAATCTCGCAAAAATACGCCACCCCCGTACAACATTTACTCATAACTATTTATTCTTCTGAAAAACCCAAAAGTACAAGTAACCCCCCCTTAATCCAACCCTAATACCTGAAAACATCATATTGCTACCGAACCACCTATAGAAATTAACCTTCCCCACAATTATAACTCTAAAATTATCATCTCCTTTAAACTTAAACACTTAGAAATATCAACATTAATTAACATTAGATTTGGCCAACTCTAACTTGAAATATTCTTAATTAACTTAAGGCAACGTTGTACGACCTTTACCAAACAAGTTTAGCCCTTTCGCTTATGCAATTTCCGATAAAAAAGAAATTTTTAAAAATCTCGTCAATCACCACCTTCAACAAAACAGACTTTAGCCACATCACGTCCCTCTTCCACTGACTTCGAAGGCAATCTCTTCATTAACCCCCTAACCATGCCCTCAGCCTCTACCTTCCACAGATTTTGACCTTCTTCGTTCTTTCTGGAGCCACAATACATTTTGTCTTACATCGATCTAACTTTAGTCTGTATTTTTGTTTCCACTTCGCTTATCGTTGGCGATGATATATTTGCATTCAAAAATTATTCTTGCAAAGAACTAAATATACTATCGGACTGTTTCCCGCATAAGCAAGAGTAACATAATCTTTAAGTAAAAAATATTTCCACTCTTGACCGAATAAATATGGAAGGAAGAAATGACAGCCTGGAATTAAAAACCGTTGAAAATTCTTATGAAAAAAAAAATGCAACATCTACAACTAACAATAACACGCTTTTCTGGACCAATATTTAACTTGGATGAATAATTTATCGCTCCATAAAAGCAATTGCTCTTGCCTGTTTTGGTTTGTCTAAAATTATTTCGTCATTTGTTTTGCATTTAAGACAAGAACTCATTTTAAGGGCTTAAGTCGAGAGCCACCCATTTCAATTGATACCAGATGGGGATCAGAGCGTTGATGATATAAAATAGGAGCTTGGTTTTAGATGCATTAAAAGTAACCAGTCACCTCTTCCCCCATTGTACCACGCGCTCGAGATCAGAGGAGAGAGAATCAGATATAACTTTGTCATTTACGGCCTTTAGTGTGTTGCCATAGATGGCCGTGTCATCAGCATAGATGTCAACGAATGATTTAAGTATGTATTTAGGGAGGTCATTGATGTAGATCAGGAAGAGAGTTGGGCCAAGGATGGACCCCTGAGGGACTCCAGCATTAATACTGAGGGCCTCTGATTTTTGCCCATCAACCACTACTCTTATGAGCCTATCAAAGAAAAAGATTTAATGATTGAGAAAACATTTCCAGTCATACCGTAGCTGGAAATCTTGTAAATAGGCCCTTATGCCATATTTTATCGAAGGCTTTTGATATGTCAAGAGCAATTTGCCTAGAGAGGAAGCCTTTGTCAAGAGATTCACTAACCCTACGAGATATAATAGCACATCTCCTGTAGATCTGGCAGAACGGAAACCATATTGCATGTCACTAAGAATGTTATTTCTGTTAAGGTGGTTGACTACTTCTCTGTTTAGTATGGATTCCAACAACTTACTCATGACACGCAGGAGACTTATTGGTCTGTGCTGAGAGGACGACAACTTATCACCTGAGTTCTTAAATACAGGGCATACTGATGAGGTTTTCCAGGGTGTTGGGAAGCACTTCTTTTTAAGGCAACGCTTAAACAGTTTTGTAAGTATGTGGGCAAGTTCTGGTTGAAGCTTTTTCAGCACTATAATTGGAATGCTGTCAGGGCCAGTTGCTTTACTGGAATCAAGGTTCTTGATTAGCTTAGCGACCCCACGCACATATATTTGTATGTTTCATAGCGTGTTGTCTGTTATAGGAGGAAATATGGGGAGGTGATGACCTTTGTCGTGTAGGGTAGAATTAGCTGCAAAGTTCTTTGCAAATAGTTTGGTTTTGTCTGATGCTGACGAGATGACCTCAGATCCATTGATGATGGTTAGGATAGAACGCACGCTTCTGTTCAGGAACCTGTTTGCTATTTGCCAAACTCGCGGGAACCAACCGCTGCTCAGCTACTTTGGATTTAACGGGCTGGGCATATAGCTCTCTTGCATTTTTTATTACTCTTTTACAGTGATTGCTGGGAGTCCTGAAAACAGCTCTAGTCACAGTGCATTTATTACGTTGGTATAGAAAAAGTGATTTCTGTGTGCGATGGCAGCAGCACATTCTGGGGAGAACCATGGATGGCTATTAGGTTTTTGTTGGAATTTTTTGGATGGTATGAATCGGTCTATGCCTACAATTAACCATTCGGCCAGGTCTGATACTATACAGGACACATCCTTTTTAAACATGGAATGTAGGGGTAGATCAGATATAAATGTACGGAAGCTATCCCAGTCAGCCGTAGAGTATCGATATACAGTAAGGTGGAGAGATACGTCTTAAGACATTGCATTTCGTTTTCATCTTAACTGATACAACCGAGTGGTCGGAAGTTCCCAGAGGGGACAGAACGGAACATACACATAGCTCAGAGGAAGTTGTGAGAAAAAGGTCTAGAAGGCTAGCGTATTGACCGGAAATATCGGGCATACGGGTGGGTTCGCGAACAATCTGGGTGAGGTCATAGGCAATGGGGAAATCATGACAGAACCTCCCCTCATCATCTGCCTTGTTCGAGTGGGTCAGCCATTCCACATCGTGAACATTGAAGTCACCACAAATGTGGATGTTAGCCGAAGGATGAGCAGACAGGATGTCGTTAATTATCTCAGATATGCTCTTACAGATATTAACCCCACTGTTGTGGGGGCGATAGAGGGCAAACATAAATGCAGTAATGTACGCAAGTGCAACCCGGAAGCACATATAAGGTAAATTAGGGTCTTCACTGGAGATATTTCTACCACACGGAAAGCTATCTTTAATGTCGGCACATATTCCATGTTCATGGCGATCTTGGGGGTCAGATTTAGATGTTAAGTTAGAGTATCCTTTAATTATGAACTCGTCTAGGGAAGTGGTCTGCCCTATGCCAGTTTTACTTAGGGAAAATATGTCCGGTTTCGTCTCCTGTAATTGGGTTTCAACTTCTGGAAGGTTGGAACGTAGACCCCTGATGTTTGAGGAGACATGGTAGTAGGGGTCTACGTTGGAGGATGGGGTTCTAGGATTGTTCGTGATTTTTTTCTGGAGATATTTCAGGTTGAGGATTTGGGATTTGTGGAACAGGTCGACAGAGAGGGAAAGCAGGAGAGAAAAAGATAGGAATTTTTAACCCTTATCCTCGAGTGGCCTCTGGGCCTTGATAAGTTGTGACTCTTATGTACAAAAAGAGATACATTTATTAAAAATATTTTTTTTACGTAAACTCAGAAATATTTACATAGAGATTTTTAGATCGATCTATGCCGATTTCCAGATTTAATATTTCTGTTTAATAATGATAAAACTAAAACATTCAATTTTTCACCGTTTATTCAACAGAAAATTAAATGACCTTAAACTATATCCGATGGTGAGGTCCCAGTTTGCGGACTTTAGGGAGTGTTGAGCCACCCTTTAATTGCTATTGCTCCTAGGTCCACTCTGACCCGGAGTGGTAGTACCTGTTAGGTCCCAACTATGGGTTAAATAGAAACCGACTTAAATATATATATATATATATATATATATATATATATATATATATATATATATATATATATATATATATATATATATATATATATATATATACTCTACTAAAAAATTGTTCTTCAAAATCACTGGATTCGGCATTAAATAATCTGAAAAGGATTGATATGCCGTAAAATAAAAGCAACCAACCAATCAACAAAAGATTTGGGAAAAAGTAATTACATTGGTTTACCGAATTTATAAAAGTATTTTTATCTATTATCAAGTTAGTCCCTGTTTCTAATTGAAAGTTAACACATTTGCGTCTTCCATTTGAACATTTACGAATTAGTAAAATCTGTTTATTTTTTATAGACTTAATTCTACTTTGAACGTTAATTCTTTGTTTTTTAGCCAAGATTTTTAGAATGTGAGAATGTACATTTCCCATCTCTACGACTATGATACTCCTTACTTTTAAATGAAATGTTTTTAAATAAGTGTACTTACTCGCATCCGTAACAAGGTTAATTGTAAGAGAAAAACATTTTACCGTTTTCTTTTCATTCAACTATGAATATGTGTAATATTTTAACTGTCATTAATTTCTTCAGGGCGTAAATTCATTATACGTTGGCATTACTCAGTGATATTTCAGCCTCGATTCTGTTCCAATTTTTATAGTAGACGTGATCTTCTATTGCAACTTTTGCAACTGTTAGTACTTATACATTTACGTCTTCCATAAATTTCTAGACGTTTTTCGTGTGGGCACTTTTATTGATAGTACACACATGAAACTCTAGTCACCTTCGAAGTAATCTCCTTTGGCTGCACTCCTTTTGTTGCACTGTTCCAACAAATACTGTAAGACCCCATGGAAATCCTCTTGTGTGAGCGTTTCAATGACCCTCATCAGTTGTCTCATAACGATAGCCTCTAAAGTTTTCCTTGAGCTTATGAAATAACAAAAAGTCACAGGGAGCAAGGTCTGAACATCTTGGTCAAACAGTCTGTGACAAGAATGGAACAGCCTTGGGATAAACGTCGCACAAATCTTTCACATCTTCAGTTCCTCGCGAATAATTGTTTGTACAGTTCCCACACTGACATCAAGCTGTGCACTTATTGTCTCTATAGATACACGAAGGTCCTTATCCATGAAATTCTTTATTTGGCTAATCATCTCTGGTGTTCTGACATCCTTACTCCTTTTACACATTTCATCATTCCTCACAGACTCCTTGTTTCCTTGAATCTCTTATGCCACTTAAAAACTGATGCTCGATTCATGCAACATGTCCCAAAAGCAGTCTGAAGCATTTAATACGTTTCTATGGCATCTTTCCAAGTTTAAAAAAGAATTTTATTGAATATCGTTCTTCTAAAGTGTCCTTACGTCCAGATTGCATTTTTGAAATTCACCAGCTGTGACAATCAGACTTTGTTAGGGTGTATTCCCATTTCTGGTGCAGCTGTTCATTCGGACCTGAAATCGTAACAATCAGTCAGTCATCTCATAAGATGTATAGCAGTAGCTTACTAAATTTTAAAGAGTCTATAACAATTTTAAATCTACAAAAAAGTCTGTAAACTTATTGAAGGCACCGCGTATGAAACATTTCAGCGAATCGGGAGTGAGTTCAATGTGGTTGAATTTCTCATGTTCCCTATCCAATACGCTCGTAAATATAATACAATCATCTGTATTCGTTTTGGACAGATAATAACATTAACAAAGTGTGTTGAAAAGTGAACGCATTTCATACTGATGTTTTCTTTCCCATGTGTTTATTTTCAAGTTTGTTAACATTATGAAAACTTCATGAATATAGAAGACAAAGAGAAAAGAGCCAAATACAAACGGGTTACAAACAACTGAAAAAAAAAAACAGATTCCGAAAAAATAGGGGAAAAAAAACGTGAAAGAAGCTGGCATAAATCCCATACAAATACAAATGCAAATCGATCATTACCGTGTCTACCTGTGAAACAAATTATAGTGAAGATTTCAAACTCTGGTCGGTAACGATGTTTCTCGTCTATTTCGTTATGCTGTTGCTCTCATTAATCTCGGGTTCAAACCCACGTAAAGTATCACTCCATTTACAACAAGCAAATGCTTTATGTACCAATCCAATTATATAAATGTGCATTCTTTTCTTTCTTTTCCTTTGCTGTCAACACTATTAACCCTTTACTGTGCATCGAATGGATATCATAATTCTTTGCTCGATACACCTTATCATAACAGAGACCGTTACAAAATTTCATCTAGATCGGTGAAATAGTTTCCAAGAAATTTTCTAGAATAAATGTGGTATTGTGGTGATTAATCCATATTAATCTGCAACTGTTTATCGAACGGATACCATAGTACTCAGTTTGTTGCACTTTACCATAACAAAGGTTCATACAAAATTTCAATCTGATCGTCTCAGTGGTTTCCGAGAGCAAGTGGGACTAATAGGAATATAATATAGATACGTCACTTCAATTTATTTTAGAATTTCTTAGTTCGGCCCAAACGACTGATTTTAAAAAATTAAATAAGCACCTGAAAATAAAAACCATTAAGGACAGGGACTCATTTTTTACATTGAAGAATACAATAGTTGTTGATTACAACTAATATTTTATTTTTCTTATAAGGTTTTAAAAATTGCAAACAAATAAAAATTAAAAATAAAATGACCCGACTGTATAACGAGAAATGCCGAACAGATAACGCTAGCGTTTATAATAAAAATGAACGTAATTGTGTCGGTACCGCTTTAATAATAACGCCTGCAAATTTATTTTATGAGCAAAAAGGAAAAGTTTAATCCTCATCTTAATAATAACAGATAAAAATAAAGAAATGGAGGGATAATCATGTATGCAAATTTACTTTTCAATTAGCAAAGAATAGGAGGTTTAATCTCAATAACTGATAATAAAAATAAAAGAAAGAATTATTTTCACTTCTAACATCAACACTCCAAAGGCTAGCAATGACCAAGATCTCCCTAATTCTCTCTCTTCTGATCTTGAGAATGTGGTGCAATTGGGAAAAGGGTGGCTGGTTAATTTTAATTAGTCGAAAACAAAGCTTCTCTCCTTTCATTATAATCGCTCTGACCCCCATCACGTCCCAATTCTCTCGTCTTGGGGAAGCGTCATGTCTTGACAAGCTTCTGGGATTGATCTCCACTCTTGATCTGAAAATGGAACACAGACATCAAATCTGTTGCCAAGATCGTTTGAAAAATGGTTGGATCACTCTACCGTTTCAGTAGTTATCTCACTGCCGATGCGATCCTCTATCTAGTACACCATTAAATGGAGTACTGTTACCACATCTGGGCAGGAGCTGCTCGGCGCGTCCTATCCTATCTTGATAGAGTTCAAAACCGGCGTCGAAACCTAGTAGGTGATGCCATTTTGTCTTCCCTGCAACCTTTTTCTCACAGAAGAAAACGTTGTTTTCGGACATTGATAAATGGTAACTTCCAAGTAAAAGAAAAGACACTAAAAAGGATTTCATTGCTGTTCATACTATTGTGACTAAAATAGGAATTAGTATTTGCTTTCGTTCCTGCGCGGTAAGATGTGACACAAGGTGAGACGATTGGGTATTAAAAAGCAAGTGTCCTCTGGTCTACAAAATATCTTAGCAACCCCATCGATATTCACGCTAGGGATTACTCAGGCAACTAACAATAAACTAACATCTTCTCAAAAAAATAATTGTGAAATTTTGGAAAGTGAACCTCCTAGAATTGCAGAAAACCAGGCCGCCAGTGAAAAAGGGCCACCCAACTTGTCGAGAACGTATTTCCGACTTGATATGAAAAACAAGACCAACCATAAGGTGAGGTGAATCCATGGGTGAATTTATTCTTCGGGTATGCAAATGATAGAGAAAGCAAGTCGATTAATTAATTCAATTAAGTAAAACTCTCGCGGATTTGTCTTCTATTTTTTTTTTTTTTTCAATAGAATTAAACTCACGTTGTTATAGACAAGATTTTCGGTTTCCGGTTTCTGATGTCTGTTTGGCTGGATAACTAGACATGGTTATGCAGACAAGAAAGCTATTTTTAGCATGAGGAAAGGGAGACAACCTTTTACGTTATCTGAGAGGAAGATAATCGTTAATCAGAAGGGACCATACTTTGTCACGGCCATCCCATCTACGTAAAGTAAAAAAAAAAAAAAACAGACAATTTTAATTCTAACAATTCGCGTACCGGTTGTTGCTTTCTTGGTGCGATAGGTTTTATAACTTTATTCGTCTATTTGTTTAAGTAAGATTTTACCGGTGTCGGACCGAGTTATCGGGATCAGAATCAGAATTGGAAATCGGAAAAATTAGAACTTTTCGTCTGAAAAATCTGTGCCTATTTTCATAAAAATATTCTTTCAATTGTCTCTTTCTTAGTTATTTAAAATTGCCATTGCTGGCCCTAATGATAAAACAGTAAAATAGTTTAAACAGTAAAACTAAAATCTATAACCCCTTATGAGAGTTCGTAGTCGAAGCTGGTGTTCCTGGCGTGAGGCTTGCGTACTTTTCCACGTCACTCCCATAGGGATTTTTTAGCCAGTATCTATGGTTTAACCAGCCAATCACAATTTTGCAAGGATTAAAGATCCGGATATATTCATATTCATGACATCAATATCAAAATTGGAAAAAATTGTGCTCATTTTCTGATGCCAAAAACAATTTTTACGTTTTATGTCAGTGACTATATATATATATATATATATATATATATATATATATATATATATATATATATATATATATATATATATATATTCACTGACATAGTTCTGTTTCTTTGTACACAACTCATCAGTGCCGCTGGACTAGCACCTCTCCCAAGCAGACAGTCAGCAGTTCTACCGATCGACCTACGGAAGCGGCGCCCGTAAATAATCTCGACAAACGTCTATTTAAGCAAACATCCGCCCACCACTTTTACATTGCTCTAAACGCTTTGTTTATAAACAAAGAGCTAGTGTCGCATTTTTCAGCCAAATAACGGGTGAGATTACTTGCTCTATCTAAAGAGGGAGGCTTAAAATATTTGTAGTCATCGAAATACAGTCCTGTTTCGTTGTATCACAACTCATCAGTGCCGCTAGACTAGCACCTCTCCCAAGCCGAGGATTGTACCATCGCGTTGACAGTCAGCAGTTCTACTAACTAATATAATATATAGGAGCCTATTCGTGACCACACACATACACACACACACACACAACCACACACAGACGTTCAGCTTTATATTATATATATATTTGTGTGTGTGTGTGTGTGTGTGTGTGTGTGTGTGTGTGTGTGTGTGTGTGTGTGGTCACGAATAGGCTCCTATATGGTTGACTATTTTAAAAAACAGATTACATATAATGATAGAAGATGTATCGAGACACAGGAATGGGTATGTTTGATCTGGCAGAACGGTGGTTCATAAAAATTGTGAGGTCTGCGTTCGCGCCTGGCCCCCAAAGTATGGAAATAAAAAATGAAAAAAAAAACGTTTACAAGTGTTTTTAATATAGATGTACATAAGAATATTTTGATAAGTATGTTTCAACTTAAATAGGGATGGTATAATAAAATTGTGAGGTCTGCGTTCGCGCCTGTACTCCATGGAAATATGGCACAAACTTTAACAAAGACTTTTCATATCTATTTGCGTAAGTATATTTTGATAATTATGTTTCAGTTTGAAGAAATATGGTATAATAAAATTATTGGGTGTTCGTTCGCGCCTGACCTCCATAGAATATAAATATGTCACAAAGTTTAACAAGGTTTTTTAAGAGGGGAGAGGGTTCACAATAACACCTTAACTTTAATCTTAATTCACGTTAGCTTTTATTTCTTTTTTTAGTTTAATCATATTGTGTCGAATAAATTCACCTCATAAATTCATGTTCTTATAAAAGTGAAAGCAAAAAAAAAAAAAAATCGGAACTTTAGACAATTCTCGACACAAATTTTCCATAACTCTGTTTTTTTTTCTTCTCCACTTGCACGTGGCACTCTTTCGAAAATAGATAAATAGATTAATAATAAAAAATAAGAACGTTACTTGTTATCGTGTCAAAAGAAAGGAAAATCCTGCTCACGTGAATCCATGTCTTTTTAAAGACATTTACATA
Organism: Euprymna scolopes; assembly: GCF_053919585.1. Lineage (NCBI taxonomy): Eukaryota > Metazoa > Mollusca > Cephalopoda > Sepiida > Sepiolidae > Euprymna > Euprymna scolopes. The sequence goes on along the minus strand of NC_136495.1, from coordinate 25,906,108 downwards.
ACCTTTTTATTTTTATTTATATATCTGTTTAAGCTTTTTTTGTCAGTGTACTAGAAGGAATTCAGTTGATTACAACCCTTTCTGCGTGTTCTTTACATTACAATAGTACAACCCTGAATCCGACGGCGCAATACTACACGGTTCAATACTGTAAAACTGAAACGAAGCTGTGCTGCTTGAAAAGGGCGCCATTTTCTTTTTATTCATATTTTATATCGATTCTTTGCTTTAAAAAACTAAAGTAATTACGTGTTTACTTGTTTAATATCCTATTTTGCTGTTTCGGGTTATTTTACTAAACTAAGTAAAGCTTCATTATTTTTCAAAACGGTTTTTGTTTCTTTGTTTTTCGATATTTCGTCGATATTATTTAGTAAGACTGTTTAGCAGAAAAGCCAACAAATGACTACCCGAAAAAATGAATATACAAGAAATAAATGTTACCATAGTCAATAAAAGTTCTGTTCATGTTTTTGTTTTGTTTTGAAATAGTTTTTAATGCTCTTTACTTAAAATAATTTCAGCGAACCGAAATAAAACGAAATTTGAGGGGTTAACTACTTAAATGATTTTTTATATGAACTACACGCCATAATCGAATATTCCTCAAGCACAAAATAACGGAAAACATTAAAATATGTTTATAAATATTCCTTACGTTGACCGAACTCTCTTAAATTGTTAACACAGAATGCTCAGGTTCCCCTCCTTCAAATTGAAAGCGGGGTTCTCCATTTCAAAGTCGCTGCCATTTTGATTTTTTTCAAACCGGTTCGTGAATTAAAAAATAATTTTTTTACAAACTACTTAAAAATACAAACCAATGAACTTTTCTACCATAAAAGTAACTTTTATTGACTATGGTAACATTTATTTCTTGTATATGTATATTATTATATATATATAACATTTTCTCTTGGTAAGGAAACAATATTTTGTTGGTCACTCTTGGCTACGAATGGAAACAAAGTTGAGATGAAAAAATATATATTTTCGCGAAAATTATCTTTACTTTCATCATATTTTGCTTAGGGTAAGCTTTTTGAGTATCAAAACCTATCTCTTTACAACCCCTTCCTTTTCATAACCTATCATACTTTCATCAATCACAGTCCATTTTCTGTAGGCTTTATTAATATCAATAAACGTGTATTAATTTATTATTACTACTGAAACTGTATATATATATACACACTTATTTAGTGGTTTATTTTTTAAAATTAAAT
>NC_136495.1:25899882-25902382 GCF_053919585.1 Euprymna scolopes | reverse complement strand
GGCGGAAATTATGCAAACGCGTCGAGCCACTCATGTGTTGAGTACTTGAAACGGGGAGAGAAGAAAAAGAACGCTAACAGCAAACAATTGGAGAACGTGTGGAAACGTTGTGTGTTGGTGAAGCCCCTGAACTACCTGCCGGTCCTTTTGCTCAGTGTTATACACCAGGCATAAAATATCTACAAGTCAGATCAGCTCAAACAAATATTTAGTGTTTGAAATAAGCATTATCAGATTCAACTCACTTTTGTCAACGCGAAACAAGTGTATTTATGTAACGTAAAAATTTTGCGTTCTACTGGCGGAAACGTCGCTAAAGGTGTTCTTTTTTTTAATAATGCTTAGGGTTTTTAAGCATTTTTCACGCAGACAGTTGTCGAGATGCTTAAAAAAGGTGGTAGTCGATAGATGAGAGGCCTTGAGAGTATGGCGGGTGAGGCAGAGTTTCATAGTCAAATTCGTTCAACCTGCAGAGTCGGTTTAGGAAGATGCGGTCGGGCATTGTCGTGACGAAGAATTTGGCTTTTTCTGGTGATTAATGCTGAGTGTTGTTGTCGAAGTTTATGATGCATTTCATCCATTTGTTGACAGTACTTCTCCGCCATAATATTTTCGCCTGCATTCAAAAACTGCAATGGATAAGACCGATCACAGACCACTAAAAAGTAAGCATCACTTTCTTTTAATGCAACTCTGGCTTCGGAAAGTGTTGTGGCGCTTTGTTGGCGTCTAACCACTGAGCTGAGCTTTTACAGTTATCGTAAAGAACCTACTTTCTATCGCAAGTCACATTCTTGTTGCGTAAAAGTAGGGAATATGGCACTTCATAACGACGTTTCTTTGGTTGTCGTTCAATTCACGAGGCACCCATTTATCAAGTTTATTTGTCTTTTCAATTTCTCTCAAGTAATTGGAAATCGTCGTATATGTAACGTCGAATTCAGAAACAAGTTTTCCAACAGTTGTGCATGAATAAGCTTCAACTAATGCTCTTAATTGATTGCTGTCAACATCCGATGGCCGACCACTATGCTCATTATCTTCAAGACTCTCCTTGCCTCCACGAAATTTTGTAAACCACCGTTTTACTATGCGTTCAGTACTGGGTCCTGGGCCAAACACTTCGTTAATATCGCGAGCTATTTCAGCAGCTTTTCGGACTGAAGAAAATTGTGCGAATTTGCTTTTTTTTCCATCTTCTATTGAACGTTTTGAAAAGGCATCATTGTTCTAAAACGATTGTCATTTAAACGATTAAATCAAGCAAAAAAACGCTCTTTAAAATGATATATAACGGAAGGTATTATAAGGAAAACTTATTTGAAAATGCATCATTTGAAATCAAAATTTAAAATTCCGCAAGAACTTTCTTCGCAACTTAATAGAATTGGCTGGTTCTTCCGGCTCGCTATCTCTTCGCAAATTTCCCTACTTGAAATAATATAAATATTAATTTCAAATAAAAAAAAACATCCCATACATACGTTTATTATAAATGCAAAACAAATGCAAAACAAATTCAGACTCGTATTATTTAGATTATTTAAACTACTGTTGTCATCTTGAATGCTAATTTCACAACGTTTCGGTCGATGTAACTTCGACCTTCTTCAGGTTTATCTTGTCGAGCTTGGAAATCTTTGTCGAACTCGGAAATATGCACGGAATTTCTAACGTAACTGTTTATTTAATCAGCGGTAGTAGCATACTCTCGTTCCGTCAGGTATGATTGGGTAAAAGTCCTAAATAATTCGCAATTGTATTTTGGGTGTCGCCTGAATTGAAGATTCAACTTTAATCCCCAGAAGTCTGTAACTTACAACTGAATTTTACCAAGTACTTTATCCACTACTCTGCATATCCGCACCGGTTCTGTTCAAAATTCCATGTAGATTCCCGAGTTCCACAAGATAAACCTGAAAAAATGTCATCAACCGAAACGTTGTGAAAATAACACTCAATATGAGAATAGAAGTCCGAATAATCCAAATAATAAAAATTATCCGCAGAAACATAAGACGTGTCCGATTTATTGATATAGTTAAACGTTAACATGTTGGTAATTTTGATACAAATTTATTTACTTTTTAAATCTAAGCGTAAATAAATAAAAAAAAATAATTTGCTTTTTCATCTGCAATTTAAAAAAATATTGTTAGCCGAAAATCAAGGAACATTTGAACACAAGATAAGACAAGATAATTTGCATAAGAAATTAAAGACAAGATAATTTGCATAAGAAATTAAAGGCAAGATAATTTGCATAATAAATGAAACAATATTGCGAAACAGAACTATTTGTTGTGTTTAAATCGAAGCAATCATTGAATTAACTAGACAGCAATAACAAATAGTAGTTACTGAATAAAATGTCCTTTTTCAAAACCAATATGCAAATTAGTTAACCTCACAACAAATACTGCATATATATAAAAAATATACTAAAAAGATGGTGCTTCTATTGTGTAAAGATGAATTCAATTTCTACTTCGTAGCAGTC
>NC_136495.1:25842382-25894882 GCF_053919585.1 Euprymna scolopes | reverse complement strand
GCTAACAATCTACTCCTTCCAACCTATCCGCCACTAAACTCCCACATTGCTCCGGTGCTCCGCATCTGTAGTTGAATCGCTAACTTCCAGCCCCTAATCCCTCACATGCAAACTGTTTTAATAACCATCACTAAACATCTATACATTTCTACCTCTAAGGCATGCATTACAGCTCATTCCTATCCAGTAAGGGACTTAACAGCCTATGCACACAAAGGCAGGTACTTAACAGCCAAAGTACCCAGAAACAAAGCGATATGCACTACACAACTGTCTCGAGTTTTGCAACGATTAATTACGATATTGAAACGACACTCCTTGTTATGCAAAACGCCCCATGACTCTTACTAAAAAATACCTACAACTCCAACTCTATTCGCACCTACTGAAAACCTGCCCATATATATCTATTCACCTAATTACGCATGACTCAATACTTGCTGTCTTATCCATGCTATATTGCACTTACATCTTAACCCTCCTATCATCTAAAATAGCTCGGGCACAACTCGTAGCTCAATTCTTAATACCTACTCATACTGTAACACTATACTAGACCTAAGCTAACATTAATAAAATAAAAAAAAAAGGGTACGACTAAAATCACATTATCTCCTCCCTAACAAGCCCTCTTACAAACATAGACGCTTACACTGCATGAACTTCACCCACCCCCTTTATCCATTAACAAGTAAATAGCATGTCCCTAAATCACTTTGAGGAGTGTAACTAATCAGTAGATATAATCCCCAACAAACTAACCCAGTAACACTAACAACGCGGGGTCGCAGAAATACCTGGATTAGAACCTAGGCGCGGAGAAAACCCTCTCAGGGCTGACGGACCCAGTAGATCTTCCCAGATCATCCGTCTAGGAGAAGGAAAGCTCTGAAACTAAACCAAAGGGGAGAGAGGCCTCTTCAGTCTTGGATGACAACCTTCCTAGAGCTGGTGACTCAAACAAATTCACCGGTTTGCAAACCTAAATTGCTTAAGGAGTAGATAGGCTCTGTCTATCGCCCGGCTTCCATACTCCTTCTTTGCCTATTAGACAAGCGCAGAGACACTATCTCAGTGATTCGACAGAAACACCCAGCGGTAGATCTTGTTTCCTGGCTAGGGCAATGAACGCCGTTCTTCCCCATTCCCAGCATGCCCCACCCCTAAAACTGAACATTTGGGAGTGCTTGAGTATAAGATATGCCTGAGCAGTTAGATTGGGTTGACCTTCTCCTAAAGGGTTGAGGGTACCGGATTGACAGTTCCTGGCTGCTGTTCCCGACTGGTAGTACAGGAGCCCTAACTCTTTGGTAGCGCTTAGAGCGGCTGCTCCATCAACAGTTGAATAATATCGGGTTGTTTGCAGTGCCATGACGCGCATGGAAAGGGACCCTGCACTCATCCCCGGTGGGCTTTCCTGAGGCCACAATCCTAATTGGAGAAAGGTCAGCTGATGGTCTACTTGTGATGCATGTCTGAAGCTCCGCATAACCTCTTGCTTAGCTCCCCCTTACCGAAACTCTTAAAAAAAAATATGACGACAGTACAATCTAAAAATAAGCTTAAACCAGGATTAGGGACAAACAAATTCAACTTGCCTCCTCCCTTGAGGCTCTCATTCACAAATATCCGTGGGCTTAGAACTAACTTAGCTGATGTTGAAGCATTTCTCTTAACAAATACCCCGGATATCTTAGCACTAAGTGAGACTAACCTACACTCCTCCATTCCCTCTAACCACTTTAACATGCCTGGATATCTCCCACTCTGCCGTAAGGACTCTGACAGACATATGCACGGACTTGGAGTTTACATTCGTAATACCCTTCCCTTGACTAGAGAAACAAACCTAGAAACAGATGATCAAGCCTTTATGTGCTTTAGACTAAACGTGCAACACAGTATTAGCTACTATTATTTTCTCTACCGCTCTCCCTCGACTCAGGACTGCTCCATAATAAACAAAGTATCTGACAGCATAGACACGGCACTGTCCCTCGACACTAGCGCACAAATACATGTGTTTGGTGACTTTAATGTCCACCACAAAAACTGGCTTGGATTCTCTGCTCACACAGATGCAGCGGGCAGCACAACCCATAGCTTCGCTATATCTCACTCCCTATCACAAATTGTTACGTTTCCAACCCGTTTCCCTGACCAGGAAGAACAACACGCATCACTTCTAGATCTGTTTTTGACCACAGTTCCCGATGACTGCATAGCGAAGGCCCACAGCCCACTCGGGAACGCTGATCATGCAGTGATAATGGTTGAAATCGCCCTAAACTCTAGACCCAAAACTGAAGAGCCAGTGCTCAAAACAACGAGATATTATAATAAGGCTGACTGGGAAGCCATCAGGGAACTAATTAGAGATGCTCCATGGAAAAATATTTTCTCTCTCCCTGCTGAACAGTGTGCAAACGAGACCACTGACTGGTTCAAAACTGCAATCGAAGCGCATGTTCCCATGCGGAAATTTTATAGTAAGCCCCACTCTCCCCAATGGTTTACGTCGACTTGTGCAACTGCCATTACTCAAAAGCAGCATGCATACCGTAGGTTTAACCGACATAAGTCCAGTTCAAACAGACTGAAGTATATAGAAGCTAGAAATAACGTTAAGAAAGAAATAGCGACAGCTAAGAGAGAATTTACGGAAACCACTAAAAAGCGCATCGAAGCACAAAAACTAGGAACTCGAGACTTCTGGAAAATCTACAACAGTGTAGTAAATAATGGGCAATCGACAATTCCCCCACTAACCAACAATCACGAGGTTGTCTCCTCAGCAACCGACAAGGCTAACATGCTTGCCAGTCGGTTTGCCTCAAACTCCACACTGGACCCTTCCAACCACCCCCTACCTGACTTTCCTATGCGGACAGACGCCACACTAGACGATCTGAAAACCACCCCTGCTCAGGTGCATGCTATCATAAAAAACCTTGACACCTCAAAAGCATGTGGACCCGATCTTATCCCAGCTGTGCTATTAAAAAAGTGCTCAGCCGAAGTAGCTCCAGTTCTCTCCAAACTCTACAACAAATGTCTTAATGAAGCTTGCTTTCCGGGCTGTTGGAAAACTGCTTCTGTTGTACCAGTATTCAAGAATTCTGGTGAAAGGACAGACCCATCAAATTATCGCCCCATTAGCCTCCTTCCACTTTTTGCCAAAATATTTGAGACCATAATTAACCACGCTCTAATCCATCATCTTACAGATGCTAAACTACTGACTGACAAACAATATGGATTTAGACAAGCCCGTTCCACAGCAGACATCCTCACCGTGATCTCTGAACGTATATACCAATCACTGGACAAAGCGGGGGAAGGCAGAGCGGTAGCTCTAGATATATCTAAGGCTTTTGACAGGGTATGGCATGAGGGTCTCCTCAGTAAAATCAGATCATACGGTATCACTGGTAGAATACTTAACATAATTAAATCCTTCTTAGATAAGAGAAAAATCCAGGTAGTCCTCGACGGTCGCACATCTAAACAATATGATATAAATGCGGGAGTGCCCCAGGGTTCTATCCTTGGACCTCTATTGTTCCTGATATTCATAAATGACCTCCCCGACAACATTGCCTCTGAGATGGGTATATATGCTGATGACACTACACTCTATGGCAGACACGACAGGAAGACGAATGAACACATTTCTAAAGAAATGGCAGAAACACTAGAGGAAGACCTCCAATCTGTAGTGGAATGGGGACAAAAGTGGTTGGTCGCGTTCAATGCTGCCAAGACTAAACTAGTTTCATTCAATAATTACAAGAAACCCTCTCTACCACCAATAGCAATGGCCAACGACTCTTTATCTGAGAGTCCATCTTTCAAACTCCTTGGCCTAACGTTCACAGGAAACATGAGTTGGAACAATTACATTGAAGGCATTGCCAGGGCCGCTGCAAGAAAGGTGGGCTCTCTCTACCGTGCTAGAAAACTACTAACACCCGAAAGTATCCTGTACCTCTATAAGGCCACCATTCGCCCATGTATGGAGTATTGCTGCCACATCTGGGCTGGTGCATCTGCTACTAGTCTCTCGCTCCTTGACAAGGTTCAAAAGAGAGTCGCAAATCTGATAGGCCCTGAACTGGCATCTAAGCTTCAGCCTCTGTCCCATCGACGAAATGTTGCATCCCTCTGCCTGTACTACAAGTATTTTAGTGGTGAATGCTCTGATGAACTGCAATCACTTGTGCCCCCACGACGCGAGCACCCTCGACAAACCCGACAGGCTACTAGATCCCACCCCCACACTGTAGAGGTCCCTAGATGTAAAAGATCTTTTTACTCCAATAGTTTCTTCCCCAGAACCGCAAGACTCTGGAATTCCATTCCAGGTCCCTGCTTCCCCAACAGTACTGACGTGCAGAAGTTCAAGTGTAACGTGAACCGACACCTTGCTGCCCAAATCCCTACATAGTACCCCAGTAGTTGTTGCCCCTGATAGTAGCCCCCTACACCAAAGTGGCAATTTGCCTTGTTTGGGGTGAAAATGTAATAAAAAAAAAAAAAAAAAAAAAACAATAAATTAGAAAAGAAAAGAAATGGTTCATCCAATGCCAGTAGGTGGAGGTGAAACATGAAAAAATTCTACGGAATCTTTCACGTTTTTTTCTACTTAAATATTTGATTATGGGGGTATTTTTATTGGGACGCTATCACTAGATAGGTTGCCTACCACGGCTTAAAAAAAGGTCGAGGGAAGGATAGACACCGCCAGTTTCTCAACCTGGTATTTCGCCTCACGGTACATACAGCGCCTCGACTTCCCAAATGGTCACTCATCTGATACTGACCAGGCTCAACGTTGCTTAACTTCGGTGATCTGGTGAGAACCGGTGTGCCAACGTGATTGTGCCGTTTAAATAACTTGCAATATGGTACATTTATTAATTTTGATTAGCGAGACCCATGTTGCCCAGGAAAATTAAGGAAAACTAAGAATCACAAACTCAGACTCCAAATAGCCTTTGAAAAAATCAATTTACCCACAATTCTAAACACTTACACTTAAATAGAACAATATGTGTATATGCTGTAATCATATTGGCATACCGGTTCTCGTAAGAATATAAGCAATGTTAAGCAACATTTAGCCTGGTCAGTATCAGATGAATAAAAATTTCTAACTACTAGAGTTCTATCACATTTCTCTTGACCGGGATATGCATGCTGTTTGGAACCGTATGTGAATTTGATATTCCCTAGAAACTCGCTCGTTCGTTGGAAGCTGGCTTAGTCTGCCCAGTGCAAATATCACACTAGGTATTACTAATGTATTGTTAGAAAAAAGTGTCATAGTCAAAATGGAAACAATGATTAAAATAGAAAATAATGCGAACGAATATTGTAGGTCCACGTGCGTTTCCTCTCGTTTGAGAATCGCCGATCCCAACGTTGTTTTCACGATCTTCTTCTCCTTTGTCTTCTATTCTTGTTCTGGTCGTGTCGTTGTTTCTCATTTGCGGTTGCCGATAGTGTGTGCACTGACTCAAAAGTATAAAAATAAAACAACGTGAGAGAAAAAAAACCCCGACACATTCTGTATATATATTGGTTGGGCTTTAGATGTGTGTGTGCGTGCATGTGTGCGCGTGCGTGTGTGTGTGTGTGCGTGTTTTTCCCCCCTATTATATATATATAGTTGTATAATATCGGGATGTTTGCAGTGCCATGGCGCGCATGGAAAGGGACCCTGCACTCATCCCCGGTGGGCTTTCCTGAGGCCACAGTCCTAGTTGATGGAGGGTCAGCTGATGGTTTACTTGTGATGCATGTGATATTCTGCATAACCTCCTGTTCGGCTTCCCCTAACCTAACTGAAACTCGTTAAAAAATGATGACAGTACAATCTAAAAATAAGCTTAAACCAGGCTTAGGGTCAAAAAAATCCAACTTGCCTCCTCCCTTGAGGCTTGCATTCACAAATATCCATGGGCTTAGAACTAATTTAGCTGATGTTGAAGCGTTTCTCCTAACAAATACCCCGGATATCTTAGCACTAAGTGAGACTACCCTACACTCCTCCATCCCCTCTAACTACTTTAACATGCCTGGATATCTCCCACTCTGCCGTAAGGACTCTGACAGACATATGCACGGACTTGGAGTTTACATTCGTAATACCCTTCCCTTGACTAGAGAAACAAACCTAGAAACGGATGATTAAGCCTTTATGTGCTTTAGACTAATCATGCAACACAACATTAGCTACTTTTACTTTCTCTACCGCTCTCCCTCGACCCAAGACTGCACCATAATAAAAAAAAGTATCTGACAGCATAGACACAGCACTCTCCTTCGACACTAGCGCCCAAGTACATGTATTTGGTGACTTTAATGTTCATCATAAAAACTGGCTTGGATTCTCTACTGACACAGATGCAGCAGGAAGCGCAACTCATAGCTTCTCTGTATCTCACTCCCTATCGCAAATTGTTACTTTTCCAACCCGCTTCCCTGATCAGGAAGAACAACACGCATCACTATTAGATCTGTTTTTGACCACAGTTCCTGATGACTGTGTAACGAAAGCCGACAGCCCACTTGGGAACGCTGATCATGCGGTGATAATGGTTGAAATCGCCCTAAACTCTAGACCCAAAACTGAAGAGCCAGTGCTCAAAACAACGAGATATTATAAAAAGGCTGACTGGGAAGCCATCAGAGATCTTATCAGAGACGCCCATGGGGAAACATTTTTTCTCTTCCTGCTGAACAGTGTGCAACCGAGACCACTGAATGGTTCAAAACTGCAATCGAAGCGCATGTTCCCATGCGGAAATTCTATAGCAAGCCCCACTCTCCCCAATGGTTTACTTCGACTTGCGCAACAGCCATTGCCCAAAGGCAGCATGCATTCCGCAGGTTTAACCTACATAAGTCCAGTTCAAACAGACAGAAGTACATAGAAGCTAGAAGTAACGTTAAGAAAGAAATAGCGACAGCTAAGAGGGAATTTACGGAAACCACTAAAAAACGCATCGAAGCACAAAAACTAGGAACTCGTGACTTCTGGAAAATCTACCACAGTGTAGTAAATAATGGGCAATCAACAATTCCTCCACTAACCAACAATCACGAGGTTCTTTGCTCAGCAACCGAGAAGGCTAACATGCTTGCCAGTCGGTTTGCCTCAAACTCCACACTGGACCCTCTAAACCACCCCCTACCTCAATTTCCTATGCGGACAGACGCCACGCTTGACGATCTGAAAACCACCCCTGCTCAGGTGCATGCTATCATAAAAAACCTTGACACTTCAAAAGCATGTGGACCCGATCTTATCCCAGCTGTGCTATTAAAAAAGTGCTCAGCCGAAGTAGCTCCAGTTCTCTCCAAACTCTACAACAAATGCCTTAATGAATCTTGCTTTCCGGGCTGTTGGAAAACTGCTTCTGTGGTACCAGTATTCAAGAATTCTGGCGAAAGAACTGCCCCATTAAATTATCGCCCTATTAGCCTCCTCCCGCTTTTTGCCAAAATATTTGAGACCTTAATTAACTATGCTCTAGTCCAGCACCTTACAGATGCTAAACTTCTGACCGACCAACAATATGAATTTAGACAAGCCCGTTCCACGGCAGACATCCTCACTGTAATCTCTGAACGCATATACCATTCACTGGACAAAGCGGGAGAGGGCAGAACGGTAGCTCTAGATATATCCAAGGCTTTTGACAGGGTATGGCATGAGGGTCTCCTCAGGAAGATTAGATCATACGGTATCACTGGTAGAATACTTAACATAATTAAATCCTTCTTAGATAAGAGAAAACCCCAGGTTGTCCTCGACGGTCGTACATCTAAACAATATGATATAAATGCGGGAGTGCCCCAGGGATCTATCCTTGGACTTCTGCTGTTCCTGATATTCATAAATGACCTCCCCGACAAAATTGCCTCTGAGATGGGTATATATGCTGATGACACCACACTCTATAGCAGGCACGACAGAAAAACAAATGAACATATATCTAAAGTAATGGCAGAAACACTAGAGGATGGCCTCCAATCTGTAGTGAATGGGGACAAAAATGGATGGTCACGTTCAATGCCGCCAAGACAAAACTGGTTTCATTCAATAATTACAAGAAACCTTCTCTACCACCTATAGCAATGGCCAACGACACTTTATCTGAGAGTACGTCTCTCAAGCTCCTTGGCCTAACGTGCACAGAAAACATGAGCTGGAACAATTACATCGAGAGCATTGCCAGGACCGCTGCGAGGAAGGTGGGCTCTCTCTACCGTGCTAGAAAACTTCTAACACCCGAAAGTATCCTGTACCTCTACAAGGCCACTATTCGCCCATGTATGGAGTATTGCTGTCATATTTGGGCTGGTGCATCGGCTACTAGTCTCTCGCTCCTTGACAGGGTTCAAAAGAGAGTCGCAAATCTGATAGTCCCTAAACTGGCATCTAAGCTTCAGCCTCTGTCCCATCGTCGAAACGTTGTATCCCTCTGCCTATTCTATAAGTATTATAATGGTGAATGCTCTGATGAACTGCAAGCACTTGTGCCCCCACGACGTAAACACCCTCGAGAGACTCGACAAGCTGCAAAATCCCACATCCACACTGTAGAGATCCCTAGATGTAAAAGATCTTTCTACTCCAGTAGTTTCTTCCCCAGAACTGCTAGACTTTGGAATTCCATTCCAGGTCACTGCTTCCCCAACTGTACTGACTTGCATAAGTTCAAGTGCAACGTGAACCAACATGTCGCTGCCCAAATCCCTACATAGTACCCCAGTAAATGTTCCCCTGATAGTAGCCCCCTACACCAAAGTGGCAATGTTCCTTGTTTGGGGTGAAAATGTAATAAAAAAAAAATTATATATATATATATATATATATATATATATATATATATATATATATATATATATAATCAAAATCTAAGTTTTGTCCTTTTCATTGATCCAGTTTATTAGGAGCCCCTTGACTTAATTCCGGGACGTATGCTGGTTTATTTACGCCCCGGGATTAAGTCAATGCTCGCTCTGTAATGCAGAAAAATACTACATCCTCCGGGCAATTCATGACCCAAAAATAAAATGCTTAAATGTGAGGAGTGAAGCTTTGAAAAATTGCATACACAGAAGGAAGGCGCTCTTAATAAACTGGATCAATAAAAAGAACAACACTTAGATTTTGATTATATATATATATATATATATATATATATATATATATATATATATATATAGGAAAAAAATTGTAAATACTAAAATGATTTTAGTCGGTAAACTTGGATTTTAATCGTAATTATAGTATAGATTTTAAATTAATGTATTATATATAAATTTCTAAAAATTATGCTTTATAAATATTTTTTTTACAAAGTGGTCACCATTTATCAAGGCCCGGAAGCAACTCAGGGATAAGGGTTATTGCAAGTACATTACGTTAGTGTGGAGATTTGATGAAGTGTTTACTTAAGGGGGCGGTTCATTAGGAATTTGTTAACGTTGGACTTGAACACATCCAAGTTGTAGTCAGGTGGGAAGCAGGCAGACGGAACAGAGTTCCACAGGCGTGCAGTTCTAAGAAAGAAGCTTTGATCATGGAATCCATGTTTTTATTTAGGCACAGATAAAGAGTGGGGGAAATTTTTCACAGTGGATTCAGCTAGACGGGTGTTTTTCGTGAAAGATTGGCGAGGAGGGGACCAGAGATTGGAGTTCAGACGAGCACCTGCCATGGAAATAACAATAAAATAAGGATAGGCTCGCAACGTCTCCTCTGTGGAAGAGAGGTTGCAGGCATCCCCCACTAAGCCACAAAGTCTATTTTGTACTCTGTCAAGGCATGATAGGCTGTTTTAGCAGCTCCTGCCCAGATATGGCAGCAGTATTCCATCCTTGGACGTACTTGGCTTTTATATAGATAGAGAATTGCATCTGTAGTGAGATATCTTCTGGAGCGGTAGAAGGATCCCACCATCTTTCCAGCGACCTTGGCAACAGACTTGATGTACGTGTTCCATTTCAGATCAGGAGTAAAGGTCAAGCCCAGAAGCTTGTCAAAACACGGGGCCTCTCCCAGACGAGAGCCATCCATCCCAATTGATGCCAGATAGGGATCAGAGCGTTTATGATGTAAAGATAGACGTTTGGTTTTAGATGTATTAAAGGTAACCAGCCACGTCTTCCCCCACTGAACCACACGCTCGAGATCAGAGGAGAGAGAATCAGAGGGAACTTTGCCATTTACAGCCTTTGATGTGTTGCCGTAGATGGTCGTGTCATCAGCATAGATGTCAACGAATGATTTAAGTATGTGTTTAAGGAGATCATTGATGTAGATCAGGAAGAGAGTTGGGCTCAAGATTGGCCCCTGAGGGACTCCAGCATTAATACTGCAGGCCTCTGATTTTTGTCCATCGACCACTACTCTTATGAGCCTATCGGAGAGAAATGATTTAATGATCGAGAAAACATTTCCAGTTATACCGTAGCTGGAAATCTTGTGAAGTAGACCCTCATGCCATACTTTGTCGAAGGACTTTGATATGTCAAGAGCAATTGCCCTAGAGAGGAAGCCTTTGTCAAGAGATTCACTAATCCTGTGAGATATAACCGTCAGCACATCTGCGGTAGATCTTGCAAAGCAGAAACCATATTGTGTGTCACTCAGAAGGTTGTTTCTGCTGAGTTGGTTGACTATTTCTCTATTTAATATGGATCCTAGCAACTTACTCATAACACACAGGAGACTTATTGGTCTGTACTGAATTCTTAAATACAGGGCAAACTGATGAGGTCTTCCAGGGAGTCGGAAAGTACTTCTCCTTAAGGCAGCGCTTAAACAGTTTCGTAAGTATGGGAGCAAGTTCCGATTGAAGCTTTATTTACAATCTATTTCGAATTTAAAACTATAGAAAAAATATAATAATGTTAATATACTAGTAAAATCACTTAGAATAGATAAATACTCACTTCCCCAAACCTTCTAAAATTTGGACTTTTAAAAAAAAAAAAAATTTAAACGTATTTCGAAAGTTTTAAACGTTATTCGATATAATTAAACGAAAGACTCGAAATTTTTTTTAAAACTTTAAGCGTATTTTAGAAATTTTTAAACGTAATTCGATATAATTAAACGAAATTTTAAGTTTTTAACCGATACCAATATAAATTTTAAGGTTTTTTATACATAAGAAAAATTAGATTTTTAAATTAAATTGGTTCAAATTAAAATCGATTCATATAAAGAAAAAAAATTTTAAATATAAAATAAATTTTCAATCGATATTAGATTTTAAATTTAAATAATTCAAAGTTTAAAGTTAATGAAACCATCATCATCATCATACGATAAATAAACGGGGGAGGATTAAAAAACGAGATTTAAACGTGAACTCGCTGGGTATATATGTTTCACACTTCCGGTTATAAAATAGACGAATATTGGCTGAATAGAGCTTGATAAGGATATCTTAAACAGTCCTTATTATCGGGCTTGAAACCGACGGTACCAATGACTTGTCTCATCTAACAACTTTCTGTACACAAAATATAAATACGCTCTTATATTTCGGATTTTCCTTTTAATTGAGCACTCTGCTGGATTTCTTTTTCCAACAAAACTAATCATATATATATACTAGCCTCGGCTGAAATCGGAACGGAAAGTAATGATGTCGAAAAAAAATTTTAAATATGGTAATATTTTTTTTTATTTTTTAATATGTAGAAACACAATTAGGTTATATACAATCATTCTTGCAAAATATGATGACAAACAAACTAAGAGAAAAGTAAAACAAAAAAAAAACAAATAAAAAATAGTAAACAGTGAGATGCGTGTATAGTTGTACAACAGATATAATTTAAAAATTTAAGAATTTAAAAATATTTGGAAGAAAAAAGCGAACAACGATACATCGGCGGCACACGTGCGTGTAAATATAATTAAAAAATAAGTAATTTATACATCGCTAAAAATGAAACGGGTTCATGGTGTACTTATCGATATGGAACCTCACTGAATAGGTAATGAAAGCAGATTCAATATAAACCGGAAGTATTTCCGGTAAGTAGTCTCGGCTGAAATCGGAACGGAAAAAACAATGTCGGAAAAAGGTTTTTTAATATGGTAATATTTTTTTACTTTTTAATATTTAAAAACACAGTTAGGTTAGATACAATAATTCTTGCAAAATATGATGACAAACCGACTTGTAGTCTTCTAGTTTAGTAAAGCTGAACAAACCAGACGTTTCATTTATATATATATATATATATATATATATATATATATATATATATATATTATTATTATTATTATTATTATTTTGAATAATAGTATTATAAATGAAAAAGTAGGATTAAAGTTAGAAGACAAACACAAAAATCTTCCATGTATGTATTGGATACCTAAAATGCATAAAAATCCAGTTGGTGCTAGATTTATTGTAGGTTCTAAGACGTGCATAACTAAACCTCTAAGTAAAGCTGTATCTAAAATATTTAAATTAATTATAAATCAAATAAATAATTTTCACCTGAAAAGTAAATTCTATAGTAATATAAATCTATTTTGGGTAGTAAATAATTCCAAACCAGTGAAAGAAAAATTAGATAAAATAAATTCCAGAATAAAAGCAAAATCTATAGCTACTTATGATTTTAGTACACTATATACAAAAATTCCGCACGAAAAACTTATAAAAGAATTAAATGATACTATAGATTTAGCTTTTCAAGGTGGAAAAGGTAAATATATAGACTTTTCAAACTCTAAAGCTTTCTGGTGTAAAAATAAAAATAGCAAAACTAGTGTTTCTAAAGGTATTTTAAAAATACTTGTAAGTCATCTGATTAAAGAATGCTATTTTCAAATAGGAAATAAAATATTGCTCCAAACGATAGGTATCCCAATGGGATTGGATCCTGCACCATTTTGGGCAAATTTGTATTTACATAGACTCGAGTATATATATATGTCATCATTATTAAAAACAGATATATCTAAAACATATAACTTTCATGGGTGTAGGAGATTTATAGATGACCTTATATGCATAAACGATAATGATGAATTCGAAAAAAATAAACATCTTATATATCCAAACGAACTAAAATTGAATTGTGAACATAGAGGACAACAGGCTACATTTCTGGATTTAGATATAAAAATTGAGGATGGGATTTTTCTTTATAAAATATTTGATAAAAGAAACGCATTCCCCTTTAAAATAGTACGTATGTCCCATAAGAATAGCACCTGCCCTGTTTTTGTGTTTTATGGAACCATTATGTCAGAGTTTTTGAGAATAGCTCGCGTTACTCTAAAATTAACAGATTTTATACCACCAGTTTCTAGCTTAGTAATAAGGATGATAAAACAAGGTGGGGATAAAAATAAAATATTTAAACAGTTAAATAAAGCATTTGTTCGTTATCCTGATGCTTTTGAATCGTTTAAGATAAACCAGACTATATTAATAAAGGAAATCCAAAACTATATTAGCAATGTATAAAATGTATTTATAATTACATATAATAAATTTATATATATAAAAAAAAAATTAAAAAAATGTATATATGTAAAAATAAAATATTTTTAACCTTTATATATCTAATTTTAAATAAATAAGAATGTAAATATAAAAACTACTAATTATAGTGGGGGTGATAAGTAGTTAAATGGATTAATCCAAAGCTTATAAATACAAGACTGATAAATTAAAAAATGTGTCCATTTTAAATGGATAGTACCAGTCAAGGATCCGTCACTTGACACTCAGCCCAACAGGTGAGGGGCCGGAGACCGGCCCAGCACCTGTTGGACTGAGGTACACCGCCTGGGTAATACCTAGGAGGTCCACCCTCCCAGGCCTTGCCACCGGGCTTTCCGGTGGGGCAAGTTTATTGCTTGTTGCCTGAGGCGCCCCGACCGGGGAATGCCGACGGGGTTACTCAGGCAATTTTTAAAATTGCAGGAGTGCTCCTCCTTTAGGGGAGCCTGCTAGGTTACCACTTTCCGGCCTTGTGCCACATTTTGCTGAGTGGACAGCAAATAAATATAATCCATTTTAAATGTGGAAATTGATGAATCGCACAGGTAAGAAATTAATTTTGATACTATGAAAAGGTTAGTAATTGCAATTAAGAATAGGAAATTGGATAAAAAAATTTTTGTAACATGTCTTCTTCCTAAGATTAAGGGTGGTGGTGTTCTGATCAACACTGCTGGGGAGCCATGAAGTAATATACTGTTTTGTTTTTAAATCCCTGAAACAGTGTTTCATGGTAAACAACTGATGATCCCTTGAAAAATAAAAAAAATTGGTATTATAGTAAATTCGAAAGAATTGATGCAGTGATTGCAGGTGATTAAATGACTTACTGACTAAGTGTTTTTTTTTATTTTTTTAACGAATGATAAAAAGTAATTTTTTGTGTAGTTTCAAATGTTAAAAAACTTCAAAGACTATATATATATATATATATATATATATATTAAAGCAAATTTATATTTCAGTTTTAATATCACTTTAGTCAGTTTTTAATTTCATGATTAAAATCATTTTCCTTTCTTATTTTCTAATTAATAATAACCAATGAGCCACACTTTTTCACATAAACTAGATCATACTGTATTTTCCCCAATTCTTTATTGCATAAACTTGACAAGAACTTTCATTAGAATTTGGTGGCCCTTAAAAGGGCCGTTTTTTGTAGCCCACTGGGGAGATGCAACTTGTTGGAATGTCATAACCATCATCTACGGAAATCCATATCTTCATAGTTATAGTTGATTTTCAAAAGGGGAGATAATAACTTTTTGTAAACCGTAATGGGCTACCGTATCTTGAAAAAAAAAAGCGTAATACGCAGATACAATTATTGCTCATAATTTTCACACCCTGTTTTTTGGGGGGGGTTTTTTGCTATTTTTTTGTATCGATTCTTTAAAGCATTCTTTATATACTGGTACATGGAAAGTTTACACATTCTATAATAAAATTTCTCATTCATTTTTAAAGATTTAAAAGTGCGCCTATTTTAGCGTTTTCGTAAAAACTAATATTTTTTATCCTCAACTGAAAGATAATAATTATTGATAACATATTCAATGAATCTCACATTTCAAAACGCAAAGGATAAAAGAATTAAACACATTCAAATTTCCGATTTCAATCTTCGATATTGAAGGAACCTTGTGAATTTTTTTTTTTTTTTTTTTTTTTGGCTTTTTGTTTTTCTACACTCTTTCACCTAGGGTTTGATCAAATACAATTGTATTTGTATTTCAATTGTATTTAAATACAATTTTAATGTAATTGTATTTGTATTTGTATTTTTAGACTTAGGAGTAAAAGTATTTGTATTTGTATTTGTATTTCTGGTAACCTAAACGAAAGTATTTGCATTTCAATTGTTAAAAGTCAGTATTTGATCCAACGCTGTTCACATACATGTTGCGTACGTGTACCAGTCTACCAGCCCTGTCCACTTCCAGTCACACACGCTGCTGCTAGTTGAGTGACGATAAGTCTGTGAGTCAAGTAGCTTCAATTCAGGGTTGCCAGCTTGGCTTTTTTAAGGCCAAATTTCGCGAATTTGGCTTTTTTTGAAGCACTTCAATGATCCCAGTGTCAGATGCAGCGCAATTGCAACTGTGATACACAAGTGCTGTAGTATTGTAGCTGCAATACGGCGATCTACTGTGGCAGCACCGTTCTTGGAAAATATTGGGATTTCACTGCAGGCTGCTAATGCTACTAGATGGAACTCTCAACTGACTATGCTTAAGTCAGTTCTCAAAGATGTCAATGGCGTCAACTCAGCTATTTGTCTCCTAGGATCGTGCAAGAACATACGAGAATTGAACGTAGTGGAAATAGCAATGCTAAAAGAAGTGGTGCAAATTTTGGACCCATTCCAAGAGGCAATGTCGCAAGTGGAAGGAGAAAACATGGTGACACTTTCTTGCGTTGCACCAGTTGTATTTGGCCTTGAACACAGCCTCAAACTATTCATGGAAAGTAAACCAACCTACTGCTTAAACTTGGCTAATGCACTACAGTCTTCTATCAAAAAGAGATTGCATCCGTTTCTTGATAGGACTGATGTCATTGCTGCAGCTGTCATGGACCCCAGGTTTAAGCTGTCATGGCTGTCATGTGAAAAAATGAAAAATAAAAATATTTCGAAGATTGTGGACCTAATTATTTCGCAGTCAACTCAGTTGTCTTTGAAGAACACAGTTCAAGAGAGGAAGTTTTTCATGACCGTGAACACAAATCAAGACGAGACTGACATGAATGCAAAACGCCCTCGTCTTTTTGCCTACATACCACCAGCTGGGAAGCTAAATGTAAGTCCATCAATAAGCGACACTACAGCGGTAAAGGCAGAACTCGATTCCTACTTAGAAGAATGTGTTCTGGCTTTTGACGTCAACCCACTGAGGTACTGGCGGGAAAACAAGAGCTTCAAGATTTTGAAGCCTTTCGCCAGAAATATTCTAGGGTGCTGTGCAACATCGGCACCATCTGAAAGAGTTTTCAGCAAGGCTGGTAATTTTTATACCCCAGAGCGAGCCAAACTTGGCCCGGAAACTTTCAGAGCTCTAATGATGATAAAATGCAATGAGGACATGATATAGAGTGTAATGTAGATGTCAAATTTGGAAGGAAATATTTCTTCTTTTTTCTTCTTTTCTTCGCATATTTTCAGATTGTTTAAATCAGTTATTGTATTTTTATTTATATTTTGAGATTGAGGAATAAAAGTATTTGTATTTGTATTTTTAGCGTTAGTATTTGTATTTGTATTTGTATTTTTAGAGTTAGGAATAAAAGTATTTGTATTTGTATTTGTATTTCTGGTAACCTTAACGAAAGTATTTGTATTTGTATTTACAATTGTTAAAAGTCAGTATTTGATCCAACCCTGATTTCACCCTCCTACCACAAAATGAGTGTGTGCTTAGTGGATCGCTTGGATTTTTCGGGGTCGGACAAGGGACAAATGAGGAAGGGGGGACATGAAGTCTCCAAAAATATATTTACACAGCGAATATGAAAAACAAAGTTACACCCATATAACGTTTATTCTTTACTTATTAATCGGTGAAGATTTTATATTGGTTAGATAATTACCTGATTTTTGGTAGATTTTTAAAGACAGACTCTGTTACGAAAATCAAAAACACTCCATAAATTTGGCGGTCACTATACATGTGTGTGAGAGAGAGAGAGAGAGAGAGAGAGAGAGAGAGAGAGAGAGAGAGAGAGAGCGAGAGAGAGAGAGAGAGAGAGAGTGTGTGTGTGTGTGTGTGTGTGTGTGTGAGAGAGAGAGACTTGTATGTTAGTGTGAGAGAGAGAGTGTGCGGTGTGTGTGTGTGTGTGTGTGTGTGTGTGTGTGTGTGTGTGTGTGTGTGTGTGTGTGTGTGTGTGTGTGTGTGTACACAACATATTGAAGAGGAGTGGGCTGAGTGTCAAAGTAAGAAAGCGTGTATTTGTATACATGTACGCGATGTTTGCAGCATATATTACAAACTAATATGTTGTAGTCAGCTAGGTAAAGATCCTACAGTATTGTTATCTACAGACGAATAGTTTTAAGGTAGCAAATTCATTTATGGAAGTTTTGTTTAGCTTTACGGCATATCAACCCTTTTCGGGTTATTTAATGCCGAATCCAGTGAGTTTAGAAATAGAATTCATGTTGCATCCAGTTATTTTGTAGAAGGTTTTTATTCTTCAAGCTATTTTTATCTTCACTCACTAGTTTGAAGTGTTTGGTTGTTTTATAGTGGATTTTATCGTTTTTGTTCTTTGTCCAGCAGAACATGAATCAGTTTTGTGATGGGAAAGGAAAAAAAAAGGATTACAGTATTAATGCTGGATACATTTTAAGTTAAAAAAAACAGTTAGGGGAAGATAAAAAGAGAAAAGGGGAAATGGGAAGAAGGAAAAGGCGGGGAAAGGAGGGTTGGTTTTGGTTTTGGTTTTGCAGAACATAATAAAAGTTTTGCAAAAGGATATAGAAAAACAAAAAGAATCAATGTTAGGAGAATTTCCTCTCGGGAAGCCAATATCTTTAGACAGCCTGATCTGGTAGCACCAGCAGAGAGAGAGGGGGGAACTATTGACAGTGGTTGTAACTAGACGAGTTTTTATTGTGACTTTTTACAAGGGGTAGCCATAGATTTAAACGTAGAATTTTTAAACGTTTCAAATAAGTTAGATACAAAACGTTTCAAATAAGTTAGATTCAAATAAGTTAGATACTAACCAATGCGTTTTTATTCAGAATCGGCCGTCAATAATATGTATTTAAAATCCTAAACTATTGTTTCCATTATAACTATATACGTATTACGTAATCGCACTTTATCTCTCACTATCTATCTATCTATCTATCTATCTATCTACCTCTACTCCAATCTCTATCAATCTCCACTTTCTGTTTCACTCTATCGCCCTCTTCCTTTCTCTTTTTTATCTCTTTCCATGAATTTATTTAAATTTCAATCTTTTTCATGCCGTATCTGAATTTCTCTCCCTCCCCCTCTCTCTTTCTTTCTCTCTCTCCCTCTATATATATATATATATATATATATATATATATATATATATTGTGTATATACATATATATATACATATATATGCGCATGCACACGCATATATATGCATAGATATGGGTAGATACATATATATATATATACATATAGATAGATATAGAAACACACATTAATGTGTGTGTGTGTGTGTGTGTGTGTGTGTGTGTGTGTGTGTGTGTGTGTGTGTGTGTGGCCGCGGCCGCTGATGGTTCACCATGTCTCTTGATAATCGAACTGAATGGCTTACCATTTCATCATTTTTATTACGTCGCAAAAGAAAAAGATGAAGAAGGAAAAATACACGAAGATGAACCAATTAAAATTCAATTGAATTGAAAATACGGCCGCTATATCTACAGGACCAATAGGCATAATTCGGTAGTCAAGAGGTTAATTTATTCCGTAGGGGCGAATTGCAACTTGTCATCGGACAGACAATGGTCAAGCCGAGATAGATGCCAATGAGTCGTTTTACTTTAGACTGAGCACCATCCGAGTGATATGATTGGAGGTTCGCTTATATAAGTGTTCCGTTCATTGAGCAATCTCAAACTACGGTCAATTAACCTGCACATAAATGAATGGCGGGAATAATGGAGTGGGTTGGTTGGAATAAGGTATTTAGGGTGAAAGAGACACCGCTCCCTTCTTAGCCTATCGGGGACAGACCATGTCATCTTCTTTAGAAATAGTTGCGCCTAATCATACGAACCAATGTGAATAGAAAAAGAACATCACCACATATATATGTGGGGGTTTGTTTGTGTGTGTGTGTGTGTGTGTGTGTGTGTGTGTGTGTGTGTGTGTGTGTGTGTGTGTGTGTGTGTGTGTGTGTGTGTGTGTGTGTGTGTGTGCAACAAAGTGGTGAGGAGTGGAGTGTCAAAATGAGAAAGCGTGTAAACGAATAATAACTATCTATATAACTATTTCTATATATAAAGTGAGGTTTATATATATATATATATATATATATATATATATATATATATATACTAGCAGTTCAGCCCGGCTTTGCTCGGGCCCTATATACTGTCCATTACTTGTCCTAGGTGTGAATACACTTTATGTAAGATTTCAAATTTTTAGACCAAACTTTGTTTGAGTAATTTTGTAGAGACTGCAGAGGTCAAATTTTTTAAAACTTTAACCATATAGTAAACCCCTTAACATTTATTTTTTGGGGTTCAAATCAAATTACAACGTTTGACCCATGTCCAAGTAAACTACATTTAAAATTTCAAGTGTTTAGACCCAAAATTGACGGAGGAGTTTGGTAGAGTTTTCAAATAATTAACAATGCTCTAGTCCATCACCTTACAGATGCTAAACTTCTGACTGACCAACAATATGGAATTAGGCAAGCCCGTTCCACAACAGACATCCTAACTGTAATCTCAGAACGTATATATCAGTCACTGGACAAAGCGGGGGAGGGTAGCTCTGGATATATCTAAGGCTTTTGACAGGGTATGGCATGAAGGTCTTCTAATGAAAATCAGATCATATGGTATCACTGGAAGAATATATGACATAATTAAATCCTTCTTAGATAAGAGAAAAATCCAGGTTGTCCTCGATGGTCGTACATCTAAACAATATGATATAAATGTGGAAGTACCTCTGTTATTCCTAATATTCATAAATGACCTCCCTGACAAAATTGCCTGTGAAATGGGTATATATGCTGACGACGCCACGCTCTATAACAGACACAACAGGAAAACAAATGAACACATATGTAAAGAAATGGCAGAAACACTGGAGATGACCTCTGATCTGTAGTGGAATGGGGACATAAATGGATGGTCACATTCAATGCTGCCAAGACTAAACTGGTTTCCTTCAATAATTACAAGAAACCTTTTCTACCACCAAAAGCAATGGCCAATGACTCTTTATCTGAAAGTACATCTTTTAAACTTCTCAGCCTAATGCTCTCAGTAAACATGAGTTGTAACAATTACATTGAGAATATCGCCAGGACCGCTGTGAAGAAGGTAGGCTCTCTCTACCGTGCTAGAAAGCTACTAACGTCGAAAAGTATCCTATACCTCTATAAGGCCACCATTCGCCCATGTATGGAGTATTGTTGTCATATTTAGGCTGGTGCATCTACCACTAGTCTCTCGCTCTTAGACAAGGTGTTATATAGTTGTTTCATTAAAGAGTCTTAGAGAGAGACTATTATAAGTGATGCTTTTTCTTGTGAGAGTTCTTATTAGTAATGATATGTGTCTTAGTGAGAGTTCTTGTCTTATTACATATGATGTTGTATCTTAGAGAGAGAGATGTTGTTGTAATGACATTTTATAACACAGACATATAATAACGATACAATTTACCTTTTTGTAGAAATCACAACACAAAGATGAGCTTTATCCAAAACACATGGTGAATTTATTTAATACGATCGGTCGGGATTTCCTCATTAAGAACTCAAAGTTTCACATCTTAGTTTCTGAAGTGACGTCTCACTTCAGACGTCCACCTGTCTCTGTCTCCCCTGACTGTCTCTCTGACTGTCTCTGACTCTCTCTCCGACCAACTAACTCCCACCTCCTATATTGAGAACTCCATGCATCCCGGCCACGTGAGCAAAATTCACGTGTCTCAACATGCGCGACTTTGCACGTTTTCGACATTGATTTCCCAATAACCTATTTTTCTTGTGTTGTTTCCACAAAGGAATTTAACCTACATATCTAATTTATTTAACCATATTTTATTATCCACATTCTTTTAACAATTGAATAGTTTATTTATTATTTATTTCATCCGAATTAACAATTTACTGGACATTCCATTTAAACCTATTGTTCTTTAAAACTTATGTCCAGGGTTCGATTTCTGCTTTCTCTTATTTCCATTTTAACTAATCTCTCTATTTTTATACTTACATGAACAGGGGACAGCCCTTATCATGTAACAAAGGTTCAAAAGAGAGTCACCAATCTGATAGGTCCTGAACTGTCAGCTAAACTTCAGCTTCTGTCCCATCAACGAAATGTTGCATCCCTCTGCCTGTTCTACAAGTACTTTAACGGTGAATGCTCTGACGAACTGCAAGCACTTGTGCCCGCCTCGGCGTAAATATCCCCAACAAACCAGACAAGCAGCTAAATCTCAGCCTTCACAGTAGAGATCCTTAGATGCGAGAGAGCCTTCTACTCCAGTAGTTTCTTCTCCAGGACAGCTAGACTTTGGAATTCCCTTCTGGGTCCCTGCTTCGCCAACTGCACTGACATGCAGAAGTTCAAGTGCAGCGTGAACCGACATCTTGCTGCCCAACTCCCTACACAGTACCCCTGATGCCTCTGTCCCTGATAGTAGCCCCCTACAATAAAGTGGCAATGTGCCTTGTTTGGGGTGAAAATGCAATAAAAAAAAAGTCAATAGCCAAATGTCTGGCCGAAAACCAATTATAAAGATTTTCCCAAATCTCACTACTCCTTATATCAAATCTCGAGTCTCTAGACCCAAAATTGACAGAGTTATTTGGTAGGGAAATGTACACAGACAGACACACACACACACACACACACACACACACATATATATATATATATATATATATATATATATAAGTGAAAATGTCTCTGTGTGTGGATGTGTGTGGATGTGTGTGTGTGTGTGTGTGTGTGTAAACCTCACTTTATATATAAATAAATATGTTTATCAAACATAATTTTCTTGTTAATCAAACGAAACATTAATTCATAATAGCTTCTTTTTCCACTTCTCCATATATGCCTTTTATTTTATGGAGGTCTCGCCAGTAGCCCTAATCTTCTTTTTTAGTTTAATCTTCATCTTTTAGTCTTTCTTCTGGCCAAATATCATATAAGAATTGCAATTATTATTTTATACCATATCTCGACCTCTAACATATGTGCAAATGTAGAGTTTTTAGGACTTCCAATCGGTGAGTTACCAACATACAACTGGCCACGAGAAAAGCAAAGTGTCTGAAGATAAGTCCAACAACTTTGTTGTTTTGTCTTTGAGCTATATGTATAGACATAACAATATATATGTATAGACATAACAATATATATGTATAGACATAACAATATACATGTATAGACATAACAAAACTAATTCATATTAGGAGCTATATGTATAGACATAACAAAACTAATTCGTATTAGGAATTGTAAACGCTTGAACTAAAATGGCATGTCAGTACGATTAAGGGGACTTCCAGGAATTTATACAGTTTCACCTTTAAAATTTCCAGTTATTATGATGGCTTCAAGAACATTAGTTTTCAAAGATTTTATCGCTAACCGTTTGCCATTATAGTGATATTATAACTGAATATTAATAATGTAAAGTTTTGGTGTAAGATGATTTCGGAATAGGATGTAAAAAGAACAGAATTATACTTACAATATTGTAATGGTTTGGCAACTGTCGCTTGGTACTTCTACCGGCGCAGAGTGAATGAATATGAAATTTATAAAATTTATTATTTTTGAGCAAATTCAAATTTGATTGAATTTCGTTTAAAAATAATGGGCAAGAGAACTTCTGTTTATTTTTGAATGATTGTTTTCGTGTCAACCTTTCATTGGTTGATTTCAGTCTCGTTGCGGTTTTTTGGATTATAAATGTCAACTTTTATAGATTTTCGGGTATGCTGGCAATGAATATCACAGTTAAATTTAGGGCTAAAAGTCGTTTACTAGGCATGAAGACATATAATTTAAATTTAACTGGAATACCCGAAAACTCAGAAAAGTCGACATTTCCAATCTGTACCGTGAGTTAATGTAAAAAAAAACCCAAAAAATTTCTATTTTCATTAGAGAGACCAATTATTTAAAAAGTGTAATTGGAGTTAATATTTGTTTTCTCAAAATTTAATGATAATTTTTTATTTGATTAGTTACAAAAATGTTTATTTTATATTAAAAATAATCCTCTATTTTGTGGTGTCATAATTTTCTTAAAAATATTTGAATTCAATAAATGTTTAAGGAAAACTTTCTAAAATAAACATAATACTCGACTTTGAAAACTTTAAAATTTTTGTTTGAAATTAACATTTGCTTATCTAATCGATGGACGAATAAAAATGAAAGGATATGTACGGGTGTTTTTGTCTTATTTCTTTACAAAAAATAAAAGGAGGAATCATTTATAGAAAAAGAGAGTTACTCAAAGTAAAGTAGAGGAAAAGTTATTTATAGAAAAGGAAATTATCTAAAAGAAAGAGGAGTAATAATTTAATTTTAAGAAAAATTAAATTATTAAAGTTAGGCTAGACGATAAATATTTCCAATTTCAGAATCTCGAGCAATATTTACATATTACTTGGAAAAAAGGAAGAAAGAAGAAAAGAAACGTAGGAACCTGATATTATCCCAAGTAAGCTTTTCTATCAAAACTGTACTTAGAATTTGGCTTCTGTCCTAAAAGATTTACTTAAGAAAAGTATGTGTGATTAAAAAGTAGTACAAACCTGACCTCGTACAACATACTGTCGATCTTAGGAAAGGAAAAAAAATAGCCGCTCCTGCTATTTATGGACTGGTGGTCACCTGAGGTAACAAGAGTTGGGGGAAATATGCAAATGACATGCAGTCAGTTTTTCAAATAAAAAGCCTGCATGTCAGCAAGTGGGAGGTGTCTCTTTGGCAGAATAAGTTCTAACATATGGGCGCTGGGATTTGATATCGAGAATCGCAAGGAGAGAATAACAGTTAGGAATTTTTTCTTTGGACTTTACTTTCTAATATTACCGACATATTTAACTGCAAGCTATTTAAGCCCAACAACGAAAATGGGCGAACAAGTCAGGTTAAGCAGCGACATCTTGAGGCCGTTTACTGGGGAAGGCGATGTGGTCACTGAAGTTGGTGGCAAAGCTGCAGAAGATTAAAGACATAGTCACATTGATGCCAATGTATTTGGAAGGGAATGCTTTGGTGGTCTATCTAGAAATGGGAAAAACAAAATCAGACCATTGCTGAGAGTATTGAAAACCGATTAAAGACCGCATTTTCTGAGAGGCTTATAATAAGCTCATAAAAATTACCTGGACCAGAGAGTTGGTGGACGTATATGCAGCGGAGATAAGGTGACTAGCAGGATTGGCTGGTTAAGAAGATTGTCAAACTGGCTTTCGTAAGTGGTTTCTCTGATCACATCTCTATGGAACTGCAACGATTGACTAAAATTGAAACCATGGAGGTGGAGGAAATTTTAAGGCATGCCAGAGTGCTGGCAAAACAGCCCAGTGAATTGGGGCAGTTGCAACCTCTGCAGCAAACTGAAAGTGGCGAGGAGCAAACATGAACGAAACAAAGTCATAGACTTACCAGTAAATTCTTCATATGTCAGAGACTCAACCAGAGTAAAGACTGTAAGGACCCGCAATCAGACATATGTTTTCGATGTGGCTAGGTGGGTCACATTAGCAGGAATTGCTCTTCACTTCCAGAAAACGAGTAAAGGGATGCTGTTGCGCCAGTAGTCACTCCTTTTATACTGGGATGGCATGTGAGAGTTTGTTGCCAGAGACAATGGTCACTATTAATGGGAAGAGGGTTAGAGCCCTTGTCGATACCGGATGTATAATAAAGCTTGTTATTACAAATCTCTTGGAATGTAACCAGCAACATTAGAGCAGTAGATAGCAGAGAAGTGAAATATTGTGGAGAGTTTGATGCTGAGATCGTGGGGTGTAATATGCCGTTGCGACTAAAAGTGATTGTACTGAATAGGCTTATTGCAGGAATTGACGTGTTACTAGGCCTGGATGTGATATACTGATTGGGAGGAGCTACCATTGCTAAAGGTCAGGTAAAGTTTGGCAATCAGAGTGCACCAAAAATGGCAAGAAATGCAACTAAGAGCAATACCATCAAACCATCAAAACTCAGGCCATGTCTGATTGAGGATGAGGACTTTTGGGCCTACTTTGATGATGATAAATGGACGGTCGAGTGGTGATGGACCACAGAACCACCTGTGTTGACAAATCGGATTAACTGCTACAAAAGCCTGCTAACAGGAGATATAGGGCCGCTATTTGATAAGGAAGTTGAGAGGTTGATAGACGAAGGAATATTGATACTGTGGTATCGTTTAACCTACGTTATTTGTGACCTATTTG
The DNA here is from genome assembly GCF_053919585.1 of Euprymna scolopes. Taxonomy (NCBI): domain Eukaryota; kingdom Metazoa; phylum Mollusca; class Cephalopoda; order Sepiida; family Sepiolidae; genus Euprymna; species Euprymna scolopes. Next base: position 25,869,149 of record NC_136495.1, on the reverse strand, counting down.
CGTTTGAAAAAAGAATACCACATTTTGAATTGTCCGCAAATAAGGTGTTTTTTGAATATCAAGCAATGTAATTTTTTAATGACTATTTTTGTAAAAAAATATCATGGAGTAATCTACGTGCATAAGCACAAAATTATTTTATAGAAACTACAGTTGCAAAATTATTTTTTAACAAAATCATTATCGTTTACCTACGTTATTTATGACTTATTTGTGTTTAAAAAAGGATACCACATTTTAATTGTCCGCGAATAAGTAGTTTTTCAAATATTTAGCAATATAATTTTTCTATTACTATTATTTAAAAAATACCGTTGGGGTAAATCAAGGTACATGAGCACAAAATTATTTTATAGAAACTACAGGTGCGAAATTATTTTTTTAAAACATCATTTTGGTTTACCTACGTATTTTTGGCTTATTTGCATTTTAAAAACTAATATTTAATAGAAGTTTTCAGGCAAGTTAGTTACCGACGATGCTACTTTTTTGCCTTATGTTTTACTTTGCTTTATGATAGAATGGTCCCTTTTCTTGCTTTTTTACTGTTTTTTTTTCTAGACCGACGCACACTCTCTAACTAAAAGGAGATCTTTCCGCTAATGTGTTAAGGATGGTTTTCAAAATAATAACATTATTATTTCAGCACGGTAACAAAAATACATAAGTAACCAACATTTACATTTTTCCCGACCGACACTGCACACACAAAAATTTCAGGTTGGTACATAGTATTTACGTGTGGGAATCATGACAGCGATTATCACGGTTAAATTTGACGCTGATATTTTGACACCCCCACCCCACAAAATGAAGTGTCTATTCCGAAAATCGTTCTTAACAGGGGTAGGTTGGGTGCAATTCATAACATGAGGAGAGGATGTTGGGGGTGTCCATTCCAAATGCCATTCTTAATATGAGGAGATTGTGGGTTGAGCAATACATTAACTTACAGTACTTAAACTTTTCACGGGGAGGGACGGGGGCATGCTTCCACCGGACAATTCCGGTTAATGAGTCCTGCTAGTATCAAATAAATCATACTGATAAAGCAAATTCAAAACTCTAGAAGAAATTCAGTATTAAATATATAACGCATATAAATAATACATATCGTGTAATACATATATATATATATATATATATATATATATATATATATTATAAAAATACTTTTAATTATTTATTATATATTTTCAATGAAATTAAAATGAATATTAAAATATCATAAAGTAAATAATAATGGAAATGCATAAAAATCGGAACAACCAGATTAGGTTATAAATAGTATTTTGCACGTCAACTATTTGAGAACTTGCTTCTGAATTAGACGTAACGTATACGACGATTTCCAACCACTTGATAAGAGAAAAATCCAGGTTGTCCTCGACGGTCGTACATCTAAACAATATGATATAAATGCGGGGGTGCCCCAGGGTTCTATCCTTGGACCTCTATTGTTCCTGATATTCATAAATGACCTCCCCGACAACATTGCCTCTGAGATGGGTATATATGCTGATGACACTACACTCTATGGCAGGCATGACAGGAAAACGAATGAACACATTTCTAAAGAAATGGCAGAAACACTAGAGGAAGACCTCCAATCTGTAGTGGAATGGGGACAAAAGTGGTTGGTCGCGTTCAATGCTGCCAAGACTAAACTAGTTTCATTCAATAATTACAAGAAACCCTCTCTACCACCCATAGCAATGGCCAACGACTCTTTATCTGAGAGTCCATCTTTCAAACTCCTTGGCCTAACGTTCACAGGAAACATGAATTGGAACAATTACATTGAAGGCATTGACAGGGCCGCTGCAAGAAAGGTGGGCTCTCTCTACCGTGCTAGAAAACTACTAACACCCGAAAGTATCCTGTACCTCGATAAGGCCACCATTCGCCCATGTATGGAGTATTGCTGCCACATCTGGGCTGGTGCATCGGCTACTAATCTCTCGCTCCTTGACAAGGTTCAAAAGAGAGTCGCAAACCTGATAGGCCCTTAACTGGCATCTAAGCTTCAGCCTCTGTCCCATCAACGAAATGTTGCATCCCTCTGCCTTTTCTAAAAGTATTTTAGTGGTGAATGCTCTGACGAACTGCAATCACTTGTGCCCCCACGACGCGAGCACCCTCGACAAACCCGACAGGCTGCTAAATCCCACCCCCACACTGTAGAGATCCCTAGATGTAAAAGATCTTTTTACTCCAATAGTTTCTTCCCCAGAACCGCTAGACTCTGGAATTCCATTCCAGGTCCCTGCTTCTCCAATAGTACTGACGTGCAGAAGTTCAAGTGTAACGTGAACCAACACCTTGCTGCCCGAATCCCTACATAGTACCCCAGTAGTTGTTGCCCCTGATAGTAACCCCCTACACCAAAGTGGCAATTTGCCTTGTTTGGGGTGAAAATGTAATAAAAAAAAAAATAAAAAAAATAAAATAAAAAAAAACTTTGGAGAGACTAGAAAGACAAAAACACTTGATAAATGGGTGCCTCACGAATTGATCAAAAGAAATGTTGTTATGAAGTGTCATGTTTTCTTTTACGCAACAAGAACGATCCATTTCTTGACCAGTCTCATCCATTACAGTTTTTGTGAATGCAGGTGAAACCATTACAGCAGTGAAGTACTCTCAACAAATGGATGAAATGCATCAGAAACTTCGACAACAACACCCAGCATTATTCAACAGAAAAGGCCAATTCTCCTCCATGATAATGCCCAACCGCACGGTGCTAATCCGACTATGCAGAAGTTGAACAAATTGGGCTACGAAACTCTGTCTAAGCTGTCGTACTCTCCAGACCTCTCAAGTATCTCAACAAGTTTCTGCATAAGGAATGCTTTAAAAATACTAAGTGACATCAATAAACGTCTTCAGCGACTTCATCACCACCAGAATGCAAGATTTTTACGTTATTGACATAAATACACTTGTTTTGCATTGGCAAAAATGTGTTGATTCTAATGGTGCTTATTCTGATCATTAATTTTTTGTTCTATCCGAGATATGTTCATCTGAATTTAAAAGTTAAAAACTGCAAGAACTTTCTTGTAAACCTGATATTTTATTTAATAGCATTGAAATTATTGATCGTTTTCCATTACTTTTGTGTTCGTTGAGATTTTTGTTGCTATCAAGTATTTTTTATAACGTTTTGATATTATTTTATATTTTGGCCCAAAGGGCCATTGATAAACAGTCGTAATCAAAGTAGAATGCAAAAATAATTCTGATTAGGAATCAAAAATGATTTTATGCTATCCTTTTTTTTGTTGTTAAATATTATTAATTTATATTATTATTAATACATATTTAATGTGGTATCATTTAGAGTTCAAATTCAAGTTTTGTCTTTCGATAAACATAATATCAGGTTAAATTCAATTGTACAAGCGTAATGCTATATTGATTTTAAATTGAAGTGATTCCCCTTTCTTTTTTAATATTTAACAAAAACAACATAAAATCATTAAAGAATTTATAAAGAATTTTTCTCTCTTTCTTCTCGTTAGCTTTACTTTTTACCGATGAGATAATCCTTTTTTTTTTTTTTCAATATGCGATATTCATTTTAAGGTTAAAACAATGTATTTTCATATTCATTGACAGCCCTTATGTAAACTAGCTATATCTAACTATTTTGTGTTTAAGAAATAAATTATAAAATAAATCATTAAGCATTCGTTTAAAATTCACATCGCTGAAATCAGTTTTTTTTTTCTTTTTTCTTTCTTTCTTTTTTTTTTTTTTTTTTTTTCTTAATTTTTAAGATTAATCCAGGTGATTTGTTGTAACTAAATCCAGCTGGATTTAAACTGAGCATAAAAACACAAGTTGTCTCCCTTGCTCCTTCTATTTTACTAACCAGAAATACTCATGCGTCTACACACGTACACAAAACAGTCCGGTCTTCGGAAAGCGAAAAACTGGGTGAATAGGTTTGGGCGTTCTTATTAATCTGCCCCTGACTTTATTGTATTACTTTGCTGTTTTTCTTTCTCTCTCTCTCTCTCTCTCTCTCTCTCTCTCTCTCTCTCTCTCTCTCTCTCTCTCTCTCTCTCTTTCTTTTCTGATAAATATTACACAGCTGCCTTCTTAATTGTTTAGTAATGATTATATATATATATATATATATATATATATATATATATATATATAGTGGAGAAAATAAGTGTTGGACACATTCCATTATTCTTTATTTAACACATTTTTTTATGCAGCGAATGACGCGAAAATTTAACAAGAAATAGTTACTAATTTAACAAGAACAAATAACTTTAGAAATTGGAACCTTTTAATGCATAACAAAAATTATATAATAAAAACGAGAATAACCGGAAAAAAAGTATTGGACACACGAACACAATGTCATTTAATATTTAGTTGAAAACCCCTTATTGGCTATTACAGCTTCGAGACGTTTTCTATGCGATGAAACTAATTTGTGATAACGTTCAGGCGAAATTCAACACATACTTTCTTCAAATATTACGTGGATTTCGCTAGTGGACCATGATTTTGATCTCTCTCCATAGATTTTCTATAGGATTTAAGTCTGGAGACTGACTGGGTCACTTAAGAACATCTATTTTGTTCTGTACAAACCAATCAGAGGTTATTTTAGCAGTATGTTTTGGATCATTATCTTGTTGAAAGATCCATCCCTATCGCATACCTAACGCATTGGAAGCAAGCAAGAGAGCATTTTCAAGAATTTCCTGATATTTGGCTGCATTCATCTTTCCATCTATAATATGAAGTGGCCCAGTACCATTTGAGCAGAAGCATCCCCAGAGCATGACATTTCCACCACCAAACTTTACAGTGGGGAGGGTGTTCTGGGATCGTGTGCTGTGCCATCTCTTCTCCATACTCGACATACAGAGTTAATGCCAAAAAGTTCCACTTTCGTCTCATCGGACCAGATCACATTCTTCCAGTAATCATCTGTTTTCAATAAGTGGTCTCTTGCAAACTCCAGACGAGCATTAACATGACTATTTTTAGTAATGGTGTCTTTCGAGGTGTACGCGATTTAAGACCGTTGCGTCGGAGTATATTACTAATCGTTGGTTTCGTTACTACTATCCCTGCTTCTTCCAAGTCTTTCTGAAGTTTGCCTCGTGTGGTTCTCGGTTGCTGCTGAACTTTTCGTACAATCTTTCTCACTGCTCGATCCGACATCTTGCGAGGAGTTCCGGTGCGCAGATGGTCATGCACCTTCCATTTCCTAATAAGGTTTCCTATGGTGCTTACAGGGATTTTGAATTGAGCAGATATACGCCGATAACCAATTCCATTCTTGTGCTCGGCAATAATCTTATCACGGACGACTTGAGAGAGTTCTTTATGTTTACTCATCCTGAGAACCTTCACGCGTGATGGCTTACTGGTGACTAACGTGTTCCAATACTTTCCAACGACTTAGAGTATAGTCTACAACAATCGAGAAACTTCTAAAACGTATAATAGTGTCGGCAAATTAAAATGCAAATAACAATTTTCAGCATTATTTATAAAAAATAATAAAATATAATTTAAAACAATGTGTCCAATACTTTTTTTCCGGCTATTCTCGTTTTTATTATATAATTTTTGTTATGCATTAAAGGGTTTCAATTTCTAAAGTTATTTGTTATTGTTAAATTAGTAACTATTTCTTGTTAAATTTTCGCATCATTCGCTGCATAAAAAATGTGTTAAATAAAGAATAATGGGATGTGTCCAACACTTATTTTCACCACTGTATGTTAAGGCACTTTGTGTGTGTTAGTGTGTGTGTGTGAGAGAGAGAAAGAAAGAGAGAGAGAGAGGGAGAGAGAGAGAGAGGGAGAGAGAGAGAGTTTATTCTCTTGGACTCTAAAACGGCTAGGCCAATTTTTTAAAAATTTCACACGAATGTAGTTTATGTGTTTGGGAGTGTTCTTAGATTAATCTGATTAAAAGAAGGAACAGGTAGATTCTAAACAAAGCACCTAACATCACAAATGCACTTAACAAGTTTTATTACCGCACAAACAGAAGGACCCGACATATAAAATCAACAGTAGGTTCTTTGATAAGACAGGAGCACGTTCATAACGAAAGTTTCTTTTTAGAACACGATTGATCCATGATACTTTACTTTTGAATTTTAAATTTTAATTCGAGCCATTATATAAAAATATGTTGATGAAATATAAACTAGATTCAGTTCAATGTAGACTATAATGTATTATTAATTACGCGATTGGGGGGGGAGCATGTGGAGCTTCCTCACAATGCACCACGGTGGGTCTCCAACTAGATCAGATTTGAAACCGACAGTACCGATTGTTTTCTGATTTTCTATAACATTTCAAAATAAATAAACTGTTTTTTGTTTTAATTTTCTTATCACTTTGTTTTTTGCTGGCGATGGGGCATTCTACTGGATGCCAAACATTCTCCCGTTAGTTTAGTTACTCAAACCAAGAGATGTTTTAAGGTTCTAACCGTCCCTTTAAGTGCTATTGTTTGTATTTTTCTTGCACTTGGTTCACCTGGTATATTCGCCAGATAGTTTTTGAAATTCTTATACATGTGTGTATGTGTGTTTGTTTCAGTTTGATTGTATTCAACAGTCGATTGTTAAAGAATCTCTGAATCGAAACCCGCTTTGACTTGATCTTCTGTTCACTATATATAAATACATATTCGACTCTGATTTTAACTTTTACTTTTTGTAAAAATTGTATTTTTATAAATGAGCACTCAACGTTGTCGGATCTCTTATTTTATCAATCTTACCAAGCTATATAGATATATAGATATATAATAAAATATGTAGTACCTAAGAGTTTTCACAGAAATCATCATAGATTACTCACTGATAATAATTGATAATGTTCCCTGGAGTTTGGGTGACAAAAAGTCTCCCAAGAGTTTCAGAACTCTCCAATTTTTCAAATACAATTGCAAATAAATTTGTGTTATCCTAAGAGCAATTTCACCTGGCAACGAACATTGGTCTTTACTGGAATTTGGGTGGTAATAAATAAGACTCGTGAAGATCCCAGTACTCTTTGCACATCCAGTGGAGGCTGGTAAGTTTTTCTGTTTTTTTTATTACATTTTCACCCCAAACAAGGCACATTGCCACTTTGTTGTAGGGGGCTACTATAGGGACATAAGCATCAGGGGTACTGTGTAGGAAGTTAGGCAGCAAGATGTTGGTTCACGTTGCACTTGAACTTCTGCATGTCAGTACAGTCGGGGAAGAGGGGACTCAGAAGGGAATTCCAAAGTCTAGCTGTTCTGGGGAAGAAACTACTGGAGTAGAAGGCTCTCTTACATCTAGGGATCTCTACTGTGAAAGGGTGGGATTTAGCTGCTTGTCGGGTTTGTCAGGTTTGTCGGAGGTATTTACATCGAGGGGGGCACAAGTGCTTGCAGTTTGTCAGAGCATTCACCGTACTTGTATAACAGGCAGAGGGATGCAACATTTCGTCAACGTGACAGAGGCTGAAGTTTAGCTGACAGTTCAGGACCTATCAGATTGGCGACTCTCTTTTGAACCTTGTCTAAGAGCGAGAGACTAGTGGTAGATGCACCAGCCCAAATATGACAACAATACTCCATACATGGGCGAATGGTGACCTTATAGAAGTATAGGATACTTTCAGGCGTTAATAGCTTTCTAGCACAGTAGAGAGAACCCACCTTCTTCGCAGCGGCCCCGGCAATGTTCTCAATTCATGTTTCCTGTGAACATTAGGCCGAGGAGTTTAAAAGATGTACTTTCAGATAAAGAGTCATTGGCCATTGCTATTGGCGGTAGGGAAGGTTTCTTGTAATTATTGAAGGAAACGAGTTTAGTCTTGGCAGCATTAAATGTGACCATCCATTTATGTCCCCATTCCACTACAGATCGGATGTCTTCCTTTAGTGTTTCTGCCATTTCTTTAGATATGTGTTCATTTGTTTTCCTGTCATGTCTGTTATAGAGTGTGGTGTCGTCAGCATACATACCCATCTCACAGACAATTTTGTCAGGGAGGTCATTTATGAATATTAGGAATAACAGAGGTCCAAGGATAGACCCCTGAGGGACACCCGCATTTATATCATATTATTAAGATGTACAACCGTCAAGGACAACCTGGATTTTTCTCTTATCTAAGAAGGATCTAATTATATTATGTATTCTTCCAGTGATGCCGTATGATCTGATTTTCTTGAAGACCCTCATGCCATACCCTGTCAAAAGCCTTAGATATATCTAGAGCTACCGCTCTACCCTCCTCCGCTTTGTCCAGTGACTGGTATATACATTATGAGATTACATTTAGGATGTCTGCTGTGGAGCGGGCTTGAACGTAATAGAGATGCCTTTTTGGCAAAGAAGACATCAGTTTAATGAATCTCTGAACACGTGGAAACTCCAGACCAGTATCTTTAAACTTATTTCAATGCTAAATTGTCGTTATTATACTGTTTATTTGAATTAATTTTGTCTAATACATTTTATTTCAGTCTGAAGTTAAATGCAAAATTTCTAGAATACCCCCCCCCCAAGGAAAAAAAATTTAGGATTAATGCTTTACTCTCTCTATAAATATAAACGAAAAGATCCCTCCCACCATAACCCATTCTCCCACTTCCTCTATAGAAGCGAAACTCGAATGACAAGTGTCAGTGAGTGAAAAACTTTCCAACGTAATAGCGATGTATTTTTGGCAAAGAAGAAATCAGTTTAATAAATCTCTGAACATATGGAAACTCCGGACCGGTATCTTTAAAATTATTTCAGTGATAAATTTCTTTGTTTGAAGTGTCTCTTGGAAAGAAAAAAATGAACACTCTTAAATGGAAATTACAGTAACCTATATCTATTCCATCTTTTCATTCGTAATTATGGGAGGGGAATTTATCTTCAAATATCTTAAATTTCAAATCAAAGCAACGGACATATACTAAGTAAATATTAATACCCCTCCCCTTGTTTTTTTTTTTTTTTTTTTTTTTTAATGGCGACAAAGCATTGTGGATGCGTTGTCGGCAGTTCTCGTTACTCTCACTTCCTCTTATTTGTCCCTCTGTCCTCATTTCCAATGAGTGATGTTTCTGACAAAGGGTGAAGAAAAAGCTGCTCTCCAGGACGACAGTACTGAGATGTCGGAAATTTTCTGTTCCTATGTCTGTCCTTGTGGCCATGTCACTAGTAAGGGTGCTGGAGGTAAACGTTTCATCTGGGCTGACGTTATCTACCTGATAGTCAGGGACCCGAACCTTGGATTAACCACTAAGGAGGCCGTCCTATCAGCAGGTGAAAAATACTGGGGCTGCTGTATTGCCATTTGGTGAATGGACTCTGGACCATGCCGTAGTTTCGAGTGGGGCCTCTCGATGCCATACTAGTTGGTAATTGTTACGGCTTTACCTTATCATGGCTACAAGAAAAAAAGATTCTTCCTCTCTTTTCTCTCTTACCTTCCCTCTCTGTCCTGCTCTAACCAAGTCTGTCGACCTGGTCCACAAATCCCAATCCTCAACATGAAATACCTCCAGAAAAATAACATGTGTAAACCTAGAACACCATTCTCCAACTACCATGTCTCCTTCTCCAACATCAGGGGTCTACGTTCCAACCTTCCAGAGGTTGAAACCCAATTACAGGAGACGAAACCAGACATATTCTTCCTAAGTGTAACTGGCATTAGGCTGACCGCTTCCCTTGATGAATTCATAATTAAAGGATACTCTAACTTAACATCTAAATCTGACCCCCAAGATCGCTATGGACATGAAATATGTGCTTACATTAAAGATGGCTTTCCGTGTGGTAGGGATATCTCCAGAGAAGACCCTAATTTACCTTATATGTGCTTCCGGGTTGCACTTGCTTACACCACTACATTTATATTCGCTCTCTATCGCCCCCACAACAGCGGAGTTACTATCCTTAAGAGCATATCTGAAAAAATTGACCACATCCTGTCTGCTCACCCTTCAGCTAACATCCACATTTGTGGTGACTTCAATGTCCACAATGTGGAATGGCTGACCCACTCTAACAAGACAGATGATGAGGGGAGGTTCTGTCATGATTTTGCCTCACCCAGATTGTCCACGAACCAACCCGAGTGCCCAATACTTCCGGTCAGTATGCTAACCTTCCAGACCTTTTTCTCACAACTTCTCTTGAGCTATGTTCAAGTTCCGTTCTGTCTCCTCTGGGATCTTCCGACCACACAGTAAAGATAAAAATGAAATGCAATAAGTCTGAAGATGTACCTCTCCACCGTACTGTATATCGATACTCTACGGCTGACTGAGATAGCTTCCATACACTTATATTCCGATCTACCACTGCATTCAATGTTTAAAAAAGATGTGTCCTCCAGAGTATCAGACCTGACCGAATGGCTAATTGTAGGCATAGAGCGATTCATACTATCCAAAAAATTCCAACAAAAACCTGACAGTCAGCCATGGTTCTCCCCAGAATGTGCTGCTGCCATCGCACACAGAAATCACTTTTTCCATAGCTACCAACGTAATAGATGCACTGAGATTAAAGCTGACTTCAGGACTGTCAGCAACCACTGCAAAAGAGTAATAAAAAGTGCAAAAGGGCTATATGCTCAGTGCGTTAAATCCAAAGTAGCTGAGCAGCGGCTTGGTTCCCACCAGTTTTGGCAAATAGCAAACAGGATCCTGAACAGAAGCATGTGTTCTATCCCAACCATCATCAATGGACATGGGGTCATCTCGTCAGGATCCGACAGGGCCAAATTATTTGCCAAGAACTTTGCAGCTAATTTTACCCTATGCGACGAAGGCCATCAACTCCCCATATTTCCTTCTATAACGGACAACACTGCTGCAACATACAAATATCTGTGCGTGATGTCGCCAAGCTAATCAAGAACCGTGATTCCAGTAAAGCAACTGGCCCTGACGGCATTCCAATCAGTGTGCTGAAAAAGCTTCAACTAGAACTTGCCCCCATACTTACAAAACTCTTTAAGCGTTGCCTTAAAGAGAAGTGCTTCCCAAAACCCTGGAAAACCTCATCAGTATGCGCTGTATTTAAGAACTCAGGTGATAAGTCCTCTCCCTCACAGTACAGACCAATAAGTCTCCTGTGTATCATGAGTAAGCTGCTGGAATCCATATTAAATAGAGAAGTAGACAACCACCTCAGCAGAAATAACCTTATTAGTGACATGCAATATGGGTTTCGTTCTGCCAGATCTACAGCAGATGTGCTTACTGTTATATCTCATAGGATTAGCGAATCTCTTGACAAAGGCTTCCTCTCTAGGGCAATTGCTCTGGACATATCAAAGACCTTTGATAAGGTATGATATAAGGGCCTACTTCACAAGATTTCCAGCTACGGTATTACTGGAAATGTTTTCTCGATCATAAAATCATTTCTCTCCGATAAGCTCATAAGAGTAGTGGTTGATGGGCAGAAATCAGAGGCCATCAATATTAATGCTGGAGTCCCTCAAGGGTCAATCCTAGGCCAAACTCTCTTCCTTATATACATCAATGATCTCCCAAAACACATACTTAAATCATTCGTTGACATCTATGCTGATGACACGACCATCTACGGCAACACATCAAAGGCAGTAAATGACAAATTCTCTCTGATTCTCTCTCCTCTGATCTCGAGCGTGTGGTTCAGTGGGGGAAGACATGGCTGGTTACCTTTAATACATCTAAAACCAAACGTCTATCTTTACATCATCAACGCTCTGATCCCCATCTGGCATCAATCGATATGGGTGGCTCTCGTCTGGGGGAAGCTCCATGTTTTGATAAGCTTCTGGGTTCGACCTTTACCCTTGACCTGAAATGGAATACGTACATCAAGTCAGTTGCCAAGATCACTGGAAAAATGGTAGGATCCTTCTACCGCTCCAGAAGATATCTCACCCCTGATGCAATTCTCTATCTGTATAAAAGCCAAGTACGTCCAAGGATGGAGTACTGCTGCCACATCTGGGCAGGAGCTGCTAAAAACAGCTTATCCTGCCTTGACAGAGTACAAAATAGACTTTGCGGCCTAGTGGGTGATGCCCTTTTCTCTTCCCTTTAACCTCTCTCCCACAGGAGAGACGTTGCGAGCCTATCCTTGTTTTATCGTTACTACCATGGCAGGTGCTCGTCTGAACTCCAATCTCTGGTCCCTCCTCGCCAATCTTTTACGATAAACACCCGCCTAGCTGAAACCACTGTCAAAAATTTTCCTCACTCCTTATCTGTGCCAAAATCAAAACGTAGATTCCATGAACAAAGCTTCTTTCTTAGAAGTGCACGCCTGTGGAACTCTGTTCCAGTTGCCTGTTTCCCACCTGACTACAACCTGGATGTCTTCAAATCCAATGTGAACAAATTCCTGATTAACCGCCTCCTTAAGTAAGACACTTTATCAGATCTCCAAACACTAACCTACTGTACACACAATAACCCTTATCCCCGAGTGGCTTCCGGGCCTTGATAAGTGGTGACTACCTTGTAAAAAAAAATATATATTGTTGGTCAGTCAGAAGTTTAGCATCTGTAAGGTGATGGACTAGAGCTTGGTTAATTATAGTCTCAAATATTTTGGCGAAAAGTGGGAGGAGGCTAATGGGGCGATAATTTACTGAGTCAGTGCTTTCGCCAGAATTCTTGAAAACTGGCACTAAAGAAACAATTTTCCAGCAGGCAGGAAAGCAAGATTCATTAAGGCATTTGTTGTAAAGTTTGGAGAGAACTGGAGCTACTTCAGCGGCGCACTTTTTTAATAGTACAGTCAGGATGAGATCAGGTCCACATGTTCTCTCTCTTCAGTCTTTCCATCCTCCTCGCCCTCTCACGAATATTTTGTGTTGTATAAGCTGAGACCAGTGCCCATCTTTTTTTGGGGGCGGGGGAGTAGGAGAATAAGAGGGGGACATAGATTTCTTGCAGTGTCACTTATTCTTCTTCTTATTATTATTATTGGCTCACAAGCAGCTTTCACATTATTATCATCATCATCATTATTATTATTATTATTATTATTATTATTATTTCGTTGTTGTTGTTGTTGTTGTTGTTGTTGTTGTTGTTGTTGTTACTATTATTGTTGCTGTTGTTATAATTATTATTATTTTTGTTATTGCTGTCGTTATTATTATTGTTATTGTTGTTGCTATTATTATTGTTGTTGCTATTGTTATTATTATTGGCTCACAAGCAGCTTTTACATTATTATCATCATCATCATCATTATTATTATTTCGTTGTTGTTGTTGTTGTTGTTGTTACTATTATTATGATGATTGTTGTTGTTGCTGTTGTTGTTATTATTATTGTTGTTATTATTATTGTTGTTGCTATTGTTATTATTATTGGCTCACAAGCAGCTAGCACATTATTATTATCATCATCATCATTATTATTATTTTGTTGTTACTATTATTATTATGATTGTTGTTGTTGCTGTTATTATCATTGCTGGTAATATTATTATTGCTTTTGTTGTTATTGTTCTTGTTTTCTATTATTGTTGTTGTTGTTGTTTTATTATTATTGTTGTTGTTGTTATTAATATTGTTGTTGTTATTATTATTATTAGTGTTGTTGTTATATATATATTATTGTTATCATTGTTTATTATTATTGTTGTTTCTAATATTGTTGTTGTTGTTATTATTATTATTATTGTTGTTGCTGTGTTTGTTGTTATTTTTATTATTGATGCTGCTTTTACGCTTATTATTATTATTTTATTATTATTATTGTTGTTGTTAATATTATTTTATTGTAATTACTGTTGATCTTATTGTTATTATTATTATTATTATTATTATTATTTTGCACTTTTCGTTGTTGTAATTAGTATTTTTATTATTATTATTGTTATTATCATTGTTATTATTATTATTATTATTATTATTATTATTAACATTATTTTATTGTTGTTGGTCGTATTGTTGTTATTATTATTATTATTATTATTATTATTATTATTATTATTATTGTTGCTTTTGTTCTTGTTATTATTATCATTATTATTTTCATTGTTGATGTAGTTTCTGTTATTATATTTATTGAAGTTGCTGTTATTGTTGTTGTAATTATTATTATTATTATTAATATTATTATTTTTATTAATATTGTTTTGTGTTGTTATATTTTTATTATTATTATTGTTGCTGTTTTTGTTATTATTGTTGTGGTTGTTGTTATTATTATCATTATTTTTTGTTGTTATTGTTGTGGTTGTTATTATTATTGTTTTGTTATTATTAGTTTTGTTATTGTTGTTGTTATCATTTTTATTGTTGTGGTGGTTATTATTATTGCATTGTTGTTGCTGTTGTTATTGATTGCTGTTTTGTTTATTATCATTAATATTGTTGTTGTTGTTGTTGTTGTTGTTGTTGTTGGTGGTGGTGGTGGTGGTGGTGGTGGTGGTGGTGGTGGTGATATTATTTTTATGTTTGTTGTTGTTTCTGTTGTTGCAGTTAATATTGTTATTGTTGTTATTATTATTATTATTATTATTATTATTATTATTATTATTATTATTATTATTATTATTATTGGCTTACAAGGAGCTTTCACACAGGTCATCGAAGATCTCATTGAATACGGCCTGTGGTGTTCCCTGGAAGCTGAGTGACAACAAGTCTCCCCAGATTTTTCAGTACTCTCCACCTCTTTCGATACAATTTACAAATAAATTAGAGTCTGTAGGTATTTAATAATTATTATAGTAAATAATTATGTCAGCCTCTTTAAGAAACTTGTTTCTTATCGTTGAGCTTTTTCAGTTGTAATAAAGTCGGCCAACTTAGCTCATATGCGTATATCGTCATATAATGATTAGATCACTCTCTGACTGACGTTAAAAGCATTTAACAAGAATAAATGTTTAATTTCAACTGTATCTCTCGTGGTTGACGGTATACGAATGGTCCGGGTCCTTGCTAATGAAGCCAGACATAACTTTTGTTGCCAGGGTTCGAATCTCTCGACTGGCATTAAATTAATCTTGACATTCTGCACTGATGATTTCCGAAATCTATCTATCTATATCTATAAAAGTGAACGTGTCTGTGTGTGTGTGTTTGTACATTTTCCAACGCAATAATTCTGTCAATTTTCAGTCTACAGACTCGAAATTTGATTTACAGGGTACTGAGATTTGGGAAAATCTTTGGAATCCGTTTTCGGCCAGAAATTTAGTTGCTAAGGGGTCAAAGTTCAACGCTTTGAACTTTGAGAACTCTACCAAACTCCTCCGACAATTTTGGGTCTAAACACTTGAAATTTTAGATGGACATGGATTTAATTTAATAACTTGATTTGAGCCCAAAACAATAAACGTTAAGGGGTCATAATAGGGGTCAAAGTTAAAAAAATTGACCGTCTTTTTTGGGGGGGTTCTCAATATACGAGGGACGTGCAATAAGTAATGCCCCTGACCCACTTCCCATAGCAGTAGAGCAACGAAACTTGGCACAGTTATTAGTCTTTCTCTACATAGGAACCACCCATTTCTCCCAGATAGGAACCATGCATTTCTCCCATCGTTTGATGCAGCTCTGGAGACCATTTTTGTAGAACACCCCAGTTTGGTCCTCCAACCACGACAGGACTTCAGAAATCAAGGATGCATCATCTGGGAAACGCTTTCCTTTCAAAAACAACTTCATGGCTGGGAAGAGGTGAAAATTAGAGAGTGCAAGGTCAGGAGAGTAGGGAGGATGGGGAGGCATTTCATAACCACACGCCCGTGCTTCTGGTCTGGCGACATGCGAGTTGTGGACCAGAGCATTATTCTGCAGGAGGAGGGTACCTTTGCTGATCTTGCCCCGCCTCTTGATTTTGATAGCTTCCCTTAATTTCCTAAAAAGTGAAGCATAATAGGCTCCTGTAATCGTGTTACCTTTGCCAGGAAATCTGTCATCACTACTCCGTCCTGGTCCCAGCAGACTGTGAGCATGACCTTGCCAGTGGAGGGCTGCACCCTTGCCTTCTTTGGAGGTTGTGAGTCCAAGTGCTCCCACTGCATTGACTGGACTTTGGTCTCTGGATCATAGTGATGGACCTAGATTTCATCCTCTGTAATCAGTCTTTTGAAAAACTTTGACTCATCTTCTTGGGACATCTGCAAATTCATCCTCGAGCACTTGACGCGTTTTCACTTCTGGAATGGTGTGAGCAACCTGGGAATCGATCTGGCAGACACCTTATGCATATGAAAATGGTCATGAATAATAGTTTTCACAGACCCTATACTAATCTTGACATCTTGGGCTATTTGGCGAATAGTAATGCGCCGATCTTCCAAAATGGCAGCCTTAACTTGACGGACAGAATCCTCATCAATGGCAGAAGGGGGGCGACCAGGTCTGGGACCTGTTTCCACAGACTTCCGGCCATGTTTGAATTCACGATGCCAGTGTTTTACAAGGTCATATGATGGGTCATTATCACCATAAGTTTCTTTCATTTCATCAATATTTTCCTGTGGTGTGCGTTCTTTCAAATACAAAAACTGGATCACTGCTCGACATTCAACAGGCTCCATTTCACACCGAACTCAGTTCAAAAACCTGTAAAACAGAAACCACAATTAGTTCAGAGCTGTAATTTGCCACAAAACCCGTAGAGATATAAATCATTGCACAAAATTTCAGCTAGATCAGACAACTGGAAGTGGGTCAGGGGCATTACTTATTGCACTCCCCTCGTAATTTCTCCCCTTTCTTGCCCACTAAATATTTTAGGTTGATTTGGCATAAACATAGTCACTATTTGGCAATTTGAAAAACTTATAGAATTCTTTACGAAAAAGTTAT
The DNA here is from genome assembly GCF_053919585.1 of Euprymna scolopes. NCBI lineage: Eukaryota > Metazoa > Mollusca > Cephalopoda > Sepiida > Sepiolidae > Euprymna > Euprymna scolopes. Next base: position 25,852,320 of record NC_136495.1, on the reverse strand, counting down.
TTATGAAAGTTCTGAACAGTTGTTTTGTGTTTTGAATCAATGAGATTTTGCATTATAATTATGTCCGTTTTTTAAGGAAAATTAACTGAATATATCAAAATTATAGTCATATTGTTTTTTTTGTTTATTTTTTCAAGTTTATGAGTTAATTTAAATCTAATTATCCCATTTTTTCGTCTGAGAAATTTAATTCATATTTACACTGTGTCGTGTTTTCGTTTATTTAGTTCTCTTACCAAACTGATAATTAGTTTTGGGAAGAGAGAGTGTGAGAAAAAAGATATAGAAAGAGAGGGAGACAGAGAAAGATAGAGGAGTTCTGATTCGTCTAGACATGGCGGCAAAAATGATAAGCCCATGTGTCTAAAGAGACAGTATAAAACCTTTTTAGTCGAACCTATGTTGTTACATATTATCGTCGTGATTTGCCCATAAGCTGTGGAATTGATCTTTTTTGAACGAATCCCACTGCTAATGGAAAAATGAGGTTTGCTGCAACAACAACAACACCAACAATAATAATAATAATAATAATAATAATAATAATAATAAGGGTAGACCAAATAAGAACTAAGACAGCTCGATCAGAAGACCAGGAACTCATGACCACGCACAATGCACTATACCTGAAGTAATAGTAGGAGCACTAGGAACAATTTCGAAAAACTTCAAAAAAAGAATGTCAGAAATTGGAATCAGAGGAATAACTGCAAAAGTACAACGACTAACAATAATGAAAACGACTGAAATATTAAGAAAAACCCTTGAATGCAGAGAATAATACAAGAAGACAATATAACGAATAAGCGTTACAGCGAATGAAGAACATTGAAGATGCATATCTACAAGTTCTACACCCCCATCATACATCCCCCCATTGTTTCGTCACCATCCCCCCCAATAAAAAAGTGATACCAAAGGGCCGAGAAGAGTCAATAAGGACTGAAAGACCGAGGAGCGAGCGCTAACCAGACCTCGGCTGGACAAGCGCAAAGAGAACTGGGACTTTGGGGAGGCTTAGTGCCACTCAAATTCCAGTATAAACCAATGGCCACTACCAGCGAGAAATCAATGGTAAGCGGCTGTTGCGATAATGCAAATTCATTTGCAAATGCTATCAAAGGAGATGGAGAGAGCTGGACGTCTGGGGAGACTTGTTGTCACTCAGCTTCCAGAGAACACCACAGGTTTCCAATCAGATCGTTTGTTGACTTGTGTGAAAGCTCCATGTGAGCCAATAATAATAAGGGTAGACCAAAGAAGTACAGAGACAGCTCGATCAGAAGATCAGGAACTCATGACCATGCACAATGCACTACACCCAAAGGGCAACGTTGACCGACTTTACGTGAAAAGAAAAGACCTCGGCAGTGGACTGGTATGTACAGAAGACTGTGTGAATTAAAAAAAAAAAAGAACTAAAACAGTACATAATGCAAAGCACTGAAAAGGTAATTATGGCAGCGAGAGACACTGAAAAAAACCCCAAAAAAGCAGAGAGACAAAGGATAAGACAAGAAAAGAAAAATTGGAAGAGAAACAACTACACGAAAGATTCGTAAGGATGACAAAAGATGAAAATAACGAAAATACTTCAACATGGATGAGAAAAGGACACGTAAACAGAGAAACTAAATCCCTAATAACTGCAGCACAGGACAACTCAATAAGAACCAACCACATCAAAGCAAAGATTGACAAAACACAAGAAAACAACAAATGCAGACTCTGAGGACAAAGAAACGAAACGATAAACCATATAGTAAGTGGATGTAGCAAACTAGCCCAAAAGGAATACAAGAACAGGCACGACCAAGTGGGAAGAGCAGTACACTGGGAATTGCGAAATCAACTGCATCTCGAACACATAGACAAATGGTACAAACATAAGCCAGCAACAGTAACTGAAAACGAGAATCACAAAATGCTATGGGACATGGACATACAAACGAATAAACCCATCCAAGCAAGAAGACCAGATGTCATAATAATTAACAAGAAAGAAAAGTCCTGTCAAATCGTAGACTTTGCTGTTCCAGCTCACCACAGGACAAATATCAAAGAAAAGGAGAAATGAAACAAATACACAGAGTTAGCCAGGGAACTGAAAGGGGTATAATGATAAAAAAAAAATCAAGATAGTACTTATAATCGTAGGAGCACTAGGATCAATTCCAAAAAACTTTGAAAAAAGAATGGGAGAAATTGGAATCAGAGGAATGACAGCAAAAATACAACAAATAACAATAATGAAAACAGTTAAAATATTAAGGAAACCCCATGAATACGAGGACTAATACACATGAGCCACACACGCGGACCAGACAAACAGTTGAAGAGACAAAACATGAAGAAGCGTTGCATGAACCAAGAACATAGAAGATACATATCTATAAGTTCTCTATCCTTCCCCTATCCCTTGCCCTGTCCCCTCCCATTACCCAGCCCCCCACCCCCAAAAAGAATGATTTCAAATAGCTGAGAAAGGTCAAGGATGATAGAAAGACCAAGGAGAGAGCACTGACCAGATCTCCGCTGGACAAGTGCGAAGAGCACTGGGGCCTTGGGGAGGCTTATTGCCACTCAAATTCCAGTGGAGACCAATGGCCGCTGCTAGTAAGAGATCGATGGTGGACGGCTGTTGCGAAAATGCAAATTCATTTGCAAATGTTATCAGAAGAGGTGGAGAGCACTGGCAAACTGGGGAGACTTGTTGTCACTCAGCTTCCAGAGAACACCACAGGCTGTTTTCAAGGATAGATCCTTCATGACCTGTGTGAAATCTCCTTATGAGCCAATAATAATAATAATAATAGTGCGATCAATTATGTGCACCAGACAGACCTATTTTCACTGAAATGTAAACGGCTACTGTGGTAAATGCCAGATTTATAGGAGGTAACCTAGATGGGGAATTGAGCAGCAAGATGTTTGTTGACGTTACATTTAAATTTTTACATTTAAATTGTTGCATGCTGATACGTTCGGGGAAACAATAAGCAAGAAAGCAATTCCAATAGAAAGAAGCTAATAGAAAGATATTCCAATATGTAAGGACCACTAACGTGAAAGGTGGGATTTGCTGTTAGTCAAGTGCGTCGAGATATAACAAAATGTTTTCTATTTTATTTGGAGGGACTTAATTAGTTAAATTAATTAATTAAATTAATTAATTAATCCAAAAGCTCTTGAAGTCTGAGTAGAAAAAAAGATTTCAATAATGTTGATTGGTTTCCATTAATAATACGATATTTGTACTTTCGAAATATATGTAAGTAACAGGTCCTAGATATGACCTTAAGCTATATCCGATAGTGAGCCGCCCTTTAATTGCCATTGCTTCCAGGTCCACTCTGACCCGGAGTGGTAGTACCTGTAAGGGTTCCAACTATGGGTTAAATAGAAACTGACTTGAAAAAAAAAAAAACAAATATATTCTATTACATTTTTTCTTCAAAATCACTGGATTCAGCATTAAATAACCTGCATGATAAAAGTGTTGTTAATTTCTTTTACAAAGGGTATATGAATTAGACTTATCCGATTTAAAAACAGGCAAAAATTATAGGTCGTTGACTTAGAATAGATGTTTTATGCCAAATTAATGGTTGAATAAGTTTAAATCTGTGGGCAATGACGCATATTAACTCATTCGAGTCATTGCACCGTGACAATTAATAGAGAGTATACGGTGATAGCTGATTTAGCATCCCCTCTGTAAAAAGTTTCATGAGATCTTGTTTATTTCATTTCCATTATGTTTTTAAAAATAATAAATAAAAATATCCGTAAACGGTTTTTTTTAAATAAATATGTTTATTTACAAATAAACATAAATTCAATTCAACATAATTTTCAAATAAATATTTATTTAGATATTTTAAAAATATATTAGGTAGGTGCGTTTATATATATATATATATATATATATATATATATATATATATATTATAATATAAAGCTGAATGTCTGTGTGTGTGTGTGTGTGTGTGTGGTCACGAATAGGCTCCTATATGGTTGACTATTTTAAAAAACTGATTACATATAATGATAGAAGATGTATAGAGACACAGAAATGGGTATGGTATCTGGCAGAACGGTGGTTCATTAAAATTGTGGGGTCTGCGTTCTCACCTGGTCCACAAAGTATGGAAATAAAAAAATTTAAAAATTAAAAAAAAAACATTTACAAGTGTTTTTGATATAGATGTACATAAGAATACTTTGATAAGTATGTTTTAACTTAAAGAGGGATGGTATAATAAAATTGCGGGGTCTGCGTTCGCGCCTGGCTTCCATAAAATGGAAATAGGCACAAACTTTAATAAAGACTTTTCATATCTATCTGCGTAAGTATGCTTTGATAATTATGTTTCAGTTTGAAGAAATGTGGTATAATAAAATTATGAGGTGTTCGTTCGCGCCTGACCTCCATAGAATGGAAATATGTCACAAAGTAAAAGTAAAAATGTATTTTAAGTCAATTAAAAAAAAAAGTCAATTAAAATCACTTATTACACTGACAAGTTATTCACTGAAAAAAAAAACAATTTAGTAATAGTTAAAGAGAATATAGCAGGTAGGATGCAAACCCTGTCTGTTTCCTTTTTTATTTTGTTTTCTTTTACAATTTTGCCCATCTGTATTTGTCTGAATTAATCATTATTAAAAATAATTTTTTTTTAATTATTTTTTCATAGTAATCCTGAGTCTCAATTGTTTCAATTTTTTGTCAGGATTATAAAAAGATTTCTTACACTGATGTTTACACAATCATGCATATAAAAAAAATGTTATAAAATTACATTCGAAATGTTTGTGAGAATTGTTATCATTAAAATCACATGATTTTTTATTTTTTCAATTATATAATTTTTGTTCAATTATATTATTGTTTTAGTTGAAATATTGAATAAAAAATGATTAATTCAATGATAATTTCCATAGTTCAAGAAATTAATTTTTCTTCAAGTTATATTGATTTTATTAACACGAATTTTAGGGGTTTTTTTCGTAATGTTCCTGAAAAAAAATCTTTTTAAATTGTTGACATCTACAAACAGAAATTCATGCATCTTCTTTTAGTACTTAAAATTTTAACTTTAGCAAAAGTGTTTTTTGTTTACAAAACATAATACATTTTCATAAAAACTAAGAACAAAATAATAGGTTCATTATATTCTCTCATTGTTAATCAATAAATACTGAAAATTGCATTAAAATTGGTTGATTTCCTGAATTTTGGTAAATTTTTAAATTAAGAGAGAGTTCAAAATGTTTATGCATTTTTGGAATCGTCCATTCTAGGCACGATCAAAATCAAAGGAGGGAATAAGTACTTTTTGACGGAATCTCTCTGTAAAAATTTACCAAAATTTAAGTAATTATCCAATCAATACGAAATTTCCACCGATTATTAAGTGAAGAACGAATTTTATAACAGTGTATTTTTTTTTTTTCATAATTGATATTTACTACGAAAACCCCGTCTTTATTTATGGGTTAAAATAATCAGCCGAAACTGAGCAAAATATCTCGTATTGTAGGGAGGGTGAGGATTGTAAATAAAACAAAACAAAAAAAAAACAACTGCGCACGTATCAGATTTTAGGGTTGAAAATCCGAATTTTTAATGTTTTTAATTTTTCATCTTTTGAGTTTTGAAGTGCGAAATTCATTGAATATATTAATAATTATTATTATCTTTCAGATAAGCAAAAAACAAAATATATTTTCCACTATTTTTACAAAAAACACTACTTTTTAATCTTGGAAAAATAAATTAATAATTTTCTTTTAGTCCAAAACTGCTAATATATTATTAAATAGGAAATGCTTTGAAGAACCGATACCAAAAAAAGAAAGAATCGATAAATAACTGCATTTTGTTAAAAAAAAAATAGGATAATTTCTTTCGGCAATTTTGTATTACTCGATATCAATTCACCTATGGTCGACTATATGCGCTAAAATAGTTGCTCTATATTTATAAACAGTTATTAACTCTCCCTGTTCCAAAATTACTAAATATGTCTTGTATAGTCTTCCATAGTTTTAAAAAAAAATGAATGTGAAATTTTGGATTTTCGAATTTCGACACAGAATTTCTAAATATTGTGATAAAAGATAAAATCATTTTAAATTCAGGTATTTATGTTATGATATTTTTGCATATTCTTATATTAAATCATCTTAAATCTTATTTAGGCAATACAATTGATTCAAAAAGAATTTTAAAAAGATGTTTCCTCATGCTTCTGTTCAGTCTTGAAAGACAAAGGATACCCCTTAGGGGCAGTAGCGCGTGTAATTTGAGGCAAGGGTTGCGCAATCTCCAACCACACCTCTCTTGAATCGGCACTGTTTGAGTCCAGTGGCAAGGAGAAGACCAGGACGACTGGAAACAATGCCGAGATAAGCAGAGAGCACATACAGCACCTGAAAGTCCCAAATGGTCACTCATTTAGTACTGACCAGGTTCAACGTTGCTTAACTCCAGTGATTCAGTGGGAACCGGTGTGTCAACGTGATTATGCCGTATTATTATATAAGATGTTTAATTGTTTATCTAATGGATAAAAAAAATGATGGTGAATGGTGTTTTTTCTTTATTTAAAATTTAAAATTCTATTAAAAATAGGAGAAAAACTTTTATATTATTCTGCTTTTCATGTGATAAAATTCAGGTTTTTATCTTTCTGGAAAAAAAGTTGCTCGAGAATAATGGATTTTAATAGATTTTAATTCGTTTAAAATAAAATAACAACTTAGTTTCTCCCTCACATTTTGGCCGTGCCTTGGCCATTCATTTTACACGTAGCCACATTGTGGCTTACTCCCGATTATTTGAATAAATCTAATTTTCTAACAGCAAGTACGAAATTGGATATTCATTGAGTTACCTCCCTTACATCTAAAGTTGGACATTTTTTTCTTTCGCCTATGATTTTTCTTTACTTTCGTCTTTCCTCCTTCCCTTTTCCCCCTTTTTTTTCGTACCTCTTTCCTTCTTTTCCCTCTCTTTTTTACTTGAACATAAGAACACTATATATTGATACAATCATATCATTATGTAACCATTTATTTACTCTACATAACATTTTAATTTTATTTTTAAATTATTATATCTTATTTGTTTATTTTTGATTCATTACTTCATTTATTTATTTTACTTTATTTTATGTATTCATCTATATATATGTGTGTGTGTGTGTAATTTATTAAAATATATATGACAATTAAGCTACACAACTTCCATGTTTCATTTTCGTGAGAATTCGTGTAGCTTAATTGTCATATATATTTTCATAACTTACTACCTAGTTCTACCTATGTATTATTGAGCACTGTTGAAGTAAATACTGAAATTTTACGCATAAAATTACATTTCAGATATATATATAGATATATATATGTGTGTGTGTGTGTGTGTGTGTGTGTGTGTATATATATATGTAAACATAAACATGTAGAACCATACATACATAAGTACATACATACATATGGATACACATATATTAACAGAAACACACACAGATACAGACACACACACACACACACACACACACACACACACACACACACACACACACACACACACACACACACACACATATATATATATATGCATATTTCGTTCATATGACCTATTATGCAGCCATAAATTCTAAAATCTAAACCTCCTGATCGATACCCATAACATTACTATATTACTGTATATGTGTGTGTGTGTGTTTACACTCGCATACACGTAGACACACATGCACATACACATACACACATGTATAAATGCATATATAGGTGTACATACACATAGATGCATACACATACACACACATAGACGTACATGCACACATACATACGTATGCATACACATATATATGCATGTGCGCACACATTTCCATAAGTACACACATATACACATTTATATATGCAAACACATACAGATGCTCACTCACACACGTATATAAACACAAACCTATGTATACTAATAATAACATAAAATGCGTGCAATGTAAATAATGCATCTTTGCTTTAGTATGTTTATTTTCGATTTATATATATATATATATATATATGTATATATATATATATATATATGTATATATATGTATATATATAAGTGAAAGTCTCTGTCTGTCTGTCTGTGTACATTTCTCTACACAATAACTCTGTCAATTTTCAGTCTTCAGACTCGAAACTTTATATACAGGATAGTGAGATTTGGGAAAAGTCATGCACTCTTTTCGATTGGCTTGCCTTTATTTAAACCTACGTTACTCCCGGTTTAGTGGTGGTCGTAATAGCAAAGACGTCATGTTATTTTCATGGTCTTTTCCTCCTTCGCGATACGGGTTAGAGCCTGCTTTCTTAGTACCACTTTTTTTTTTTGTGCAACACACACCTCCAAACACCTGGGCACCGCCAGGCTGAAATGCTAGTATATCTTTAAAAGTGAACGTGTCTGTCTGTCTGTCTGTCTGTGTGTCTGTGTACATTTTCCTACTCAATAACTATGTCAATTTTCAGTCTACAGTCTCGAAATTTGATATACAGGGTATTGAGATTTGTGAAAATCTTTGTAATTAGTTTTCGGCCAGAGATCTGGCTGTTAAGGAGTCAAAGTTCAACGATTTGACCTTTGAGAACTCTACCAAACTCCTCCACCAATTTTGGGTATAAACAATTGAAATTTTAGATATAGGTTCCTTGGACATGGATGTAACTTAATAATTTGATTTGAGCCCAAAGTAATAAATGTTAAGGGGTCATTATAGGGGTCAAAGTAAAAAAATTTGACCTCTGCGGTCTCTAACAAATTACTCACAATTTCTGGTCTAAACATTTGAAATTTTACACAAAGGGTATTCAGAGATAGGGCAAGCTTTTTAATCGGTTTGAGCGGAAAATTTGAGCTATAAATATATAAATCTATATATGTATGTTTGCATGTCTGCCTAAAACTTTCGACAGAGGCGACGGATTTTCACAAGATCAGTATCGTTTTGAAGCTCGATCCTTCAGACGACAAATACCGAACAATTGGATAAAAACATTAATTTATTCACCCTCAACTAGGCATTTTCTACGGGGTGGGTCGCTTTTTTGCCGATATTTTCGAAAGTCATCCTCTCTGTTCGATTGGCGATGTCAGTTCAGGTTTGGCAGTGGTCGTACTAGCAAAGACGTCACGTTTTTTCACGTTCTTTCCTCCTTCGCGGTACGGGTTCGAGCTTGCCTTCCTAATAACACATTTTTTTTTTTTTGCTCAACACACACTTCCAAACACCCGGGCAACGCCGGGCAGCCATGCTAGTATATATATATATAAGTGAAAATGTGTGTGTGTGTCTGTGTACATTTTCCTACACAATAACTCTAAATATAACTCGTGATTTGACATAAGGAGTACTGAGATTTGGGAAAATCTTTTTAATCGGTTTTCTGCCACAAATTTGGCTGTCAAGGGGTCAAAGTTCAACGATTTGACCTTTGAAAACTCTACTAAACTCCTCCACCAATTTTGGATGCAAACATTGTAATTTTAAATGTAGGTTACTTAAACATGTATCAAACTTTTTAATTTGGTTATAGCCCCCAAAAATAAATGTTAAGCATCAAAAGTGGGGTCAAAATTTTACAAACATTTGACCTCTGTAGTCTTTTCCAAATTACTCAACCAATTTCTGGTCCAAACATTTGAAATTTTACATAAAAGGGTATTCATAGATAGGGCAAGCTTTTTAGTCGGTTTGGGTCGAAAATTTGAGCTGCCAAGGGGTCAAAGTTCAAAAGATTTTACCTTTGTGGTGTCTAGCAAACTACTCAGCCAATTTTGGTGTAAACATTTGAAATTTATACATAACGGGTATTTAGACATGTGGCAAGCATTTTAATCAGTTTTGCTGCGAAAAGTTTGCTGCCAAAATGTCAAAGTT